>NC_085841.1:348882329-349193401 GCF_035594765.1 Anolis carolinensis
GAGGCAGACAAAGCTCAGGTTCTAATAAATGAGAAAAAGGTGTTCTCAAATGTCAATGTTTTGCCTTTCCTGTAGGTGCGTATCATGTTTGAAGTTCAAGATCTGAAATATGCCACTCTGGCCACAGTGTCAAGGTGTGGCATGGTCTGGTTCAGTGAAGATGTGTTAAGCACTGACATGATTTTCAATAACTTCCTGGCCAGACTGAGGAGCATCCCTCTGGATGAGGGAGAAGATGAAGCACAGCGCAGGAGAAAGGGCAAGGAAGATGAGGGGGAAGAAACTGCTTCCCCAATGTTGCAGGTACATTTAAGATTATAGGTTGTACGTGTGGAATTAATTGAATTTGTTTCCTCCCACTTCCTTCCTAGTGTCCTTGCTCTATTAGAACATGAATAGTTCAATTTGTATTATAGTATGGTAATGACAGACTGTAATTGTAATGGAATGTTTTATCAATAGATTCAGAGAGACGCAGCAACAATCATGCAGCCATACTTCACCTCTAATGGTCTGGTGACAAAGGCACTTGAACATGCTTTCAAACTGGAGCACATTATGGATCTCACACGCTTGCGCTGCCTTGGCTCTCTCTTCTCCATGCTGCACCAGGCGTGCCGCAACGTGGCACAGTACAATGCCAATCATCCAGACTTTCCCATGCAAATTGATCAGCTTGAACGCTACATCCAGGTAATTCACATTTTCCCTGGCATTCAATATCACCATGGCCAGTTGGAAGTTGTTAATCTTGCTAGTTGTTTTAATTTGCCCTTTGAACAGGGTATTCATTTGTTTATTTTGCAATTGTACTGATGAGTTTCTGATAATTCCCAGCGATTCCTAGTGTATGCAATTCTGTGGTCGTTCTCTGGAGACAGCCGCCTGAAAATGAGAGCAGAGCTGGGTGAATATATCAGGAGAATCACAACTGTGCCATTGCCTACTGCGCCAAACATCCCTATAATTGATTATGAGGTAAAAACGATTTACATCCATATGTTATCATTCTGGTAATATTACTTTTAAGACACTACTGTATCAGCTAATTTTGTACAATGATTCTTGAACAGAATACAATCAGTAGAATGTAGTAAATATAATTATTTACTAGCGCCATAGTACCAGATGTATATATACTTAATTGCATTCATTTTTTGTTAGTTGAGTCTAGAGCTGTCACCAGTTAAAAGAAGTTTAATTGTTTGCATAAGTTCTAAGTTCATTCAATTCATTTGGTTCTTAAAACTTTTTAAAACTGTATACAATAATAGGTCTTCTCAATTTGGTGCAAATAATTTTTTAAAAAAAATCTATTAACTCTCCTTTAACCAGAAAGGAAGGCACAGTATTGTGCAATTGTGTTGCTTTTAGATAATGCATGCTGACATCTTGGTGTATTTCCACTTACCCCTCTCAGAAGAGAATGTCTGCTTAAGGTGGCACATGCCAGCTGCCGTTTATAATGTGAATTTGTATTAAAAATAGTTTTAAAGTATTTTTGTGTTCCTGACAATTTATTGAAAGCCTTTTTAGTTCAGTGAAATATTAGTAATTAGCTTTGAAGGTGGAGTGAAATTCTAAAACACCTGGTTGAAAGCAATATGAAATTGAAGACAAAGCAAGATAGTAGTGACTAATTGCTTCTTCCCACAGGTCTCAATTACTGGTGAGTGGATCCCTTGGCAGTCGAAGGTTCCTCAGATTGAAGTCGAGACTCACAAAGTTGCAGCTCCTGATGTTGTGGTGCCAACCTTGGACACAGTCCGCCATGAAGCCCTGCTGTACACCTGGCTGGCAGAACACAAGCCACTCGTTCTCTGTGGTCCACCAGGCTCTGGAAAGACCATGACCCTCTTCAGCGCACTCAGAGCCTTGCCAGACATGGAGGTAAATCTTTTTTTCTTAATATTGTAAGATCAAGGAAATTAGGCATCAAAAAGTCTTCAACACCCTAATACAGGCATGGGTAAACTTCGGTCCTCCAGGTGTTTTGGACTTTGATTCCCACAATTCCTAGCAGCTGGTAGACTGCCCTAATAAAACGGTTAAATGAAAACATGATAGAGGTCACCTCTCTATCTCAGAAAGTAGCAGAGCATTCAAAAAGTACATCTGAAGATGTTAATAAGCAGGTAGTTTTCTGTGGGAGGAGACAGTCCTTGCAGCATTTGCCATGATGAGATTTTTAGGACTATAAAGTAAAACCTTTTGCCTGGGCCAGAAACAAACCTAATCCCAGTTAGTACAGAATCTAATACCTCAATTGCTAGCTATAGTAACTAATATAGAATGTAATTGTAGTATTGATGTACGTGGGCCAAATATATGCGAACATAAAACAGTACAAGTTGCACCTTCTTCAGGAACCATACTTCCAAAGTACATACATGCATATAAAATGTGTTTGTTACTTATGGTTAGATTAAAAAAAAAAAGATTGTACAGGTCTCTTACTGAAATGTACTGGCAAAATAATTCCTAAATCTTGCTTTACTTTCCTTCTCTGATTGTATTCTGGCAATTTTTTTAAGGTGGTTGGATTGAATTTCTCCAGTGCTACTACTCCAGAACTCCTCCTGAAAACGTTTGATCACTATTGTGAATACCGGCGTACACCCAACGGTGTGGTGTTGGCCCCAGTTCAGCTTGGGAAATGGCTTGTGCTTTTCTGTGATGAAATCAACTTGCCAGATATGGACAAGTATGGTACCCAAAGAGTTATATCCTTCATTAGGCAGGTGAGTACATTGGGAATCTTAAAAATTCAAATTTTATGTCATTGCTGAACTCCCTTGTAACCAGCTCTCTTACTTTTCCAGATGGTGGAACATGGTGGCTTCTACCGTACCTCAGACCAAACATGGGTGAAACTGGAGCGAATTCAGTTTGTGGGTGCGTGTAACCCACCTACAGATCCTGGCAGGAAACCTCTTTCACACCGGTAATAAGTTAATAACAGTGTCGCTAACTGTATGCTCTTACCTAATTTCATATTCTATATGTGGAGATTCAGGTGTTGACTCAGCAGCCTGTATTCATACTGCTGTGGTTATTGAGCCACTAGAAATAACATTTAAAATGGCTTCTTATTTTGCCAAGGTGTTGGAATAGTACAGATGATGGCATTGTATCCCTATGATAGTTATTGGGTATTGGTTTAGGACTACAGAATGAGAGAGTTTATGACCACAGGAGAAAGCAGCCTTATTTGACAGGAAATTTAATATAGGAAACTGTCCATTATTTATGTTTAAATAGAGACTGAAATTTTATTTTTCCAGTTTGATGTGATGAAATATTCAAATACAATTGCCATAATAGTCAATAGCAAAATGTCCCCTACTGGATACTTTAGTGGAAGCTTTACTTTCTAAGAGCTATTGCTCCTAAAGATAGTGGAAGTTAAATTGTTTTTCTGTCAGCTGCTTTACAGTGTCCTTCACTTGAATAATCCTACACTATTTAGAGCGATGTGCTTAACCTAATAGATGAAATGATAGGAAGCTCAACAAGAAATGACCTCTTGCTTGTCCTACCAGATTCCTGCGCCATGTTCCCGTTGTGTATGTGGACTATCCTGGGCCAGCTTCCTTAACTCAGATCTATGGCACCTTTAACCGTGCCATGCTGAGGCTTATTCCATCTCTCCGCACATATGCAGAGCCTCTCACTGCGGCTATGGTTGAATTCTATACAATGTCACAGGTAACTGGGATATGAAAACCTTTCATTATTTAAATAGAATATGTAGCGAACAATTTCAAAGATTCCTACCTACTCCTTAAAACAATGTGTTGTTTTCCTTACAGGAAAGATTTACTCAAGACACACAGCCACACTACATTTATTCGCCCCGTGAAATGACTCGGTGGGTGAGAGGTATCTTTGAAGCTCTGAGACCACTGGAAACATTACCTGTGGAGGGCCTCATTAGAATTTGGGCACATGAAGCTTTGCGTCTCTTCCAAGACAGGTAATGTCTTCATATTGTTGCTGACCAGCATGCCTCAGAATAATAACAATTCAATGGTTTGTTTTTTTGAGAGAGAAAAAAACCCACATTTATTTGATTTAATGAGAGTGAATTAGAAGGGTCCCAGCAAGCACCTTCGATTAAACACAAAAAGCTATTCAGGGAAAGAGACAGAATGTAAAGAATCCACAATTTTAAAGTTAAGAAAGCAAGAAGTGACTTAAATTTAAAGAAGTCTGATTTGTCTCATAGAAAAGGGTCAGAATGTGTGGCAGAGAAATTGCAAACTGTTAGCTTCAAACCTTGTTTTCAAGCAACCAGAGAGAGATGCTGGAATGCTAGCATGAAGTTCTTTTGACAGTTCAGCAAATAGAGACAGACTGAAGTGGCAGAGCAAAGGCAATCCAGAGTCATCCTGCTTTATTCAACTATTTTACAGGAAGTCATAACTGACTCATTTACTTCAGATCCATATATTGAGCAACAACCTTCCAGTTCATTAAGTGACTCCAGGGGAAACCTGCAAGAATTTATAGAGACAGTTACTTAATACAGAGATTAATTACATGTTGAACACACAAGTAACTCTTTAGGATTTTTGAAGGGGATTAATGTGTTTATAATAATTTAATGAATTGGTATAGTTACTTAACAAATGGACACTGTTTAAATGTAATGATTTTAATTCTTAATTATTTCAATCAAGCAAATGCTACAATTAATTACAGAAATATTTTCTAATCTAAGCATTTTGATAGAGGTGGGACACTGACATTCAGAAATATAGGTGTCTGAGGGAGAAATAGAATTTAAGTGAAGTGGTGAAGTGTAAGGCTTTATAGAGAGTGATAAGGAGAGAAATGAGCTTAAAAGAAAATGTACTTTTGCCATTTTCACTTTAAACTTTAGACTGCTACAAGTAGTATTTATTTATTTTCAACATCTATACCCCACCCTTCTCACCCGAGGGGACTCATATGAACTAATTCCGACAAGAGCTTGACTTCTTGTTGAAATACTATTAATGCCAGTGCTTGCCTATCATTTAGTCTCACATTAGAAGCTTACTGATAATGGATATTATTTCTATTTAGGCTTGTAGAAGATGAGGAGAGACGATGGACTGATGAAAACATTGACATGGTAGCTCTGAAACATTTCCCCAATATAGATAAAGAGAAAGCAATGAACAGGCCTATTCTCTACAGCAATTGGCTCTCAAAGGTAAAAACAGACGCTTGAATAATCTAAACTGTGTATTTAAATTTTAATATGTTTGATCATATGTTGATAGTAGTATGTTGTTATTAAATTACACTGCTTTTCTTCTTTTGGATATTGTAACGGAGACAGCTGCAGACATCAAAGTGTTTTTCAGCCAATTGCAAATAGATAGTATAGTTCATGTGATACAGTGTTTATGATATGTAAGCTATATTGTGCATTTAAGATGCTGCCATGAGCAGAAACAGAGCCCTCCCTTTTTTAGTTACATATATGTGTGTATCTTTGTCTGTCTCTCAGGATTACATCCCAGTTGATCAAGAAGAACTAAGAGACTACGTAAAAGCCAGACTGAAAGTTTTCTATGAAGAAGAACTTGATGTGCCACTTGTCTTGTTCAATGAAGTTTTGGATCATGTCCTGCGAATTGACAGGTACAACAGAAATGGCCTTCCCAAATGTTCTTGAAAACCTTGACAAATGTATCTTTCTAAGCCAATCTTAATTTTTATAAAAGGAATGGAGCTCAGAGCTAAGGATGTCAGATTATACTTCTTGTGTACCGTCAAATCATTGCCAACTTGTAGTAACTCTAAGGCAGGAATGGGCAAACTTCGGTGTGCCAGGTGTTTTAGACTTCAACTCCCACAATTCCTAACAAACTACTGGCTGTTAGGAATTATGGGAGTTGAAGTCCAAAACACCTGGGGGGGGGGGACGAAGTTTGCTCGTGCCTGAATAAGATTGCTCTGTTAGTATTTCATTCTGTAACGCTAGCCTCTCTTCTTCAGGATCTTCCGTCAGCCTCAAGGACACTTGCTTCTCATTGGTGTTAGTGGAGCAGGAAAAACCACTCTCTCGCGATTTGTGGCTTGGATGAATGGCTTAAGTGTTTACCAAATCAAGGTCGGTATGCTGCTCTAAACAGAAGAATTGTAAACAGAAATCCCTTTCTTTCATCATTTGGCAAACTAGACAAAGCATGGAAGTTGATGTGTGACTGATGTTTACAGGTCCACAGGAAGTACACCGGGGAAGATTTTGATGAAGACTTGAGAACAGTTTTGAGGAGATCTGGCTGCAAGAATGAGAAGATAGCATTCATAATGGATGAATCAAATGTACTGGATTCTGGGTTCCTTGAGAGAATGAACACTCTATTGGCTAACGGAGAGGTAATGTGATTGAAGGCTAGATTGCAAATTGTTTTTCAAACAAACAAATGGGTATTTTTGTGCAATTGACTAATTTGTCAATGGAAAATGGATTTTGAGAATACGTGGAACTGCAAGCAAACTGCAGCGCCACAGTTCTGTATACTTGTTTTCAGCAGCTTACAGACTTTGTCAGGAGATTTTCCAGATAGAGTACTGAAAAGAATTATTGGCCAATCTGCTGCTAAAATACAAATAATAATTTCTAGAGAGGTCAATTTCAGATTGCCATTGGATCCCAATACTTCCATGACTTCTGGATGGGCCACTCTTCTTGATGCTGACATTGGAATGTTTTCAAAAAACTGAAAATGCAGCAAAAAAATATCAAAGAAAAATCATGATTCCTGCATCAGTCAGACTCATCAACTTGTATGTCTTCAATTTAGGTTCCTGGCTTGTTTGAAGGAGATGAATATGCCACACTTATGACTCAGTGCAAGGAAGGTGCCCAGAAAGAAGGCCTGATGTTGGATTCACATGAAGAACTTTACAAATGGTTTACCAGCCAAGTCATCCGTAATCTTCATGTGGTTTTCACTATGAACCCATCTTCTGAAGGCCTGAAGGACAGAGCAGCTACATCCCCAGCTCTCTTCAACAGGTGCATAACAGTTTAATTTGCTGTCAGTATGGTATACCCAAATATTTCACAATTTAAAGAGTTAAAATAAGTGGAGCCTTCAAAAATTGCCTTTTCTTGTTTCAGGTGTGTCTTGAACTGGTTTGGAGACTGGTCAACTGAAGCACTCTATCAGGTTGGCAAAGAGTTCACCAGCAAAATGGACCTTGAAAAGCCAAACTACATTGTACCAGATTACATGCCGGTTGTCTATGACAAGCTACCACAGCCACCATCACACAGGGAAGCTATTGTAAACAGCTGTGTGTTTGTTCATCAGACTCTTCACCAGGTGAGTTCGTTCTCTCACTGTGTATCTGTAATCTCTGAAGCACAATATGTAGTGATGCAATATTTTACTTAAGACATGGAATATTTACAGTGTTCACAGTCAAATAGCTAGTAAGTTAGCCTGTAAACTATATACTTGACAGCTTGCAAAAAATTAGAAATTGCCCATAGCTGTGTTTGAAAATAGTATTTCTGAAGGATGCAAGTTTAAATCTGCAATCCTACTTTGGCATTATTAAAGTTGATAGAAGTTGTATCTAGTATACTGAGCCCATTATTCTTCAGAAATGTTAAAATGCCTTGAATAGAAATACATTTTTAACCCGTGATTTGTTTCTATGAGAAATAGCTTATTTGGCCTTTAAACCATGTGTTCAGTAACTTGCATAAATTTTTAAAAAATGACCACTGTGTTTTAAAACAGCATTTCTGAAGGATGCAAATTTAAATCTGCAATCCTGTTTTGGCATAATTAAAGTTGGTAGAAGGTGTACCTAATATACTGAGCCTACAATTCATTTATTTTTAAAATGAAAGTTGATTTTTGCTTAAGTTTAAAATCTTTCAACTGTTTGTCTTGTGGCAGGCTAATGCTCGTCTGGCAAAACGAGGCGGCAGGACGATGGCCATCACTCCTCGGCATTATTTGGACTTCATCAACCATTATGCCAACTTGTTCAATGAAAAGAGGAGTGAACTGGAAGAACAGCAGATGCATTTGAATGTTGGCTTGAGAAAGATCAAGGAAACTGTTGACCAGGTATGAATGTTGAAGAAAGACAATAGAAAAGAAATTGTTGTTTGTATTGCTTGGAAGTCCTTAAGACAGACACCATGATTAGGTCTTGCTTCTAATCTGAGACACTCTTTTCAATCCAAGGTAGAAGAACTGCGCCGTGATTTAAGGATAAAAAGCCAGGAGCTGGAAGTTAAGAATGATGCCGCTAATGACAAGCTTAAAAAGATGGTGAAAGATCAGCAAGAGGCAGAGAAGAAAAAGGTAAAGTCTCTGAAGTCTTTAAAGCACTTTGTCACACATTATTACACTCACAACTCAGAGCTTCAAGGTCAAGAATGAGGCTCTGATGTGGTCTATGTAACAATTTCCTTCTAGGTTATGAGCCAAGAAATCCAGGAGCAGTTGCACAAACAGCAAGAAGGAATTGCAGACAAGCAAATGAGTGTGAAGGAGGATCTGGATAAAGTAGAGCCTGCCGTCATCGAGGCTCAAAATGGTATGTGAAATGTCAACTGTGGTATAGGATAGGGTTTTGGGTGTCATCTGAAATTTGCATGCAACAGGAATGTGATGCTTTCTGCTTTTGCATAAGACTTTTCAGCAGTAGATTCTGTATGATATCCCTGATGGAAATCAGTAATGCAACCAATACTTCGTTCTCTGAGCTTAATTGATCTGGTTAGCCCCTTGATGAAGCAATAATATGTTCAGATTCTTACTGTGCAAAGCAAATTTTTGCAGCTTTTCAGAATATTAGTCTGTGGGGAAACATAATGTTTATGCACTTGGCTGGCCAATCATATCTTTCCTGTGACTTCAGAAATGTTAAAATGTCTTGGATAGAATCATATTTTAAAAAATTTGTCTCTACTAAAAATAGCTAATTTGGCCTTTAAAACATACGTTCAATGACTTACATAAATTTAACAAATATCACTGTTTTAAAATGGTATTTCTGAAGGATGCAAATTTAAATCTGCAATCCTGCTTTGTCATCATTAAAGTTGGTAGAAGGTGACCTAGTATACTGAGCCCTTTTTAAAAAAATTAAAGTTGATTTTTGCCTAAGCTTAAAATCTTTCAATGAATCTCTCCAGACTTGGTAATTGCCTTGCTTTTCACTGTTTTCTTCCAAATCAATGTCTGTCTCCTGCCTGATGGGGTTTGCTCCTGCCTAGCTGTCAAATCAATAAAGAAGCAACACCTGGTAGAGGTCCGTTCTATGGCCAACCCACCTGGGGCAGTGAAGCTGGCGCTAGAGTCGATTTGCCTGCTTTTGGGTGAAAGCACAACTGATTGGAAACAGATCCGCTCCATCATAATGCGAGAAAATTTCATCCCAACTATTGTAAACTTTTCCGCTGAGGAGATCAGGTGAATAATTTGCAAAATAACAGTGGATGCTGCTGGGAACAGAAAGAAATGGCTCATGAAGACTTTTGAAGCATACATAATGGTATCCGGTTACAAATACAAAAACTATGTAGGGCTTGATGTCTGCATCAGATAAGAGATATTCATTCCAAGAGATTGAGGAAATTCTCAGAGAAGGAACTTACTAGTTATGAAAGAGATCTCTGGGTCAATAAAATCCATTAAAATGGGAAATGCAATGTGATACAATTAATGGATCATCATGTTGTTCCTTCATTTACCAGTGAAAGAACCCAGTCTTAGAATCCCATTTCTTTCTTCAGTCCCAGCAGCTGCCCTAAATGTATGTTGCATGCTCAATAGTTTTTTTCCATCCTGTTAATAGCGGTGAGCTCTATAAAGAAGCAACACCTGGTGGAAGTCAGGACCATGGCCAACCCACCTGCGGCAGTAAAACTGGCCTTAGAGTCTATCTGCCTCCTTTTGGGGGAGGAGACCAGTGACTGGAAAAAGATCAGGCTAGTTATTCTCAGAGATAATTTCATCAGCAGCATTGTCAACTTTAATATTGACGACTTGAGGTATTTCTGTTTTTAGCTTTACTTATCGTGGTGATGGGATAACTTGCAGTCTGAAATGTTTGTTTATATAGTTCATCGTGCCTATCCATTCTGTTCCTCAAGCTTTCCCCCTTTTTTCCAGTGATGCCATAAGGGAGAAGATGAAGAAGAACTACTTATCAAATCCCAGTTACAACTATGAAATTGTGAACAGAGCCTCTTTGGCCTGTGGCCCTATGGTAAAATGGGCTATTGCTCAGGTAAATGTTATTTATGTGCTGAAAAAACTGTCTAGTATTTTGAAGGAGGTTTTCATCCCATGCTGTTTGATTCAGCAGCAGTTTACTAATAAGCAAGGCTTTTCAGTAAAATGGCAGAGTCACAAATTCTTGCTCATACTCATGTATAAGTCTAGAAATTTTAATTTAAAAACAACCTCCAAAAACTGGGTCAACTTGTCTACAGGTCAGTGTAAGTACAACACTTTACTCTTATAAAAAAGGAACAATTTCTGAGTCGAGTAGTGAAACGGGCTTAGTCCATACTGAGAAAAACATGAGTATATACAATAACCTTAGTAACAAAAACACGAGTACATAAAATATAACACATTCATATTTCATATGTGCAACAAGAGCAAACCTAGCCCTCCCAGAGGAATTAAGGAACAAAACCAATAGCTGAGAATGGTATTCTTCTGGTTGATGAGAGGAAAAATCCATACAACAAATGTGGGGGCTTTTTTCTTTTTTGGTTCAGTATTTGACTGTCTAAAGAAGGCATGGGTAAACATCAGCCCTCTAGGTGTTTGGACTTCAACTTGTGGGAGTTTAAGTCCAAAATACCAGGAGGGTTGAAATTTTCCCATGCCTGGTCTAAAGTCTAAATTGAATTCTGTGGAACAAATCACAGGAAGTTGGTCTCTATCCCATACTTTTTAGTGTAGCAAAGAATAGTGGGAGAGAAACCAATTGCACGCAAGGCTAGGTAGCAGAGAAGACCTACAGAAATAGGTACATAGAGGAGATTTTGAAAATCTTTTTCACCTTTTCCCATCCCTGTCAGTCAATTTTACAAAATAGATATGTTCTTTAAAAATGTGTCTGAAGTTGGAAGTAGTCAGAGTTTGTTGACTTGACGGTATTTATAAGGAATCTATGTTTAAGGTGAGAAAGATGAAGGCTTTTTAAATTCTGCAGTAAGAGGGGCAGAAGAGGTTGCACATTAAATGCAGCTTCACACATGGAGGCAAATGAAAACACTACGCTATACAGCAGCAGCAGAGACAGAAAATTGACCTCATTTTCCTCAGCAATGAGATTTGCCCTATTTCCAGAAGAGGAAGGTGAAAAGAAGAAAACGTTAATGGTGCCATTAGAACTAGAGAAGGAACCCTCTCCCAGGATGTACTCTAGCAATTTGAGTTTAATTTACTAGCTTCTCTGCTCACATACTTTTTCTTACTAAGGGCAGACATCTTTGTCTGACACATAGCAAATACATTTGTAAACAGTTGTAAAGTCCTACGTGTGCTGTATACACAAATAACTTGGTCCTTTTTTCCAGCTGAACTATGCTGACATGTTGAAACGAGTGGAGCCTCTGAGAAACGAACTGCAGAAACTTGAGGATGATGCCAAGGACAACCAGCAAAAAGCCAATGAAGTTGAACAGATGATTAGAGACTTGGAAGCCAGCATTGCCCGCTACAAAGAGGAGTATGCTGTACTGATTTCTGAGGCTCAGGCTATTAAGGCAGATCTGGCCGCTGTGGAAGCCAAAGTAAGATTCCTGGAGATCCTTAAAGGATTTCTTTTGAATTTATCACTTTTTGTCTCTTTTAGAACAGCTTGTTAAAGTTTTATTAAACTTCAACATAGAGCATTGTTTTAATATGCAGTCTCCAGGCTGAGAACAAAACTTTACTCATGTCTTGACAAGTTTTCAATGATGCCTAAATGGATAATTATTCAAACTTTTAAGTATATCAATTGTTTAACTTCTAGGTCAACCGTAGCACGGCTCTCTTGAAGAGTCTGTCTGCAGAACGGGAAAGATGGGAGAAAACAAGTGAAACCTTCAAGAACCAGATGTCTACCATTGCAGGAGACTGTTTGCTTTCAGGAGCCTTTATTGCTTATGCTGGCTATTTTGACCAACAGATGCGTCAAAATCTCTTCACAACATGGTCCCACCACTTGCAACAAGCAAATATTCAGGTAAAATAGCATTTATGAGTAATAAAATCAGTCACCACTTTCTGCTTGAAAATATTGCACTGGGAGAAAGGTGTGAAACAAAATAAATAGATACATATTTCATTTCTTTTATTATACCAGACTTCTGTGGAACTCTGACCAGTTTTTATGTCTGTTTCTCAATCAGTCTTCCATCTGAGCAGTTTACAAGGCCAGCTCTGTTTAGCTTCAGTAGAACTACACTGTTTTTCTAGATTAGGCATGGGCAACATTCGGTCCTCCAGATGTTTTGAACTTCAACTTGTAGGAGTTGAGGTCCAAAATACCTGGAGGGCCAAGGTTTTCCCATGCCTGATTTAGATCATGGCCTATTGCTCCCAGATGTATGATAATCTTATAATATTACTAGCAGTGCCCGGCCACGCGTTGTTGTGGCAAAGTGGTGGTGGTATTGGTTAAAAATTGTTGTGTAATTTTTATTTGACGTTATTTGCAATTTTTTATTAATTTTATTGTAAGTTATATTTTTATTTATTATATTTTATTATTTTCTTGTATTATTTTTAGTTATTTTCTGTTATTATACTATTTTATTGTATTAATTTTTAGTGTTTTTTTATTATTTTTTATTGGGTTGCTAGGAGACCAAGTTGGAGGAGCTTAGCCTTCTAACTGGCAGCAATTGGATAAAAGCAATTATTCCTCTCTCTCTAATTAGGACTTTATTTTTCTTTTCTTTTTGTTGTATCAACCTAGAGGCGTGGATGATGGGTTGTGTTGTCAAATTTCAAGGTTGGGGGGGGCTGTAGTTTTGTTGTTTTGTGGGTCGCCGTGATGCCATCACTCTTTTATATATATATATAGATATAGATTTAAGAAAGGATAAATTACTTGGACCTTTTAGAACTTGTTCTGTCAACATCATCCCTTTTGATTCTAAGTTTGTCTTATTATTTGTACACAAATGGCAGTAAAAGGATAATGTTTTTGGAAGCAAACCATGTTATGTGTTAAACCAAAAGTAGCAATAGGATAACTAGTGTATTCGTCAAATATGTCTTGGATTCCCTCAAGTAAATCATTGTAATGTCTTCTCCAGTTCCGTACAGATATCGCCAGAACGGAATACCTGTCCAATGCGGATGAACGCCTTCGCTGGCAAGCAAGTTCATTACCTGCAGATGACTTATGCACAGAAAATGCTATCATGCTCAAACGATTTAATAGGTACTTTTGCTTTTTCTTTATTCATATGAATTTTCTTACCAAAAGTACTGCTAGTAAAAATACTTTTAGATGATCTCTGATTATGGTCTTTGGACAGTGCTGTGTTGAGTATTTAGCTCAAGAGGTTTCACAAAATTCATGGAAGAGCAGAAATGATCTCTGAAGGATTGGGTTAATTGGGTTAATCTTTGGAAAGGGGAATACTTTAACCCTTTTTGATTTTATGTTAAACATACATGAGGATGTTTTGTTTACCAAAAGCTTCACACAGCTCCTCAAAGAAACCTTGGAAAAGGAGGTAAAACTAAATAGAAACGTGCAAAATCTAAAAGATAATCTTGTGTAATTTGAACTCATCTTATTTTCTGCAGTAAACATTGGATGTTATATGTTAGTGTAACATTCATCATTTGTAACACAAAAGAGAAATCTAGGCCATGCTTGAAAATGTGGTTCCTGATTCACAGCATTTGAAGTACAAAATTTATAAATTGTTTTTTTAGGTATCCCCTGATTATTGACCCTTCAGGGCAAGCTACAGAGTTCATCATGAATGAATATAAGGACCGCAAAATAACCCGTACTAGCTTTTTGGATGATGCCTTCAGGAAGAACTTGGAGAGTGCTTTGCGATTTGGTAATCCTCTGCTGGTCCAGGTTAGTTATCGCTGTGTACTTCTTTACAACGAAGAACACGTTTCAGGTTGATGTAGTAAAAGTCCAAAACCTTCTGTGTAAGAAAGAGGGGAGGGAGCAAGGAAGAATAAATGTGAGCTCTATTTGCTTTCATTATTTAGAAGCCCATGTTCTCTTGACAGATAAAACAGCATGGGAACTATACTTGACTCTGAGTAGCCAAGCCCTTTTTTAACGCCAGTAACTAAACTAGTTAGCAACTAGTTGCCATAAAAAGCACAAATAACTCCTTTTCTTTTTTTATAAGCCTGCCCTTTAAATCTTTTTAAACTGCAGACCTTTTTTTAATCCTACATTCTTCTGTAATATATTATGTTTGTTGACTTGTGAGTCTCAAAATTCTGTGTTTGTCTGTGTCAAAAATGTATGGTTATCTTGATGAGAGAAAATATCCACATAGTTTCAATACCCTACAAACACACCTGGGCTTTCTGAAAATAATTACATCTAAATATATTTTACTTCTTAATCTGTCTGTTGGTTCTAAACATACACCATTTGGGAAGCAGCATTTTTATCAAACTACCAGCTGCTGCTGAATTTAAGCTAATAAAAGCTTGCATAATTTACCCAAGTCCATTTAAAGAATACTTGATCATAAATTCTGATCATAGAACTGAAAGCTGTACTAGCATTTTACATAAAGACCAGAATATAGGATCCAGAGAATTAAACTATTATGTGAGGCCAAGTGTGTTTTGCAATTCCCAGGCAACTGTTTTTAAAACAGGGAGATTTTAAAATTCAACATGTTTTAAACAACATTATCTGCTGGTTAGATTTAAGCAAGAGGGATCTTTTGTCTATACAAATCTTTGATATTGTTTTAAAAAAATACTTTAAATTGCATTCAGTCCACAAATGGATCGAACATTAAATCCATTTGTGGATTGAATGTTCCTCAACCAATCCAGGAGTTAAACTTTTCCTAATTCTGCAAAATACGTTTTTTTTTTCTTGAATTTCTTGTCCAGGATGTGGAGAGCTATGACCCCGTACTGAACCCTGTGCTGAACCGTGAAGTCCGTAGAACTGGTGGCCGAGTTCTTATTACCCTGGGAGATCAGGACATTGATTTGTCTCCGTCTTTCGTCATTTTCCTCTCCACAAGGGACCCAACAGTAAGCAAAAAGCTTATTTCACAAGGGGATCTGGTTGGTTATATTGTTGATGTTTCTATTCAGAAAGTAACTCTGGCTTGTGTTTTTAATTAATAGGTCGAATTCCCACCAGATCTCTGTTCCCGAGTGACATTTGTCAACTTCACAGTAACACGCAGCAGCTTACAGAGCCAGTGTCTGAATGAGGTACTCAAAGCTGAAAGGCCAGATGTGGATGAGAAACGCTCTGACCTTCTCAAACTTCAAGGTACCATTCTGAAACATCAACTTCTGATCTCGATATATTTCTGTAGGCAGCTATCAATGAAGCCAAAGAAACCAAGGGATGGTATAAAATCAAGCTTCCCCTCTTGAATTGTAACCTAGATTTCAAGTTTTGGCATTCCTGGGGGTATATAACAAAGTGGAACTCAGAATGTCATTCTTCTGTTTGTGGAATTTAGTAAGCTTGAATGTTACGTTTTTGATCATTATTTTTTGAAACATACCAGCTCAGTCAAATTCAAAAATTTGAAAAACATCAAATTTTTAATATGTCTTTATTTCCAGAATTCCATGATTCATTTGAATCAAAATTTGACTTTCGTACTTTTAAAAGCCTTAAATATTGTGGGGAGTTTGACCTTCCCTCCAATCTTCTATAGAAGCACAGATAGTGGCAGAGTTTTCACTGCTTTGAGTACTGTTGTGAGGGCAATCCCTTACAAATATTCAGAGTTCAGATTGCATGAAACCCAAGGGATATTGGAATTTCTCAATACAGGCAGTCCCAAAGTTACAAACAAGATAGGTTCTGTAGGTTTGTTCTTAAGTTTCATGTGTTTGTAAGTTAGATTAGGTAGATTTTTAAGAGTAACTCCAGCCAAAATACATAACTTTTTTAGCTTTGGGGAGCATAGGGAAAGATTAATACCGCTCTGGTGTTTGTTTTGCTGTCTGTGCCCTTCTTCAGAAGATATTACCTCACTTTCTGTCCCTGTGATAACTGGATTTTGAAATATTTGGATTGATGAGAAACCTTCAGTTGAGACGCCATTTCCCCATGATAATAACTCTTTCAGGAGTGAATTTCCCTTCAGATGTATAGATTTCTCTCACTTCCTATTGTGTCACCTCTGTTTGTAACTATGAGTCATTTGTAAGTTAGATTTTGTAACTTGGGGGCTGCCTGTAATCATAATATGATACTGGCCTATTCTGCTTATCTGTTGAAAACCTTGTTAATATTAAGTCCTCATAGTTCTGTGGCTGAAAAAGACTTGCAGATAAAATTGTAGATAGATCTGGTTTGGTGCAGAGTGTTTTGAATTACACTTACTGGGTTTTGCTTTTTTTTTAAGGTGAATTCCAGCTGCGCCTGCGACAGTTAGAGAAATCTCTCCTGCAAGCCCTCAATGAAGTCAAGGGGCGAATTTTGGACGATGACACTATCATAACCACGTTAGAGAACCTGAAGAAAGAAGCAGCAGAAGTTACACGAAAAGTTGAAGAAACAGATATTGTCATGCAAGAGGTGGAGACCGTCTCTCAGCAGTATCTCCCACTTTCCACTGCATGTAGCAGCATCTACTTCACGATGGAGTCACTGAAACAGGTACAGGAGGGTGACAGCCAAATATCTCTCTTTCGTTGTTACCTGTGTTTTTAGTAGCATATGGCAAGATACCACAGATATAGAAGCTGCTTCTTTATGTATTGTTTGGCACTGTATTTACTCATTTGATTTTTTTTCTATAGATACATTTCCTGTACCAGTACTCGCTCCAGTTTTTCTTGGATATCTATCACAATGTCTTGTATGAGAATCCAAATTTGAAGGGAGTCACAGACCATACCCAGCGGCTTTCCATCATCACAAAGGATCTCTTCCAGGTCCAGAGGCATTTAATGTTTTGAAAACACTTTTTAAACTATTTAGTTTGATAGGAAACATTTTGTCAAGCTTTCTCATTTTCTGTTGACAGGTGGCTTTCAATAGAGTTGCTCGGGGCATGCTGCATCAAGACCACATCACTTTTGCTATGCTGTTGGCCAGAATTAAACTGAAAGGCACTACTGGGTAACCATATAACTGTCATTTGTTTTAATGGGTGGCTTTGTTTTCGATTTCTCAGTTATACAGAGTGTGATGTACTGATGCTTTTCACAAAAAATCTACAAGTTGGATTATATAAAAATAACAACTAGCTAATAAGCAAAATGAGATACTTTTTAAAATGTGGTAAAAATGAGGTTCTGTGAATGGCTGCTAAATCTGCTCTACATGTATCTAAGATGTAAAAACACCTGCATCCTTTAAAAAGAATAAAGTAGAGTGGGTTGTTCTAATTTTCTCTTGTTTCAATTTAAGGGAACCTGCTTATGATGCAGAATTCCAGCACTTCCTGAGGGGAAAAGAACTTGTGCTCAGCAACACTCCTCTCCCCAAAATCAGTGGCCTGACCGTAGAGCAGCTCGAAGCCATGATGAGACTGAGTTTCCTTCCTGCCTTCAAAGATCTTGTTTCTAAAGTTAAAGCCGATGATGTACGTAGATTTTTCAGACACTTATTTATAAATGTCCCTCTAAGAAACACAAAAAATATTCTAGTATCATCAAGAAAGTTAGCTCAGTGTTTCTTGATATAATGCAAAATCCTTTTATGCCATGTCAAACTAACTGCTTCTCTTTTGTGCATTTGATCCACAGCAGTTCTGCATTTGGCTTGACAGCAGTTCACCAGAACAAACTGTTCCCTACCTCTGGACAGAAGACAAGCCTGCAAGTAAGTTCAAATTTCAATGTAGACTGAGTGTGAATTTGGCTTTTGGGGGAACATCAACCATAAGGTGAGAAGGATTTGCTGTCTCCCCATGTGGTGGGAATCCAACTAAGTGGAGATCAGGAGGGGAAAACACACAACGTAGCACCATGGTCCCTGTTGTCCAAAAAACATTTTATGCTAGCACAATTCCCTTCTTTAGCCTTCTCTTCAGCCTCAACTTCTCTCATACAGTTCAAAAGGGGAGTGTCCTTCCAAAAGGCTCTGCCTTGCTCTGTTGCGGAACCCTACCGCTAAGTGTTTTGGACTTCAACTCCCACAATTCCTAACAGCTGATAGGATTGTGGGAGTTGAAGTCCAGCACACCTGGAGAGCCAAAGATTGCCCATGCCTGCTTTAAACAGTTTGAGGGAGTGGAGGCGTGAGATTTCCCAACTGAATGCTGACCCTTTTATTATGTTTGTGTATCCTTGATTTCAGCGACCATTGGGCAGGCCGTTCATCGTTTACTTCTGATCCAAGCTTTCCGTCCCGATCGTTTGTTGGCAATGGCACATCAATTTGTTTCCACAAATCTTGGAGAAAACTTCATGTCTATTATGGAGCAACCCTTGGATCTGGCACATATTGTAGATACAGAGGCAAGTAGACATTTGGACCTTTGAGTTGCAAGTAGTGTTCATCTGTTAAATCAGTTTTTCCTAAGTTTTACTCACTGTACAATAGTTGAGTCAATGAGTTTACCAATAGGATCCAGTCTTTAAGTAAGCACTTTGCTCTATTCTTTAGATCTCCATGTGCAACTTTTAGAAACAGTAATTTAAGGCATATTGTACTGTCTATACAAGGTTTGCAGCAAAGGCTGGGACTTTTAACGTTTTTATGGATTTAATCTGAATTGTTTTTAATACTAATGATGTTTATTTAATCCTGTTTTAATATTTGTGTGTTTTAAATTGTATTGTAATGCTTTTAATGTTAGCTGCTTTGAGTCTCCTTATGGAGAGAAAAAGCAGGATATTATTAATAAGGAGGAGGAGGAGGAGGCTGAAATAAATGATTTTGTTAATGCCATAGTTATATGTGCAAATAGTAGCAGCCCTTTTCTATTAAATGTGGGGCAGTGTTTGGACCCAAAGAAATGTTCAAGTAATTCTCTAGGTACAATCCATCTTTTCACATTCAAGATTGGAACAGAGCATTTCTCTCAAATTCTCCAGTGTTGAAGAAAATATGATCTAAAAACAGTACATGTTCTTAGGGAGATGTAGAAACAAGCCTATTTGCTCTACATCTGTTCTAATAATTTCATCGCTTTTCTTTTACCTTTGCCCTCCTTCCATTTTAGGTGAAACCTAACACTCCTGTGTTGATGTGTTCTGTTCCTGGCTATGATGCCAGTGGACACGTTGAAGACCTCGCTGCAGAGCAAAACACACAGATAACCTCTATTGCAATTGGTAAGTCCTTCAGTCACTTCTGTCGCCAAAAATACTATGTTAAATAACTTCAGGTATAAACATTAAATTGTAATTGTTATGTGTGTAGGTTCTGCTGAAGGATTTAACCAAGCAGATAAAGCAATCAACACAGCAGTGAAGTCAGGCAGGTAAGAGATATTCTATTTGCCCAGTTTTGATTTAATGTGATCTACACTCCAGAGCTCTGTACATTTGTTGGTATTTTACAAAACTTTTTGTTGCAGGTGGGTGATGCTAAAGAATGTCCACTTGGCACCTGGATGGCTAATGCAACTGGAAAAGAAGTTACATTCTCTTCAGCCCCATGCCTGCTTTAGACTTTTCCTTACGATGGAGATAACTCCAAAAGTAAGCAATTCAAAATCAGTACCCAAACTTTATCAGACGATTTTATTTTAAAATCCTTTCTGCTAGAAAACAATGCATTTTAAAATAGACACACTGCTTATGTTGTCTGTCCTGACATGTATGAGCTGTTGAATCTGTTCACAATTAATGCAACAACTAAAAAATAGTTAGGTCTTTAATGCTTATAGAGTTTTGAAAGTGGCTTGTATAACCTTGGGTAAAAACTCAATACTGAATGCAAAATCTCTCTAAATGTTCTTACAGTCCATCTGTTCTTATTAGCTATGCAGTGTTCTTTCATGTGATCTCATTTTTGTGATTTCTCTTAAATACAAGAAGTGATATTCACTAAAGCTGTAACAAATATGTGAGCAAGGCCTGCAAGACTCATTCATATTCGTAATCCCTATGTGTTCACTGCTTGTATTAAGACAGAAGAAGTTTGAGGAAGAAGTGAGAGTCTTTTGGTGTGTATGAAGGTGTTTATTCTGTGTTACAGGTGCCCGTTAATTTGCTACGTGCTGGAAGGATTTTTGTGTTTGAACCACCACCCGGTGTAAAAGCCAACATGCTGAGAACCTTTAGCAGCATCCCAGTGTCCAGAATGTGCAAGGTAAGTTCTTCAGTACTAAACATACACCAGAGATACCCAAAATGCCACTTGCGGTGACTGCCCAAAGCATTAAAGCAGGCCTGCACAAGCTATCCGTGGTAAGGGGTCAAAATCAGATAGGCTAACGGGCGGGCAGTGGCAGGCAGCGTATAGCAGGCCACACCAATGTTTTGTGCACCTTTCAGCATTTATTGATGTCATTAAACCACCTGATGCAGGTGGGAACAATGTATTACCATAGTAATTCTCTACAGCATCTGAAACTTGCAGTACCTACCAAACCACACAAAGCAGACTAACAATGATGTGCACTACAACTGCTTTAGCCAATCCCCTTTATCTCAGGAAGCATAGGTTTGTTTAAAACCAGCAAAGGCCAGCAAGCCCTGTTGTTTTGATTAGATATCCATATGTGATACCGGGAAAAATAGCCAAGTGTCCACTAACACAGTCATTCTGCTTTGAAAAGCATATTTGAAAAACAGGTTTGCACCTTTGTGAGATAATATAGGAAAGGAAGAAAAAAGAAAAAGTCTTCCTTGCAAATAAAAGTGAAATAAAAAAGTGTAGTATCCAGTTTGTTCCAATGAATGCTAATGTAAAATAATACAGTGGACTCTTGCTATCTGCTGGAGTTTGGTTCCAGGAACTTCATGGATACTAAATTTGCTCAAGTCCCATCATTGTACAGTGACAGAGTAAAGTGGTGTCCCTTATATAAAATGGCAAAATGAAAGTTTCTAACTTTTTGGGGAAAATGTGTGAGTATATCTTTTTAGGTTGTGGATGATAGAATCTGCAGATATGGAGGGCAAATATTAATGTTTTTTTTCTCTCTAACCAGTCACCAAATGAACGCGCTCGGCTGTATTTCCTCCTTGCATGGTTCCATGCCATCATTCAAGAGCGCCTGCGGTATGCTCCGCTAGGCTGGTCCAAAAAATATGAATTCGGTGAATCAGATCTAAGGTCTGCATGTGACACTGTGGATACATGGTTGGATGATACAGCAAAAGTAAGTGAATTTGCAATTCTTTCATGGTAAGGATTTGGATGACATGACCCCCAAGGCCCCTTTTACCTACATGGTTCTGTTATTCTGTTTCTCATCCAATCAAACCGGCTGTATCTCCAGGGCCGTCAGAACATCTCACCTGACAAGATCCCATGGTCTGCTCTGAAGACCCTTATGGCTCAGTCCATTTATGGAGGCCGTATTGATAATGAATTTGACCAGCGCTTATTGAACACGTTCCTGGAACGTCTCTTCACCACTTCTAGCTTTGATAGCGAATTCAAATTGGCTTGCAAGGTTGATGGGCATAAAGACATCCAGATGCCAGATGGAATCAGGTAATTCAGTTGTGCCTTCAGAAATACATATAAGTTAAGCTACCATGTCTCACAATCGCCCTGAAGTTATTATAGACAGCTTGGTCATTATTACAATTTTGTAATTTGACAGGCGTGAAGAATTTGTCCAGTGGGTTGAACTGCTGCCAGATGCACAAACCCCATCATGGCTTGGGTTACCAAACAATGCTGAGAAGGTTCTCCTCACAACACAAGGTAAGCAGCTTCTTTGGCTGTACTATTTTCATAAGCTTAAATTAGAGCAGGCATGGGCAAACTTCGGCCCTCTGGATGTTTTGGACTTCAATTCCCTACCGGCTGTTAGGAATTGTGGGAGTTGAAGTCCAAAACACCCAGAGGGCTGAAGTTTGCCCATGCCTGAATTAGAAGCATATTTAATGTAGCATTGTTTGAAAGAAGGCAGTTCCATCTCCCAGATGGCTTTTCATTTCATTCTGAAGATAAAAGGAAAACTTGCTATATCACGGTTCCTGTGTATTTCCAGGGATTGATATGATCAGCAAAATGCTAAAGATGCAGATGTTGGAGGACGAGGATGATTTGGCCTATGCGGAGACTGAGAAAAAGGCGCGGACGGACTCCACTTCGGACGGGCGCCCAGCCTGGATGCGCACCTTGCACACAACGGCCTCCAACTGGCTCCATCTCATCCCTCAGACCCTGAACCACCTGAAACGAACTGTGGAAAATATCAAGGTGAGAAAGGAAACTTCTGTCTGTGAGAGATAAGGAAGATGATAACGAGATCCCACCATATCTCTTTTTTTGTCATATCCAAATGTATTCAACTCTCAGGTTTCTCTCAAGAAATTAAAAATCTGCTTTTTCCTCTTGAAACCAAGGATCCGTTGTTCAGGTTCTTTGAGAGAGAAGTGAAGATGGGAGCTAAACTCCTTCAGGACGTCCGTCAGGATCTTGCAGATGTAGTCCAAGTGTGCGAAGGAAAGAAGAAACAGACCAATTACCTGCGAACACTCATTAATGAACTAGTGAAAGGTGAGTTGTCCCAACAATTCTTAATTATAATACTTGTTAGATGAATTAAACTATGTGTCTACATTAAAGTACAGGGTGTTTGAAAAAGAACTTCCTAGTTTTAAGTATAGACACATTAAAACTAGGGAGTTCTTTTTCAAACACCCTGTAGATTGATTTTGCAATAGATCACAAACACAGTTCAGTATTTAGATCATGTTTTGTGCCTTGTGAAAAATGGTCCAGTCTTGGATCTCTTTGCTTTACAAAGATTTGAAAACTTAATTTAAATGAATGTTCAAAAATTGAGTACTTGATCACATTCTGTGTACAGTGTTCCCTCACTTATTGTGGGAGTTAGGTTCCAGGACCACCCGCAATAAGTGAAAATCTGCAAAGTAGGGATACTATATATTTATATATTATTTTAGTAGTTATACACTATTTTAAGTCTTTATCAACCAGTTGTGTGTTGATAAATCGCCTCTTTCTCCTCCCGTTACTGCTTGGGTTCCTTTTCTCTCACTTTGGCTTCTCCTTCCTCCCTTCCTTGGGCTGTAAATTTTTATGATTTATAATATTCTTTTAGAGTTTATTGAAAAACTGAAACAGCGAATCCACAAAAAGCAAACCGCGAAGTAGTGAGGGAACACAGTACACATAGGTCCTACCCGGTGACTTTTTCCCCCAAAATTGGTTTGGAAGCTTTCCTTGTGGAGAATGACTGAGGGAGAGCAATAAAAAGGCAGAGACTGATTTAAGAAAAAGGCATATCTTCTCTTTTTAATTTCTTTCTTACTGATTTTAACATATTTGCTTGCAATGGTTATTAAATGTGTTATCTCTTAATGCTGACAGCCACCTGGTATCTCGATCAAGGGATATAAATGGGTATCATCTTCATAGCCATCATGTCAACGTCAAAGCCATGGGATATAACGTTTTAAAAAGGACACGATGTAGTATTCAATTGTTCTTTGCAGACATTGTTGGATCCAATAGAGCAGCATGGGTTTCACAATATATTTCCATAGAGCATTCCTTGTTTTTTGGCTGAAGCAGCCCTTCAACCATTGGGAAAGCCATGTGCTGATGGAAGTCTTGGGTTCCATTTCCTCCTCATCTACGTCCACCTGAATGACACAAAATTCTGGTTTGGGCAAATTCATATCTGTCGGTGGCTGTGAAAGGCCATGCTCCATCAAATCCCAGTCATCCCAGGAAGAGGACTGAACTGAGAGAAGCATACTCCTCTGAGTATGGTACCAAGGGTGAGGTGGACCCCGATCACTCCGTCCTGCTCCTGGGTGTCTGGCCTCCATCGGTGCTCACTTGTGAATCGTCTTCCCCTTCTCTTGAGCCGTCTTCTCTCTAGAAAGTCTCCGAAGGAAATGGACCGGACTGGCTGCTGTGCCAGTTTTTTAAGTGAGGCAGATGGATCGTTTTTAACGTGAGGCACATTCACCGTCTTTTAAGTGAGGCAGATTCTCCGCCCATTTCCCACCCCTTTTCAAAAGTAAAGGGTCGATATTTCATATACATTAGGGAAAATATTTCCACCTGAGTTTTAGATTCTCTAGTCATTATTGTATAAATAGGTGACGTTAGAAGAAATTACTTGTCTATTCAGCAGTTTGTTAATTTTTAAGTTTTCACGATCAAACCATGCGTTTCAGTCTTCTGGCTCTTCTTATTTTTTCGCATACAGGGACTTGTTATACTATTTTCAACTAAGAGAGAGAAGTTTTATTTTGCTGGCCTTTATTTTAATTCAAGAAATGTTACATAAACGCAGATTTTATAAAATTCGACTCCACTGCAGTAACACTAACATGCAAGCATAGGTTCATGGATGCCATTTATTTTCCACATTGTAATTTTTTATGATTTATAATATTCTTTTAGAGTTTATTGAAAAATCATGAAACAGCAAATCCTCAAAAAGTGAACTGCGAAGTAGTGAGGGAACACTGTATTTTAAAAAATCATAGAATGATAGAAAAAAAATAAAAGTTGGAAGGGCCACAAGGGCCATCCAGTCCAGCCCCCTTTTGACATGCCAATTAACAATCAATGCACCCCAGACAGATGACCATCCAGCCTCCAAAGAAGGAGCTTCCACTGGAACCCATATAATCTTTTGACTGAAGATTTGAAAACGAGTTATGTAAAGTTAACATAAGTGTCGTAACAACACCCTTTTCAAAATACATGTTCTTTAATTAAATTTTTAAAATATACTGTCAATGAAGGAGACTCTTGTTGAAATGGTTCAGCCTCTTATTTGCAGGAACTCAGGAGCTCTTTTCTGCTTCCTCCTCTTCTAGGTATCTTGCCTCGTAGCTGGTCTCACTATACAGTGCCAGCTGGTATGACAGTCATACAGTGGGTTTCAGACTTCAGCGAACGCATTAAACAGCTGCAAAATATTTCCCAGGCTGCAGCTTCAGGTGGAGCAAAGGAACTAAAGGTAGGCTAGGATGTTCTTTGCAGGTAAATTCAATACAGTTAACTCGAGAAGACTTGTATGGGCAAACATTGGCCCTTCAGATATTTTGGACTTCAACTCCCACGATTCCTAACATGGGCTGTTAGGAATTATTGGAGTTGCAGGCATGGTCAATGTTTGCCCATGCCTGCATTAGATGTAATCTTTGGAAGAATAACAAATACAAAATTTAGCCACTTGCAGTAAAAATATTGGGAGCCTTGTTTGGAAAACATTGTGGCACAACAACTTGTTCCGGTATTGATGTATTATATTAAAGTGCTTCAACAGGATTTAACTTTTACACTCCTCCCAACAGAACATTCATGTGTGCTTGGGAGGCCTGTTTGTCCCTGAGGCCTACATCACTGCTACAAGGCAATATGTGGCTCAAGCCAACAGCTGGTCCCTGGAAGAACTCTGCCTGGAAGTCAATGTCACAACAACCCAGAATGCGGTGCTGGATGCCTGCAGTTTTGGAGTGACAGGTTAGTTGGAGATAACTTTCAAGGAAGAAAGCAAAGATGAAGACCTCTCGAATGTATGAAGCAACTGGCGCTAATTAGTTGAAGGAAGGGACATTGGTTTCCTTATTACTCCAGGATCTGCAGATGCTCCCCTCATTCATACCTCTATAGAGACACTAGCATCTGGGTGGTTTTTTTATATATTTTGAACCATTTCGCATGTTTCTATGAAATCTGTTTCCAGGATCCTTAGATGAAATAATGACACAAAGATACAACTTACTAAATGCGCTCCATTGTTCCTAACAGGTCTGAAGCTTCAAGGGGCAACATGCAATAACAACAAGCTGTCCCTTTCCAATGCCATCTCAACAGTATTGCCCATAACTCAGCTTCGCTGGATCAAGCAGACAAATGCTGATAAGAAGTCGAATGTGGTGAGTAAGGGTTTCATTGAGTTCAATGTGTTATGGTCGCCCATGTTCACCTCTTTAACTATCTCTCTGGACCTGTTTTACAGGTGACGCTGCCAGTTTATCTGAACTTCACTCGTGCGGATCTGATCTTCACAGTTGACTTTGAAATTGCTACTAAGGAAGATCCTCGTAGCTTCTATGAACGTGGTGTTGCTGTCCTGTGCACCGAGTAAAAAAGTAACCTCTAACCTGTAACAAATAGTTATTCAGATGTCTTTTGTTATCTGTAATCCAATGTTAGAAATCTGTGTTGACACTAGAAGGAATGGTTAAGTTGTCAGGGAGGGCTGTGTGTAGAGATGACTAAGATAGAGGTATTTGATGGGTAGAGATGACTAGAACAGAGGTATTTGTGTAGAGATGAAAAGTACAGGAGTCATTGAAAGGTGAAAAGCTGTTGGAAGGATGTGTTGTTTTTAAATGGTTCTGAGTTGGTGTACTGATGTCAAATGGATTCTTAAATAAAACTTTACAGCGTGATTCTCAGTTTTGTGCTTTCCTTAGATCATACTACACATGTGACGCCTCCATGATAGTGCTGTTGGAAGTCAACCATATCCTGCACAAGCTTGTAGTCCTCATCAAGGACTTAGATAGGCAGATGGGGTAGTTGGCAGAGGAAAGCCCTCCCGCTGTTAAGTGTCTCTGCCTGCCTGTTCTCTCCTCCCCCATCACTTATCTCCTTGGACTGCTATATCTCAGGGACACACCTCCTTTTTCTGATCCTTTTTGTTCTTCTTTGAGCATGGAGAAACAAGATGTCTGATGTGAGGTAGACAACCAGGCACGAGAAGCTTCTGATCTGCTGCTGCTGCTACTGCTGTTGTTGCAGCTTTACTATTTTGGAATGATTTTGCCTTTTTGGAAATTATTCCCAACAAGAGCTATCCCATCTAGGAGCTTTGATTTATTTTAACTCACCCTGCTTCCCCAACTTGTGACTTCTAGTAACATCTATATTGGGTTTTCAAGAGCTCTTGCAACTAGTGTGTGTGTGAAATTTGGCTGCTGCCACAGTTGCTCATCTTATTTCAAGCAGTAACTTTTCCCAGAACCTTTATCTTTGCAAATATCAGAAATGGCCATCAACCCCAGGCTATAAAGTTAACTCTTGACATCGGCTCCGATTAATCTCAGGTTATTCTTAGGAACAGGCAGCAATTTCATTTTTCTCTTCATTAATTCAACAGATGCAAAATTCTAAGTTTAGCTCACAAACACCAAGTGCACAAGTATAAGATAAGGAAAATATGGCTGAGTGGTTCTGCATGTTATTAGAATCATATAGTTGGAAGAGACCGCATAAGCCATCCAGTTCCAACCTTTTGCCATGCAGGAAAAGCACAATCAAAGCACTCCCGAAAGATGTCTATAGTCATATTGTTGACCATAAGCCAGGAATGTGATGCTGCAACACAGAAAGCTATTTTAGTCTGCAAATTGAGAGAAGTAATGGCTGCATAATATTCTGCTCTGCTCAGGCCTCCTCTGGAATACTGCATTCAGTTATGGACACTTCAGTTTAAGAAGAATATAGACATATTGAATAACATACAGCCCGCAATGCTTTGATTTCCCTCCAGTTGTATTTATACAAAACAAACAATGGACTTCAAGGCCACTGGCTTTGGCTGCCGCCTGTTACTCACAAACCACCCCACCTGTACCTACAAGTGGGGCTGGTTTGCGAGGAGGCCGCCAAAGCCATCCTGATTTGCTTTTCCTACTGTTTGGCTGGTCATGACTTACTTGGGCAGGTGAAAGGCCACTCCACCAGATCTGTGGCAACCCCCACTGCCTTTTGAGGGTTGTTCCTCTGGAAGACGTATTTCAGGCGGCTGCTTGGTCTACTCCGCTCACTTTCGTCTTGCATTACAAGGTTGATGCTCTTTCTAGGGGAGAGGGGGCGGGGCTTCTGCCAAAATGTATCAAGAGCTTTCTAGAAGGTTCTGTCTCTGACTGCGCAGGCGCAGACAATACCATATGTGCAAATTTCACAGATCCCCACTCAAAGAAACACGGTTGCAGGTAAGCAACCATTACTTTCCATTAGTATGCTCAGTGTACACATGCCTTTCTCTAGAACACTTTTGTAAGAAGTCCACAGACTCAAAAACATCCTTCTTGAACAGGAAGGTAGCTATCAGAATAGTAGCAACTTCTGTGATTTAAAAGCAACAAATCCATAAAGATTCTACCACTTCATTTATTGTTTTGACATCTTTTCAATATATGAACATCTAAGCCCATGGATAGCTCAAGCCACCCTTAGTCTCTTCTTCAATGTTTCCCCTACGCTCTCTAGGACAGACCGCTTGTGCTTCCTGGTGATGTTGGGCTCATTGCACAACCCAGCGTCACACTCCATCGACGTGGGCTGTGGTCGTGCACAATCCGAGGAAGCCCCTTGGAAGAGTCCCTTTTTGGAAGATGGTGGCTCCGTGAAACAGGAGGGCTCTGTGTTCAACTGCAAGGTTGTAGCTGTTTTGAATGATGCAGGTCCATCCTCCTGGGTTACACTTTTGAGTAGCCCTGGGAGGGTTGGAATCACCGGTTCTGTGGAATGACACTCTCCTTCAGTGACATGACGTCTCAGAAAAATTGCCTTACTATGACTTGAGTCAAGGGAACCCAGACTACAGTCAGAGCCACCCGAGACTTCTTCATAATCGCCATCGTAAGGATCCAAGAACTAAAGCAACAAAAAATAGGCACATTTAAGTTCCAAAAGAGAAGATCGGGCAAAGTATACTAAAGATTGCTATTCCTCAAGGAATATACTATACCATTCTTGGGCAAACTTTGGCCCTTCGTGTGTTTTGGACACAGTTCCTAACAGTCTACAAGCTGTTAGGAATTGTGGGAGTTGAAGTCCAAAACGCCAGGAGGGCCAAGTTTGCCTGTGCCAGTACTATATAATCTAGTTTCTGTTGGCATGGCTACTGAGTTGAGATAATGAAAAAGCTTTATTTTCAGTGATCAGATGATTCCTTTGTTTGATTTGTACCCTGCCTTTCTATCAGAAGCAGGAGTCAAGGTGAGTTACAGTCAGATAAACACAAAATGTTAATTAACAACACGCTTAAATAATTACATTCACTTTAAATGCAGTTTTAAAACCACAGATAATAGAAACTTGAAAATATGGAATATTGAAATACATCCGCCGGAAGTTACCATAGTCACCTTGGAGTATCTATCAGAATTCTATCTGGAAATTTGCAAGGTCCGCCAGGGAAAATGATGGTAACTTCCAGCAGAAACTTTATTATTATTATTAATTCCACCCCCTCTCCCCAAGGGGACTTGGAGCATCTTACAACAGAAAAATATATATAAATCAAACATGACAATTTGGAAAATTAAATCAACAGAGGTAAACACATCAAATACATAGACAATAAATAGCAGTAGACAAGTTGATAATAAACTCACAAATATTACTCAGACATATACAAAACTAAATAATGAAGACGTATCACATTAAAACCATTAATGTGAAGCATGCCATAAATCATCTGGAGGACCTAGAAAATTCCTCGAGAAGCCATATTCCTTGGTCCCGCACGTACAGAGATCATACTGCAACGTTTTATCTTGTTTATTCTACACTGCTTCAGTGGTAGGGAAATTATTGCTACTACCAGTAGTAATATGAAAGGAGTTGTGTCAAAATTCAGAACTCAAAATGGTTTAAAACAGAAAGCAGAAGTTGCAAACTTACTGGAAGTTGTGTTAGATTTGTTTTCTCCAGAGATTTGTTGGACAGAACCTGTTTCAATCAACACATTTAATTCAAGTTAGTTAACCGACATCTCATTAACCTAAATGCAAGTTGAGCTTCCCTCATCTGGAAATCCAAAATGTTCTGAAATCTGACATTTTTTGTTGCCAGCTGCCCGCTTCTACCTTCAGTACTGCAGTACTCCTTTTGGTTCATTTGTAAAGTAGAAATCGGTGGATAGAGGACTCCCTGAAGATCTCCTGTACGCAATATATGTCCTATGCTTCCAACCAAAAATACTTGTATCAGGTCTCCTATATAATCTCTCCGATCCTCAGCCTCCCTCCAGTCTCATGTCTCTTACTCAATAGAGATGGCAAATGAACAAAATGTGAAGCTAGAGCTGGCATGGGGAAACTTTGGCCCTCCAGGTGTTTTGGACTTCAACTCCCAGAATTCCTAACAGCCTACCGGCTGTTAGGAATTCTGGGAGTTGAAGTCCAAAACACCTGGAGGGCCAAAGTTTGCCCATGCCTGAACTAGAGAGAGTTGCAAAGATCTGTGAAATGTCCAGAAACATAGATTCAGGCTGAGCACTATGCTTGGATTCCTGCATGAATTACATGAGTATTCCAAAAATGCAGTATTTAAAAAGTGCAATCATGTCACCTCCTAAGTCTTCTCTTCACATTCCCGCATATTTCTGAAACAGTTTGTTAAACAATACGCTGCTTGAATATTTGAATTTCCCTGAATTATCGGCTTGACTGTACAAAGGGGTTTTGCATTCATATACTGCATCCACATACAGGCACACATTACCTCTGTGTTAACATCTGATTCAGATTCAGTGCTGGATTCAACTGTGCACTTTTGCTATCAAGAAAACATAAGGCAGTATTAATGTATTTGTTTTGTGTGACACCTTTTCCCCAAAGTGCTATTACTATGGCTATTTGTTTTGAGGCCTACAGAAATAGGTGCCATTACACATAATTACTCATCCCAGTTCACATTCATGCCTCAAGCATTTCCTACAGTACTTTTAGTAGTACGTGGTTATAGGAAGATTGAAGAAAAGATCCCGGTCATATATGCACACATATACCTCGTGGCCCTGTTGAGTCTCTATATTGAGAGAAAAGTGGAATAAAATGTAAATAAATGAATTTGCAGTTGCAAGAAGCAGCCAACTTAATTAGGATCTATGATTAGATTTGTCTTACTGGCTCAAAAACGAAGCAGCTCTAGTGGGATTGGGATCGATAAACCGATAAATACCTGGTTTGGTAAACAATTGGCATCCTTTCCTTCCATCTTTCTACTCGCCATGAATGGGCCAGATGTGTATGCCAATGATAGCTGAGCCTCCTAGGCTTAAAACAGGTATTGTTTTCATAAAATAAGTACTTTAAACATAATTCTTACCATATATTTGCGAGCGAATTGTTCAGTATCCGCTGATTTTTTTCTCGATCTTGTAAAAGGTTCACAAGGTCCCACTACAGAAGGATGGAAACGACTTTATTAGAAAAGTGATTTTTAAGACCGGTTTCTGGTTCATACTTTCTTTCTCTTTTTGCCCTCATTTCTTGACATGAATTTAAACAACAAGGATAAACTACTTCAATATGAAATGTTGGTTTTGCAGTGACACAATGGCTTAAACCCTTGTGCTGCTGAACTGCTGACCTGAAGGTTATTTATTATTATTTACCACACTTGTACCCTGCCTTTCTCACCCTGAAGGGGACTCAGGGCGGCTTTACAAAAGCAACAATTAGATACCACATATACATATAGGTAAAGGTAACTGTTTTCCCCTTACATTAATTCTAGTCCTAACAGCTGTTAGGAATTGTGGGAGTTGAAGTCCAAAACCTGGAGGGCCCAAGTTTGCCCATGCCTGGCTTAAATCAATAGCAGCAGCCTTTCAAAGTATATGTTTTTCCTATTGTACCTGTAGTTTAATTTTCAACTTTTTTGAACCAATATTCCATTACCATCAAGCATTTTAATTGACTCCAGCTATTTATATTTATTCTGTGTTTATCTAACTAATTATTGTGAGTTATTTTAAGATGCCTTGTTAATAATTAACAATAAACAATGATTATTATATTTATAGCTTAATTAATTTATCCACTGCCTTGCCCACAAGCTACTCAAGGCAGTGAGCAATATATATACACACATTAGAAACTAAATCGTATTTTGAAAACAGCTGGGAAAAAAATAAGTTTGGAGCCAAATTGAGGCCTCCTGATTCATACACAAAACTCACTGCATTCAGCTAAAGCAGAATTGCAGAAATATTGATTAACCAAATTCCCTGTGATACAGTGAGATTATATTATTGTTGCTGTTGTTGTTTGTACTCCGCCTCTTTCCTTAGACCCAAAGTGGCTCACAACCTTAACAACATTGCAATTTGAAACCTATAGATTCATAAGTATTAAAACAAAATCAAACATATAGTTATGAAAATGCATACAGCTGGCCTTCTGTATCCACATATTCCATATCCATGGATTCAATCACACACGTTCCAAAAAACAATTTTATATAAGGGACACCATATATTTATGTCATTATATATAATAGGGACTTGAGTATCCACTGATTTTGTTATCTGCAGGGGTGTTAAAACCAAACCCCAGCAAATACCAAGAGCCCACCAAACATACATTCAAAACTAATAATTGGATTAAGGGCAGTCATTTTAATTCTGTCCCAACTTTGTCCCGAAACTGAGACTTGATTCCATATACTAAGTCAAGGAAAGAGTAGGGTTGCTGCAGATATCATAAAGTTAGGCCTGCTCTTCTATCTACCTTAGAACTGAAGATATTATTATCAACTCTCCAAGGTTTTCAAAAGGGCTCTTTCCCAGCCGCACCTGGAGATACCTGGGACTATAGCTTGGAATTAGTCAAAAAGTACACATACTCTGCTATTTGGTTCCCCATACCTTCCATAGGCTTCCCATTGTGGAACTTTTTCCTTCTCTTCCTTTGCTCCATTGATGCCATTTTGTCTCCCAAAAGCCTCCAATGCTGCCTGGAGGTTGGCTCTCTTTACTCTCAATTATTTGCACCTGTGTCCATTCCCTTTGGAGCTCCCTTTCGTTAGGAAAGGCCAGGTGTGAAAGAGGAACAAGGAATGGCTTTGGCTCTTTCAAGTAAAGCCAGAGTTGTAGCTAAATGGGACCCCTTCTACACTGCCATATAGTGCAGTTTCAGCGAATCTGCATTACATGACAGTGTAGACAGGGTCTTAGTGTGCATCCACACCGTGGAATTAATGCAGTTTGACACCACTTTTAACTCCCACGGCCCAATGCTATGGAATCAAGGGAAGAAAAGGAGAAAAGCCTTACAAAACTATTATTCCCAGGACGCTATAGCATTGAGCCGTGGGAATTAAAGTGGTATCAAACTGCATTAATTATAAACTGTAGATGAACTCTCATAGAAGCAGTGTAGTAGAGTGGATTAATCATTGGATTGTCTCCAGCCAAAGTCACACTCTCTCAGCCTCTGAGGAAAGTAATAGCAAGCCTCTTCTGCCATAGCTCATATGATATAAGATCATGGGAGTTGGGATTTCCCAAGGTCTTTGGCCTTCTCTGCCAAAGAGTGCTTGTGCCTCACCAAACTACAACTCCCAGGATTCCATAGCATTGAGCCGTACCAGTTAAAGTGGTATCTATCAAACTGCTGTGAGTCTACAGAATAGATGCACCCTGATCTGTAAACCTGATGGTAGAAACTCACGTTCTACTTCCACTATAGGTCACTTTTTCAACTGAAGTGTAGAATTAAACCCCTTTCCATAGATCAGTGGTTCCCAACCTTTTTTTGACCAGGGACCACTTTGACCAGAGACCACTTTCCAACATTAGTACCAAAAGGGTTATGAATCAGTTTTTGGTCAACTTCAGATTTGGGTTGGTTATATAGGGTGCTGATTCAGAAAATTGCATTGGATAGACCACATCAGCTCTAGTTTCTGAGACAGAACATATGACATCCAGCAGTCGCCATCTGCTCTCCCACAGAAAACCGTATTTAATAATCTAGAGCTGATGTGGTCCATCCAATGCAATGGTCAGCTCTGCAGAAAGGAGCAGAAATAAAATAAATAAAATGAATTAAAGAGGAAGTTTGCGGACTGGATTTTTGTTCTCGTGGCCCACTGCTGGGCCACAGCCCACAGGTTAAGAACCACTGCTTGTTCAATAGTTCTCTCTTTTCAGAGCATTGAATATCAAACAAAAAGTAGGTGCTAGAAATCATATCACACGAAAGCTGACTGACACAACCTGGGAATCACAACCAGACACTGTGAAGACATCTGCCCTTGTGCTTTGCTACTGTGATGCCGAATACGCATGCCAGTGTGGAATACATCCCACCACATTAAAACAGTCAATGTGGTCCTTAAAGAGACATGGCGTATTATCACAGGATGTCTACGTCATCCTACATCACTGGAGAAATTATACTGTTTAGCTGGTGCACCACCTGACATCTGTCGGAAAGTAGCAGCCTGTAATAAAAGGACCAAGGCACTGACATCTCCAGCCAATCTTCTGTTTGGATATCACCCAGCAAGCCAATGCCTTAAATCAGGAAACAGCTTCCTAAGATCCACAGAGATACTCACAGGAGCACCTCAGCAAGCGAGAGTCCAAAAGTGGCAGGGTAAAACCCGGAACCTCAATCCATGGCTGATACCAGAGGAGAAACTTCCTCCTGGACACACAGAAGACTGGGCAACTTGGAAGGCGCCGAACAGACAGTGCTCTGGCACCACGAGATGCAGAGCCAATCTTAGGAAATGGGGCCACATGACATGCAAGTGTGGAGAAGATCATGCCACAGAACACTTACTACAATGCAGTCTGAGCCCTGCCACATGCACAATGGAGGACCTTCTTACAATGACACCAAAGGCACTCCCAAGTGACCAGTTTCTGGGGCAAGGAAATCTAGTATAATGCCAAGTTTTTAACTTTGTGTTTTTAAATGCATTATAACTGTATCCTCAATTCGCTTCTGACACGATAAATAAAAGAGCATCTAAAAATTATATTTACCATTAACACTTGTTGGGGTCACACTGTGTTAATAATGGGAACAGACATATGTGATGAAGTCATATAACTGAAGGATGTGATACGAACGTTGCAAATCAATACAATAGGCAAAGTATCAGAAGACTTAAGACTTGGGATGGTGGAGGAAGAGGAGGAAGAATGCATAGGGGAAAGATGTGTATTTCTGGCTTATATGCATGGATTTGAAAGCTGAACAGTGAAGAAGACTGAAAGAAAAGAAAAATCAGCTCATTCTAAATATGGTGTTGGAAAAAGAGTGTGAAGGATCCCAAAAACTGCTTATAACACAAATGAATGGCATGCCTTGGAGCACATCAAGCCTGACTTCTCACTGCAGGTTGAGTCTCCCTTATCCCTTATCCAAAATCCTTGGAGCCACAGATTAATTGGATTTTGGAATACAGTAGAGTCTCACTTATCCAGCGTTCTGGATTATCCAATGCATTTTTGTAGTCAATGTTTTCAATACATCATGATATTTTGGTGCTAAATTCATAAATACAGTAATTACTACATAGCATTACTGCGTATTGAACTACTTTTTCTGTCAAATTTGTTGTTAAACATGGCGTTTTGGTGCTTAATTTGTAAAATCATAGCCTAATTTGATGTGTAATAGGCTTTTCCTTAATCCCTCCTTATTATCCAACATATTCACTTATCCAACGTTCTGCTGGCCCATTTATGTTGGATAAGTGAGACTCTACTGTACCTGTATTTGCATATACATAATAAATGAATGACGGGGGAAAGGGGGTGAGGCACACATCCAGCACCTACTTGAATTTTTCTCATGGGGATTGTGTGGTTGTCAATACATATCATAAGGGCTGCATGGGTTGCAAATGCAGGGCAGACCAGTGCACTGAAGCCGAATTGTTTTGCAGCTGTGAGTCTAGCCGTGGAGACGGGGGAAAAAAATCAACTAACAGGGTTCTTCTTCCCCAACGTATGCTTTATTTCACTGCAGCTATTTTAAAACGCAGCTATTTCTGAAAGCTGTGAAAATCCAATTATGCGCAGCAGAGTCAAGCTTACTCAGAAAGTAGAAAAGAATCCAAAGAAGATGGGTGATCCGTTTCAGGATTGCTGCAAAAAAAGGAAAAGTGGTACAATCAATGCACCCAGTCAAAATTAAACCATTAAGAGTATTTTAAAATTGGGTACCTTTTTCTAGGTAACGGAGAACTGCCCATTGCTCTTTCTAATTCAGGATGTATCTGCACCAGGCATGGGCAAACTTGGGCCCTCCAGGTGTTTTGGACTTCAGCTTCCACCTTTCCTAACAGCCTCAGGCCCCTTCCTTTTCCCCCTCAGCCGCTTAATTTAATGACCATGGCTCCATGCTATGCAATCCTGGGATTTGTAGTTTGCTGAGGCACCAGCTTTCTTTGGCAGAGAAGGCTCGAAACCTTGCCAAACTACAGACCTCATTGTTCCAGGACAGTTAAAGTGGAATAATCCTACAGCATAGGTGCACCCCAAGGTTTTCTTTTCCATCACTGGAAGCTTTGGGGTTCTAACATGTTTGTTTTTAAAGAAGGAATTTTAAACAGGCAGCCAGTAATGATTGTGCAACTTTTTTGGCCAAATTTAGGGCCCGAGCTGTGACGCAGGCGGGAGAGCAAGCCAGCTGCAACCAGCTGCAATGAATCACTCTGACCAGGAGGTCATGAGTTCGAGGCCCACTCGGAGCCTATGTTTGTCTTGTCTTTGTTCTATGTTAAAAGGCATTGAATGTTTGCCTATATGTGTAATGTGATCCGCCCTGAGTCCCCTTCAGGGTGAGAAGGGCGGAAAATAAATGCTGTAAATAAATAAATAACCTACAAAGAGTGTACTTTTTGCTGCTGTGCATTATACGAGGGTTATCCAGAAAGTAGATTACGTTTTGGAATTAAAAATGAACAAAGAATAGGAGAAAACATTTACCATATGCAGTTGAAAGCCACACCCAAATACCACTTCTCAACCTAGTTGCCATTCAAATCTAGGCACTTATCATAGCGATGAATGAGCTTGGCAACTCCTTCCCCACAAAACTCTGCTGCTTGCGTCCTCAACCAGCCGCATAGCGTGGGGGAAAGTTGAGTGCGGGGATTTTGCTGTTTCATGGGGATGCCCAGTCCCACACAGCGGGTCGCACACGTGGAATTCTGGAGTCTTTTGGGTAGGAGTTGTTTCCTCATCCACCGTGTAAAATCCCTGCGCTCAACTTTCCCCCACACTCATCCTGGATAGCAGCTGCAAGAAGGGGTGACCGGCTGGTTGAGGATGCAAGTGGCAGAGTTTGGTGGGGAAGGAGTTGCCAAGCTCATTCATTGCTATGATAAGTGCCTAGATTTGAATGGCGACTATATTGAGAAGTGGTATTTGGGTGTGGCTTTCAACTGCATATGGTAAATGTTTTCTCCTATACTTTGTTCATTTTTAATTCCAAAACGTAATCTACTTTCTGGATAACCCTCATATTTTTTGGTCTCAGAGTTTTGAAAATTGAGGAGCGCATTGGGTTTGATAATGCGTTAGACTCAAGTAGATCCGGGTAATATTATCCAAGAGTTTGTTTTTCTCTACCTCACGCCTGAGTTGCACGTAATTTCTTTTGCCGCAAGGTTTCCCCAACCCGGTCTAAAATTGGGATCTCCTTCGACTTCTTGATCTTCCTTTCCTCACGCATGACGACGTCTCCATTGGGCTCTGCAGGAAGAGGCTTTGACAAGAGGGCCGAGCGTGTGTTTGGTGGCGACCCTAAACATTGTGAAGGCTCAACATCCATCAAGGAGTGGTTGGGCACCAGCGTCAGAGCCTCTGCAAAGTAACCCAAGCCTCTAGGAAGCTCCGAGGGCCCTGAAAGCCTTTGTGGCAGGTTGGTTGCGCCATCTTGGCGGAGACTTTCATTTGCCGTCTGGATGTCACCGGTTGTTTCCATGTCGATATCATAATGCCTTCCTCCTTTTGATGGAGACACCTCTGTTCCTGGTCTTTCAAAGATTCCTTCCTCTCCATCTTCTAATTCTTCTTTAAGGTTTGTGACTGAAGAGCGAGCTCTTTGATGCCATCTGTCACTGGGAGCATTCGCGTTACAAGTGGAATGAATGGACACCTCTTCCCAAAAACTAACACCAGAATCTGAAGGCTACCAAAACAAAACAACATTAAAAAACGTACACATTCAAGATGTCACCACTTATTCATATGGAAGAAAAGAAGGTGTGAGGGAAGACCATCTAGGGTTACCATAAGTTAGAAATGACATAAAGGCATACAACGTAATCGTCATTAACAACAACTGAGAGTGCATCTACACTCTCTACATTAAGGCAATTTGACTTCAACTAACATAGCTCAATGCTATCAAATCCTGGGAGTTGTTTTTCATGATATTTAGCATTCTCTGTCTAAGGGCGCTGGTGCCTCTTCAAACTACAGCTCCCATAGTTCCAAAGCATTGAGCCATGGCTTCACCCAATGCACAAAAGGCTTGCTGCCCTTGGGGCAGGGATAAAGAGTTTCAAAAACCTCAAGGACAGGACAATAATAGTCCATGTGGAAAAGATCTTGGAGGCAAACAAATTGAACATGAGCCAACAGCAGCTAAACAAGCCAAAGGGACTTTGGGCTGCATCAGAAGGAGTCTAGTGTCTAGATCGAGGGAAGTCATGGTAACTCTCTATTTTGCTTTGGTTAGACCTCACCTAGGACACTGTGTCCAAATCTGGGCACAACAGTTCAAAAGAGATATTGACAAGCTAGAAGGCGTCCAGAGGAGGGCGACTAAAATGATCAAAGGTCTGGAAATCATGCCCTGTGAGGAGCGTCTCAAAGAGCTGGGTATGTTTAGCCTGCAGAAGAGAAGGTTTTAGAGGAGACATGATAGCCATGTATAAATATGTGAAAGGATGTCATAAGGCAGAGGGAGCAGGCTTGTTTTCTGCTGCCCTGGAAATTAGGACTCGGAGCAATGGGTTCAAATTACAGGAGAGGAGATTCTATCAGAACATTAGGAAGAACTTCCTAATCGTACAAGCTGTTCAGCAGTGGAACTCTCTGCCTCAGAGTGTGGTGGATGCTTCCTTGGAGGTTTTTAAACAGAAGCTGGATTGCCATCTGTCAGAAATATTTTGTGTTTTTCCTGCATAGGAGGGGATTGGACTAGATGGCTCATGTGGTCTCTTCTAACTCTAAGATTCTATAATTCTTGGCAAAATTACCAGATGTTGCTTGGAACCAGGCAGAAACATGAGTTCAAGGAGAAGCACAATGGTCCCTCCCTTCCTCACAGTTCTCGTGATTCAGGGAGCAAGTTGTGATATCAGCTGAGGCCCGGTAACATGTCTGGGGGGTGAGTAGGGCATGTCCACAAGAAGGAGACGCTGGATGATGCCAATGTCAGTCCCCGGAAACCATTGGATTGGGGCCAATGGTCACTCCCCACCAGGTCACCAGCTGGACAGCTTAGGAGGCCTCATAAAACACAGTTAATGGAAATGTACATCTATCTCTCTCTGATTTGTCTGGTCAGGAGAGTTTGACTTTGCTTGATCTCATGATTTCAAGTTCAATGTGCAATGGTTGTTTTGCTGGCTCCCTTATGTAGTAACTAGCATATATATCCACATCATATATATCCACGTATACCCAATTATTTTAAGGGTACATGCGCCAAATTTGACCCAGATCCATCAAGATCCATATATGAGCCTTTGTGGAACAAACCAACCAGCATACATGCATACATACATTCATATTTTGCCTTGTATATGTACAAATGTCATTGTAGCCCTTGGCTGAATGTATAGGTTGCTTACCTGTAACCATATTTCTTCAAGTGTTGATCTGTGAAATTCGCACATATGGTTTACCCCTGCGCAAGCGCACTGGGGTAAACCGTATGTGCGCATTTCACAGACAACACATAGAAGAAATGGATGTTACAATACTACTTTATTCCATTTCCCACAGGCATTCAGTTATCAAAATGTTAAGTCCCTTACTGAATTCCAGACCCTATTTTGTCTCACAAAAGTTGGGGCTGTCCTCCAAGCTTTAGGCAACTGTTGAGCCTTACCAGTATGTGCCTGAAAAAGGAATAATAATTGCCAATGTCTGGAGCTTTCTTATTTGGGTCTTCCTTTGGTTTGCTGTTATCCACCTGCCCCGTTCAAGAGAATGAACAGCCATGCACGCAGAAAGAGTCGTAACCTTTGCACATTTCTACTGACCTCTAATTCCCTCTCTGGGAATAGGCCGTAGATGAATTGCAGGAGACTTCGGGGTTTTCCATTGTTATACCACAATTGCCATGATTGAGTTCCATGTTTGCCTTGTTATCACGCGATGTTTGGCTCTCCCAGTGCTGTACCATGTTGTACCACTGTCGGGGCATTTGGAAATCAGTTCTCGTCTCACTTGAGTAATCTATTAATGATCCCTATTGTAGGGACCATAAGCCAGAAAACAGTAAACTATTGCCTATGTAGCTTTGCCTATGCTTATACCCCTTCCTTCCTGTGAGCTGGTGCCTTTCTCCAGAATGTTACAAGACCAAAAGTTAGCTTGAAATCAACAAGTGAGGTCACAGGTATCACTTATGCCAAAGTGAGTGTGGAAGGTGAGGAAGACCCTCAGCCATTGGTCAATTTTAGATACTGAGATATAAAATTCTTTGTTTGCTACGCACATGTTGCAACGGCCATTTGCATGGTACGGACCCACTAGAGTGGGTACCTACGGCTGTTTTGCCTTATCATCAGCTGTGATAACAATAAAAGCCTTGTTTTATTGCTCTCCTGGAATTCTCTCCTTTACTTCCCCTCCGGGATAGTCTCCAACATTATGGCTCAGTAACCAACTTGAATGCAAATAAAATTCTCCTTTTGCTTTTCTGCAATATTGAGCAACGTGTGGCTCAATCGCTCCTCCTTTAAAGTTTCCATTCGTGTCTACAGACAATTCCTAGTGAATGGGCAGGGAGGCCACCTGGATTCCCAAGATAACTGTTGTACATTTATTCTCCATTCTCCAGCACATTTTTTCAATTTACATGTAATGTTCAGAGAAAGCATGACATTCAGGAAATCTTTAAAGAGGAAATGAAGAATAAATACACAAAAGTTTGAAGAGTTATATAGTCAGCCCTTCATACCCATGGATTCTGCATCCACGGATTTAACTGTCCACAACTTCCAAATTTTGCACCTTGACCCAGATCGTTGGGATTTTAAGATTTTATTCTGTGTGTGACTTTTATGACTGTTTTTATTGTTGTTTGATGTTTTATTGTTGATTGATCTGTTTTTGCTGTTTGCTTTTGTTTTTATATTGTTGTTCCGGGCTTGGCCCTATGTAAGCCGCCCCGAGTCCCTTCGGGGAGATGGGGCGGGGTATAAGAATAAAGTTGTTGTTATTATTATTATTATTATTATTATTATTATTATTATTATTATTATTATTATTATAGTTGGTTTTAAATTCCAAAAAAAAAACCTTGATTTTTTTCCATTTTTACATAAGGAATGCTATTTCACCACATTATTGTCTATAATGGGACTTGAGCATCAGTGGAGACCCACAGGAGACAAAAGTGGACAAGTATTAGTTTGCAGGGGAAAGCACTAAAAATTGTAGAAATGGCATGGTATGTGTTCATAATCCTGTTGGATACACAAAGGTGATTTTGCCAGTTCCCTCCTCTGGAATATAGCCTACAGCACCTGGGATCTATTGGTGGTCTTTCCTTTGAAGGACTAACCAGGGCTGACCCCGCTTAGCTTCCAAGATCAGATGAGATCCACACCTCTGTTACTCCAGTTGTGTGTATATGAGGCTGGATCTAGGCTGGATCTACACTGCCCTATATCTCATGATCTGTTCCCAGATTTTCTGTTTTGAATTGGATTATGGGTCTATACTGCCAGATTATCTGGGATAGAAGATAATCTTGGGTTTATTTATTTATAGCGTCAGAAGCAGATTGAGGGTACAGTTATCATGCATTTAAAAACACAAACAAAGCTAAAAACTTGGCATTATACTAGATTTCCTTGCACCAGGAGCTGGCACTTGGAGTGCCTCTGGTGTGGCTGTGAGAAGGTCCTCCTTTGTGCAAGTGGCTGAGTTCAGACTGCATTGTAGTAAGTGCTCTGTGATTTGCTGTTGTTCACACTCGCATGTCGTGGACTCCACTTTGTGTCCCCATTTCTTAAGATTGGCTCTGTATCTGGGATCAGATCCTGGGATAGAGGGCAGTGTAGATCCAGCCTGAGTCTTTAAGTCACCTATTTACTCATTACATTTCACAGGATTATCTTAGACCATGAATTTCCAGGTGTTTTTTTCAGTTCCTTCAAGACTACAACTTGGTGGCTAGTGGTAATGCCATAAAGTTTAGCCCTATATACAGTTAATCTTTGCAGATTTGATAATTCATGGATTTGATTAATACGTTCTTTCTAAGAATCTTTCGGTCTTCCAGTGTGACTTAACTTCAAGCAGTTGTGCTGGAAGATGTAGAGTTTCCTTAAAATGAAGTTTTTCCCATTTTTATCAGGGGTCTTACATCCCTTACCGCAACAAATGTGGAGGGCCGATGGTATTTTACTCCCAATCCTCTTTAGTCATGCAAACTTTCAGGCTAGGAAAATGAAGCAAAATACACATTTTATCCCAGTCCTGCCTCACTGTGGATTACTAACTTCACACTCACACATTCCTTCTCCTTTGTGTAAGATCTCAGTCATTATATCATCAGACCCGTGGATCATATTAGAAGAATGACACATAACAATGCTTGGTAAAATGGAAGGCAAGAGCAAAACAAGAAAACTCCCATTACTGATGGATAGACTCAACTAAGACCTGAGCAGTGGACTTGGAGGTCTTTAGTTCATAGGGCTGCCTTAAGTCAAAGCCTGTTTTACAACAAGCAACAACAGCCATGGTTGGCAGGCTACACAGAGGACCGTAGTGACAAATTCAAGTGGAGCAGACTTTATTGTCTGTCTAATACAAATGATATATAGCAAAGCCTTACTGTCTAGATGGCACTGTGTTGGGAGAGTTGCTGGAGATGAAAAATGCTTGAGCACAGAGTAGAGCGAGCATTTCTATCTTTTAAGTGCTTCCCTACATACATACAACAGGCCTTTGCACCCCTTCTTCCCTCTCACCAAACCAGAGAGCACCCGCGGGGCACCTTGTGATGGAAAGCAGTGCTTCTCCTCTTGAGTTTCCTGGATCCTGTGGTGGTGGAGACGCCGAAGGCACCCTTGACACAGTTCCTCTCATTCTGACGGTCATCTGCTGCAGGCCGGAGGAGGAAACGCTTGTTGAGCATATTGTTACGGCTGTCTAAGGAGAGGAGGCTAGCTTTCTCTTTAGACTTTTGAGCAGCTTAAATACAAGATGGAAACTAATGCCCAAGATTACCACGGTGAGACCCTGTAACCACCTAAGAGTTAGGTAGAACATATTGCTACACATTCTCTGTAAGACTAATCTTTAACAAGCTGAATCACAATTACAGGGCATATCCAATCTGATTTAAAAGTTTCTGATTGTGGCTCTATTATTTCCCCTTTTCCTGCTGTGTTAAAATAGAATACAACTACTTATCCACCAACTCGATATCCATGGTTTTAGTTCCCCACGTTCCAGAAATAGTGCCCCGACCCAGAAGTGTATCTTTCAAGGTAGGTTCAGGAGAGATTATCATTGTGGCCGGATCAATGAACCTGACAACAATCATGAAATGAGTCGAGATGGCACAAGTTCAGTTCGTTGTTGCTGTGTGCCACCAAATCATACCTGACTTATGGCAATCCTAAAGCAACCTATTCTTGGGTTTTGTGGGGCCAAGAGAGTGTGGCCAATCCAAGATCATCCGTATAGGGTTTATACATCTAAAGGATGACACCAGAAGAGGAGGTCTAGGTCTTCCAGACTTCCAGTTGTACTACGACGCTGCAGCCCTGAGCTGGATCAAGTACTGGGCCGCTCTTTAAAAAAAGGAAAACCCTGACACTTGAAGGACAAGACCTAAATAAAGGCTGGCACAGTTATCTTTGGAGAGGGAAAACAAGGAAGGAATTTTTTTTAAGAATCACTATTTGAGGGCAGCACCCATAGGAACCTGGGAAAAGTATAAGAATAGGTTTTACACGAAAATACCGCTATGGTTTTCTCCACTGGAAGCGGAGCACATGAGGGAACTGCCAAGAGAAAGATGGTTAACATATAGACAAATACTAAATGTGGGAAATCAAGGAATTAGTCTCAAATCATATGAGGAAATTAAAAAACTACAACTGACAATGACTTGGCTGAACTATTGGCAAATCAAGGAAAGCTTCAAAGAAGATAAGAAGACAGGTTTTCAAGTAAAAGATACCTGCTGGGACAGAATTTTAAAAATAGAAACAAAAACAATTAAATTGCTATACCAACAGTTGCTAATGTGGGAGACAGAAGCAGAACAAGTTAAAGAGGTCATGACTAAATGGGCGAGGGAAGTAGGACACACGATAAATCTAACAGACTGGGAAAAGATATGGAAGAGGAAACTAAAATTTACATACTCAACGGAACTGAAAGAAAACTGGTATAAAATCTTTTATAGATAGTACATCACACCAGAAAGACTAGCGAAATTTAACAAAGGTAAGGGAGATGGGAAATGCTGGAAATGTGGTAAACACATAGGAGACTTCATACACGTGTGGTGGAGGTGTAAAAAGATACAAAAATTCTGGCAGGAAACCCATAAAGAAATAGAGAATATACTAATTAAATTTGGTTTTCGTGACCAAGAGGGAAATCCAACCCTCGTCTCCATAGTTGCAGTACAACGCTGAAAATACTACGGCACATTGCCTCACCATCATAACCCACTAACAGGATTCCAGCTGCAGTTTTCCTAAAGACTAGAATTACTATTAATGTCTTGCCAACATGTCCTTGCCATACAACTTTATACAGTCTTTGGCTAGAATAGATATTTTAGTCAGTTTCCCTCACATGGCATTTTAGCCTGCTCTCCTGGAAAGGAGAGAAAACAAAAGTTTGACATATGGAAATGATCACAAACTCGGGGAAAAAAAATGTACAAACCTATTTGTGAAGCCATTTGACCTTTTTTCCCTGGAAGACCATCAGCAGGAATGTGGAATGTGTCCTGTTTCAGAAATGTTTACATTATAAATATTTAGAACAATACTTTCAAAAGTAGATCTCATTCGCTTCCACTTTACAAGTCTCTGGCTAAACTATTCTTGTAAAAATGTGTGGAAACTGCTTGAAAAATGTTATAAGTAGTAGAATGAAAGATAAGTCAAAATACAGTTCTTGAAGGTAAGAACCATTGGATACGGTAGGAATTTTATTTGAATTGACATTTAAGGTACGGCCCCCTTATCCATGGATTTGATATCCATGGTTTCAGTTATCCATGATGCAAAAAATAATATGCCCTTCCCCAGAACTGTTTGAGGACACTTTTAGGTTCTCCATTGTGATTATATGGTATTCTTCAGGCCCAAGACTCTCAGAAGGTATCCCTTGTGGATACGGGGTCATACTTTATAACAGGCAGGGGCAAGCTTCGGCACTCCAAGGTATTTTGGACTTCAACTCCCACAATTCCTAACAGCCTACTGGCTGGAGGGCCAAAGTTTGCCCATGCCTGGTATATGCAGTATTTGTATGTTCACCAGGATGTTGGAGACCGACTCCCAAATCCCTTTCCACAGAAAATATCCTTTTGGAGCTATCAAAGAGAACCTGAAATTTCATAAAGTCTCCATTTGCGTCCTCCACTCATTCGTCCACATAGAAGGGAACCAGTCTTCTGGCAAAACAATAATTCCTACCTTAAAGTTGGTTTCGGAAGGTGGCTGAGTCCCAGGCTCCACTGTACAATTCTGCTTTGGTGGAAGGAGATAGTAGAGGTAGCCTGTTAAATGCCTGACTACAAACACACAACAAACTAATCTATCTTGTTATTGATCGGATTTATCGTCTCTCAGTTATCTCCCCGCATCCACCAGCAAAACAAAGAACTCAGTTCAAAATTGGGTCAATTATAGTTAAAACACAAATCAGGCTTTACTTCTTTTGTTTCCTCTTCTTTTTCAGTCACTGTGGCCCCTTCTACACTGCCAAATAATCTAGATCAGTGACTCTCAAAGTGGGCGCTACCGCCCCCTGGTGGATGCTGCAGCAATCCAGGAGAGCGGTGATGGCCATAGGTACATATATCTTTCTGTTTAATTGCTATTAACAATTTTTAAAAAATAATTTCCAGGGCGCTGAGTAATATTTTTTCTGGAAAGGGGACGGTAGGCCAAATAAGTTTGGGAACAACTGATCTGGATTATCAAAGCAGATACAGTAATCCACATTATCTTAATTTAACTGGATTATATGAGTCTACATTGCCATATATTCCAGTTCAAAGATGATAATCTGGATTTTATATGGCAGTCTAGAAGGGACCAAAATTTACTATGATGGTCCTAGTCTACATCACCGTGAGGTGTCTGTTTGATCCATCTAAAGCTGTCTGGAAGAAGGATATGTTTCTCAGCTGATACTTCTTGTTTTTTTTTTTTTACTCCTCTCATATGTCTAGAGAGATAAATTGAAGCCTGACCATATCAAATGAAGACAATAATAAGTATTAAATTTTAAAAAAATAATTAAAACATTACAATTAGAAATACTTTGATCTAGAGCAGGCACAGAAAGCTACCGGTTGTTAGGAATTATGGGAGTTGAAGTCCAAAACACCTGGAGGGCCTAGGTTTGCCCATGCCTGATCTACGGTGAAGAACTACTGGTTGAAAAAAAATTGGGAGCAGGGGACAAATAGTTTACCATGAATCTGTGTCTTAGTCCCTCCATCCAGTCTGGACCGGCAGCAAAATCCATCAGAGTTGAAGTCTAAAAGAAAAGTAATAGAAGCAAATCCCGCTTCAAGAAACACTTTCTACCAAGGTCCCATATCCAAAAGTGGCAACAATTTTTTACAATCCTGTCATCCGCTATGTCCTTTCATTTTTGTAGCCATGCAAATGATCTCATTTTGGGGTCCCCGCCTGACTTTTGTGCCCCCCAAGGAGGGCTCTTGGGAACCCAATCTCCTGGAGAGGACCTCGAGGCTGATGTTGATTTCATCCATTGTGACACAGCATGCAGTCGTGATGTGACTCTTTCATCACTTGGTTTGTATACAACAATTTGTTTTTCATTTTAGTCACTTTTCCCAAGGAGATAGAGCAGGGGTCCTCAAACTTTTTAAGTGGAGGGTTCACAGTCCCTCAGATTGTTGGGGGGCCAGACTATGATGAAATAGTCCAAAATTAGATTGTTGTTGTTGCGTGCCTTCAAGTCGTTTCAGGTCAACCCTAAGTCTGAAGTTTAGGACAGAGGCCAGGGTAAATGACCTTGGAGGGCCTTAGTTTGGGGACCCCAGATCTAGACGATGTCATAAGACCATAGGTAAGCAAAGAGACCTCCAAAGTCCATCTAGATGGTGTCATAAGACCATCAGTAAGGAAAAGGACCCTCAAAGGCCATGTAGATGATATCATAATGCCATCAGAAAACCATAGATAAGGAAAAGGACCCTCAAAGACCATCTAGATGGTTTCATAAGACCATACGTAAGGAAAAGGGCCCTCAAAGGCCATCTAGATAATCTCATAAAACCCTAGGTAGGGAAAGGGGCCCCCAAAGGCCATCTAGATAATCTCATAAAACCCTAGGTAGGGAAAGGCACCCTCAAAGGCCATCTAGATGGTCTCATAAAACCATAGGTAAGGAAAGTGACCTCCAAAAGCCATCTAGATGAGTCTCATAAGGCAATAGCTAAGCAAAGAGACCTTCAAAGACCATCTAGACAATCTAATAAGACCATAGGTAAGCAAAGAGACATCCAAAGACCAGATAGACTTAGGTCAACCCTAAGTCTAAAGTTTAGGACAGGGGCCAGGTCAATTTTCATGAGCAAGTTGGTCTACTTACATTCAAGGTGCATGGCATTTGTCTTTTTCCATTTATAAAGGAAATAAAGAAAAACATGCAAATGCAATAGTCAGTATTTGGAATCTAGTGTTATCGGTTGAGACCTTGCATTGTTAAACACAAAATTTTACTCATACTTAGCGTTTCTCATACTTAGTTTTTCAATGCAATGCATGTATTGTAAAAAATATTCAGTAGAACTGCTAGTCTGAATTTTCTTTTTTTTTCCAGCTGGGAATTCTTTTTTACCCTTCCTGATGGTTAGAGCTCTTCGACCATGGAATATGCTGCCTTAAAGTGTGGTGGTTTTTAAATAGAGACTAGGTGGTCATCTGTCAGAAGTGCTTTGACTGTATGTTCCTGCATGGCAGGGGGTTAGACTGGATAGCCCTTGTGGTCTCTTCCAAATCTAGGTTTCTATTATTCTGCTCAAAATCTGGCATTTACAGTTGCATTCTGGGACTATGTTCCAAGTAAAAGTTGTCAACAAACCAACACTATCCAGAGCCAAGCTGGCTGGAGAGGTCTGGGAGTAGAAGTCTTTTTCTTAAAAGATTTTTTTTTGCCAAGGCAGGTAAGACTGCTTCTCAAAATTGCAATGAAGCGGGAAAAAAATCCTTGCTCTGAATGTAAAAGAGCTGAGAAAGGTCAGGTGTCACGGTTGGCATCCTTGGGCACCTACAATGGCCTAGTATAGTTCATTCTTTGCTGACAATGTTGAAGTTTTACAAGGTCTTTTAGTCTTCTCTCTCGAAGAGTACTGATGCCTCACCAGACTACAACATCCATTATTCCATAGCATTGCCCCATGGCTGTTTAAGTGCTGTCAAACTGCATTAATTCTGCAGTGTAGATACACCCGCTGTTGTCTAACTCTCAAACCACTTTACCACACTGGCTCTTCTCAATCAGGAATTATCTTCAAAAAATAACTTTTCAAGTTCTGATATTTGTGGTGCGGTGACTAGAATGCTAAACATAGACACAGATAGTTTATATGTTGCATAGTAAGAGCACAAGGATGCAATCCTATATCCACCTTCCTCTGTATAGTATCTTTTTTAATGGGACTTTCTTTTGAGCAGATATGTCAGATTGCACAATCCAAACTGATTAGATTTTAGAAAACTGCACTAGACTCTTCTGACAATAGTATTAAATAATCAATATCCAATCTGGGGTTTCACTAATATATTACTTATAAATCCAAACATATAAATTAACTTGGAATTATTTCAACGTTGTCAGCCAAACATGTCATTATGTTATCTTATTTGTGCTGTCAGTGTTGACTAATTTTAGTGTCAGTGGCACAGTGTGTTAAAAGTGCTGAGCTGCTGAATTTGCGGTCCAAAAGGTCGCAGGTTCGAATCCGGGGAGTGGAATGAGCACCCACTGTTAGCCCCAGCTTTTGCCAACCTAGCAGTTTGAAAACATGCAAATTTAAGTAGATCACATTCTGGCGGGAAGGTAACAGCGCTCCATGCAGTCATGCTGGCCACATGACCGTGGTGGTGTCTACAGACAACACCAGCTCTTCAGCTTAGAAATGGAGCACCAACCCGCCAGAGTCAGACATGACTGGACTTAACGTCAGGGGAAACCTTTACCTTACCTTTAGCATACTAGGGTGCTGCATATCTAAAGCAGAGGTTTTACAACAGTATTACCTTGCAGACATTTTAAGTCTCTTGCTCTCAAATGCCAGCTCTTTTTAAACAAGATACAGCAATCTGTTCCATAGTTGTGACTATGGTGACAAGACATTGTGATACATGCTGCATTATGACATCATTGCTAACATCCAAAGTTATTTCCACTTTTTGTTCAGCTCCAAAATTCAGTATTTTGTACTAATCTTAAGCGTACTAGGGCAAGGGAACAGCTCCATATCCATGATTGCTCAGAGTAGAGAACATGCCCCCTCCTTAATGTGACATCTTTTCAAATAACAATCTTAGCCTTATTTTCTCCAGGCTAAACACCCAGCTCCCTCAGGGCTTGGCTTTTATCATTTTGGTTGCTTTCTGGGGACATGTTGTAGCATGTCAGTATCCTTGAATCGTAGCGAGAACTGGAGTTTTCTAGGTGAGGTCTGACCAAAGCAGAAGGGGGGGGGGACTATGACTTCTTGCGATCTAGGCACTATACTCATATTGATGCAGCTTGGCATCCTCAGGGCAGGGAGAAATGTGCCAACTCATCTTACACCCCTGACAAAAATCCCAGTGAAAAAACTACAGGGAGAGCTTTGGTTGGAACAGTTCATTCTCACAGTTACTGCTGCTACATCTTCCCAGAACTGGAGTATTAAATCCAACTCTCCACTTGTACATTCCATTTGTTTTCTATGAATATGGTTTCTTTTCTTCTTTATATAATATCCCAAAACTGACTGCGCAGGCAGAGGAAATCCCCTATGTGTGAGAAGCTGACAGTGCAATGTGCTGTATGAGTGGTCCCCTTCTGTGGATTCTTTTAAACAGAGGCTGAATAGCATCTGTCAGGTTTTGATTGTTGCTAGGGGTTGGACTTGATGACCTTTATGGTCTCTTACAGATCTATGATCTCATTTCCAACCCCATACTCAAGAAATAGCTTTTAATGTTTTTGTCTTTTAATAAATTTACCATAAAGCAAAACTTATTGCTGCCGTAGTTGTACAACGAACATAGTATAGTGGTCTTAGCTATGAACCAGGGGAGGTCAATGTTCAAATTCCAGGGACACCTGCCCCAATGACATTGAACCAAGTCACACTCAAGATGAAGGAAACGGCCTTTCGGAATGTACCTTGCAAACAAGCTCTGAAATTATTTGAGGGTATCAGTATGCACAAGTTTTTTGGAGTCCTTACTTCTACCCTGCCCAGCTCCCTTGATTCTATTCATAAAGTAGTACAGTATGTAGTAGTACTCTAGGTGTACTGCTGAATTTAACTAGAGAGAAGCCACTAGGATTGGTAGTTTCAAACTAGACAGCTATGCCAATATGCTGTTCAGTGTCTGACTAGTGGCCTGTGAAAACCTCATTAAGAAAAGCACAAATGCTAACTGCCTCTCCCCTCAAAATATTCCACCTTCCAAATCCTTTTGAGGATTTTTTCAGTATAACTGGATCAGAGGAGTTTTGGCCTTTGCCTTCTTCTCTCCCAAGTTCTAGTCACTACACTGAACCTCTACCTCTCTGCATCCCACCCCTGTTCTCTACAGTTTTTATGTCTGAAAGCATTCAATTGATACTTATTAAGAGTCAAGATTCATTCAGAACACTTTTACTTCTAGATACTTCCAGAGTAGAACTGTACATGCAAAACTGCATTAGTCACAATAGATTTACAGTAGATTCTATTCTATTGTAAGTGTGGAATTTAGAATCATTTTTACAGTATAAAAGGACTAAACATCAATAGCTTGAAACTCTAAGATGTTACATACTCCCAATATTCAGGTCCAATACCTAGTTACTAGGTATCGTTATATTACAGTTGTTCATTAGCAGAACTTCAAGAGGTTTAACAAAATTTGCAAAACATGTTTAACTTCCCAAACATCCCTTTTTCTGACCACAGCCAGCAAAGAATCCTGCCATTGACTAACCAAGCAATTTCTCACTTTCCAATATAGCTAGGATTGTACAGTGTTATACATCAAGAAAGAACACTCCCTCAGTGGCATCTCACATTACCTAAAAAAGCAAATGTAACAAAAATAAAGGTATAACATCTTCAAAAATAAATATAAAGAGGGAATGCAGACAAGTGTCAAGACCTTTTTGGCAGGTAACATTCATAATATACAAAATATAACTTATTCAAAGCCAATGTTGAAGGAAATATATCCCCATTTTTTGTTTAAGTAGTTGGAAAATTAATCCACTTCTTCCATGCGCGATGTATCATCATCTCCTTCAAGGGGTGGCATCTCTTCAGCAACTGCAGGGCTCGGTTCCTCTGCAGCAGTGTCATCTTCATCGATGCCTGCACAAAATTTAAATCACATTGTAATTAACAGCTTTCCTCATCTACACAAACTTGCTGATACATCCTGGTTATGAACAGAGGTGAGACAACAGGAAATAGATAAAATTGTACTCCTAGGAAAAGAAATTCACTTCTGAAAAGTTATTGATGCTCTTTATCACCAAACCCTTATTTTCACAACAACCCAAAATTTTCAAAACCCAGTTATCACAGGGACATAAAGTGAGGTGAAATCCTTTGAATAGGACAACAGGCATCAAAACAAGTATTACATGGGTGTTGACCCATCCCTAGGCTATCCAAAAAAACAAAAAATTGGCTGGAGTTACACTTAAAATGTATCTGTTCTAACTTGCACAGATTCAACTTAAGAGCAAACCTACAAAACTGGGACTTGCCTGTAGTTAACTAAAGATTATCAAACAAGATTTGCTGTCTTCCTTCTGTTCTTTTTTTTTTTTTAAATAGAAAGCTAGTTTCAACCATGATTTTGAAAGACAACCATTCAAGCCAAAAATAGTTAGAACATAAGAAATTCAACCTACCCAGGCCAAGTTTGATCATTCTATAGATCCGGTTGGCATGAGTCTGAGGATCCTCCAGACTGAAGCCTGAGGACAGGAGGGCAGTCTCATACAGCAAGATGACCAGATCCTTGACGGACTTGTCGTTCTTGTCCGCTTCCGCCTTCTGCCTCAAGGTCTCAATAATTGAGTGGTCGGGGTTGATCTCCAGATGTTTCTTGGCAGCCATGTAGCCCATGGTGGAGTTGTCCCTGAGCGCCTGGGCCTTCATGATCCTCTCCATGTTGGCGGTCCAGCCGTATGTGCTGGTCACAATACAGCAAGGGGAAGTCACCAGCCGGTTTGAGACAACCACCTGCGGAAGCACAACAAAATGCTTGCTTAGTGCTATTTTCAAATTGTTTTCAGTGCCAAGAAACTAATTCACAGAAAATTTTAATCATAGCACCTCCAAGTAAATTCACCCAGAAAAACATCTCTATGGTCTTACTGCTTGGGTAAAACAAATGCAATGAGGCTTCCCGCGGAACTCATTTTTACTAAATACCAATAAAAAACATAAGTTACCTTCTCTACTTTCTTTTCAAGTATATCTTTCATGATCTTGCAGAGATTTTCAAACTTCGCCTTCTTTTCCTCCTGTTTCTTTTTCTCCTCTTCATCTTCAGGAAGCTCCAGTCCTTCTTTGGTTACTGAAACCAATGTCTTCCCCTCAAATTCCTTTAGTTGCTGCACACAATACTCATCAATAGGCTCAATCATGTAGATTACTTCCAAACCATGTTTACGAAGTCTCTCCACAAAAGCAGAGTTTGCTACTTGATCTTTGGTTTCACCTAGAGAATAAGAATAGACTTCAGCAAGTTCCATTCATTTGTCAAAAATTTTGGTTTTGCTTTTTTCTTTCAAAAATGCCAAAACCAATTGGCCTAAAATTATTTGTCAGGTCTGGCGAGCCATACGACGCTGAAGATCAAGCCAAAAGATCAGACTAATAAAAAGTAATACTTGCCTGTGATATAGTATACATGCTTCTGGTTTTCCTTCATCCGTGTGCAGTAATCCTTGAGTGACACCATTTCATCTCCAGATGCAGAAGTATAGTATCTCAACAACTCTGACAGCTTCTTGCGATTCTGTGAATCCTCGTGTATGCCAAGCTTTAAGAATTAAAAAACATTGTGTTTATACAAATGTAAAAAAAAAAACTTGAGACAAAGAACTTAAAGTTAGTTAAGTGCAACTTCTTAACTAACCAAACCTACCTTAATGTTTTTGGAGAACTGTTCATAGAACTTCTTGTAATTCTCTTTATCTTCTGCCAATTCCGTGAAGAGTTCCAAGCATTTCTTGACCAAATTCTTCCTGATCACTTTCAAAATCTTGCTCTGCTGCAGCATTTCACGTGAGATATTTAGAGGCAAGTCTTCTGAATCAACAACACCCCTCATGAAATCTGTAAAGAACATTTTAATCAATCATATAGAACAAAATCCTATATATCTAACAAGCTTGAAAGATCTATGGAGACCATATTGCTTGAATTTAAGTTGTCTTTTCCCCCTTGAAGGGAAACTTAACATATTGGTTTAAGGTTAACATACATGACTTTCATTTACATACATGACAAGCACTAAATTGGCATTATCAACAGAACAGCACAAAAAGGTGGTCTAAATATACTTTTAAATTTAGTAAAGATTAATTCATATGGAAAGGCTGTTAAATTATTAGCTGTGATAGCCAAATGTAACCCCCAATGACTTAACTCTGCAAAATTAAGACAAAGAGATGAAATGTGTTGCCTGAGACCATTAACAAATGAAACCTTTGGTCTGCACCAACATAGCTTTTTGAGTATGCCATTCCAAAATATGCTGAATTTACATCAATGTTGTGTGGCGCAAGCTTTTGCCCTAGTTGACCTGGAAAATTTTAGCACATGCAGAATTACTTACTCAAATATTCAGGGATTAGTTCTTCACAGTTGTCCATAATGAACACTCTGCGCACGTACAGCTTGATGTTGTTCTTTTTCTTTCTGTTCTCAAACAAGTCAAAAGGGGCACGTCTTGGGACAAACAAGAGGGCTCTGAATTCAAGCTGCCCTTCAACTGAGAAGTGCTGCAAGAGGGAGATATGCAAACTTAAGAGGGAATTCAATTAAGTGCCGTTTGACAACACAACACAAGAGAATGCATACATGTAGACACCTAAATCACTAAGAAACATTACCATTGATTTATCACTTAACAGAAAACCTAGTTATGCATTTTTTCAAACTAGTAGAGTGCAACTATTAAGGGAGAAAGTGTTTCAATTGTATTTAATTTAATGCTTATATAAAATTGGGCAGAAAATAAGTTCTAAAAAGGGAACCAACAGATCTAAGAAACTACCAATTTAACACTTGGTATGTAAATTTCCTAAACTAGTGTTTTGATTTAGAATATCTGGCATCACAGACACATCAGCAATAATCTTACTTTAACTGCTAGATGATCCTCCCAGTCATTGGTCAGGCTCTTGTAGAATTCTCCATATTCTTCATTAGTAATGTCATCTGGATTCCTGGTCCAAATGGGCTTTGTCTTATTGAGCTCTTCCTCATCAATGTACTTTTCCTTGATCTTCTTTTTCTTCTTCTTGTCACCATCTTTCTTTTCTTCTTCCTCATCAGAGCCAACATCCTCAATCTCTGGTTTATCTTCTGGCTTCTCTTCTTTTTCCTCCTTCTCTTCCTCCTTTTCCTCTGCCTCATCATCGCTCACCTCTTTATCACGCTCCTTCTCCACCTGCACATACGTAAAAAAGGTAAAGACCAGTGAATTTTAGTCATTTCAACAAGAGAAAAAAGGGGGAGGGAACCCACTCAAAAAACACATTAGACTGTTTTTCAAAATATGTAAGCCACTTACAAAAAGTGTTATAGGATAGCCAATGAACTGGGAATGCTTCTTGACAATCTCCTTGATTCGCCTTTCCTCCAAATACTCTGTCTGGTCTTCTTTCAGATGCAAGATAACCTTGGTGCCACGGCCTAAAGGCTCACCTGCAACACCATGAATTATAGGATTTATTGTCAGTGCCACAAAAACCTGCTTCAAAAATCATGAACTATCCACTCTTGGAAGATGAGAGCAGCAACATGAACCTGATACAATCACTCCTTAATTTTAGTTCTAATCCACTATAACAGCAATAGCTTTTAAAGAGTTGTCATCCCATTTCAAATCCTGTAGTTGCCTCCTGAAGAAACCTGGGATTTGTAGTTAAGTGAAGCCCAAGACTCTTCCCAAAGCTGCAAATCACAGAATTCAACAAGAAACAAAGAATTTAATGTGGGATAGCAACTCTTTAATAGATTAGTGTGATAATCCCCTTAGATTTCCCCTTCCCATATACAGACAAGAACGATGCTAGGGGTTATTAATAATCCTAGGTCCAAAAGCTGTCTGGCCCTTGGAGCAGACTTTTCTTCTTTTGCTTTCCCTGCATTGGAAGAAAAGCACAGAAAGGAGCAAGCCTGACCCAGCTGTATTGTCGACGGCTTTCACAGCTGGAATAACTGGAGTGTTGTGTGGTTTCCGGGATTCATGGCCATAGTCTAGCACATGGCTGAAACATGGCCATACAGCTGGGAAACCACACAACACTCCAGTGACCCAGGTGGTTCTTCAAAGAGACAGTCAACTACACAAACTAGCTTCATTCCTCTGTTGCTTTCCCTGCCCAAATAATGACTAGAACACTGTACCTTAAAAGCTGCAGCTACCACTCCCTCATGGAAATTGGACATGGACTCAGGTTCAATAATCATGATCAACTCATCAGTAACTACATCTACAGCATTGTATCTAATTGTTCTACATAAAGGTTAAAATTTCTTACTAAAGATGGAACTTCAGCAAGCAGTCCTTACCATTATCCAGTCTGACAGTGAACGATCCACCGGCAGAGGACTCCCAGGCGTACTGCTCATCATCGTTGTGCTTGGTGATCACGGTAACCTTCTCAGCGACCAAATAGGCAGAGTAGAAACCAACACCAAATTGACCAATCATGGAGATATCTGCTCCGGCCTGCAAGGCTTCCATGAAGGCCTTCGTGCCAGACTTTGCAATGGTACCCAGGTTATTAACCAGGTCAGCTTTGGTCATCCCAATGCCAGTATCCACAATGGTCAGGCTACGGTCAAGCTTGTTGGGAATAAGATTGATCTTCAGGTCCTTTCCAGAATCCAGTTTGCTAGGATCAGTCAAGCTCTCGTATCGGATTTTATCCAAAGCCTACAAAGAACAAAGCTTTTAGGGCACAGGTGACCCAAGGCAAAAATTACTGCTCTCCCTCTACAGCTATTTACTTACATCAGAAGAGTTGGAGATCAGCTCTCTCAGAAAGATTTCCTTGTTTGAATAGAAAGTGTTGATTATCAAGGACATCAACTGAGCTATCTCTGCCTGGAAGGCAAAGGTCTCCACCTCCTCCTCCATTGGCTGGTCTTGTGTCTGTACTTCCTCTGGCATCTGCCAACAAAGCGAAATAACCCTTTAAATACAAGTTTCGGGAAACAACTATAAAATAATAGCTAATTATGCTCATAATCTAGATCACTAGTAGCTTTGATGTTCCTCTTAATTATTGCCAATCCAAGAGTTTTGAGGTCAGTAGTGGTCCTTATGGCAAAAAAGAAAAACACTAGAGAAATTCTGCTTTGTCAGCAAAAGTACCTTAATCAACATGTTATTTTGTATAATTTATGACATATTTAAAAAGCATTAATTCCTTATGAAGTAACAGAACACCCTTGCAATTTGCAAACTCTCCTGCAGGCATTAAGAAACCCATTTCACATTAGGTTCTATATTTTCAAAGGAAAAAAATCTATACAATTGAAGGATTTGCTACTACCATTAGCAATGTTAATAAATTTGTCCATTGAGTTCTCTTTTCAACCTCATATTGGGATCAAGTTCCACTAAGCCTCATGTTCTGAATGAAATTTACAGATTTTATTTACTCTCACCATTTTTATTTTTTCAGGCTGGAATGTTCAGGGTGGGAGAAAGAATTCTTTTCTGCCTGACGCAGGTGTGAATGTTGCAATTGGTCAGCTTGATTAGCACTGAATGGTCCTGCAGCTTCAAAGTCTGGCTGCTTCCTGTCTGAGGGAACCCTTTGTTGGGAGGTGAAATAAATTTCTAACAAATCTTTCTTGGATCCCGGTGAACTTTTAACAGGGGGAAAAAAAACCCTCGAGGGTTCTGCCTCTCCCAGCCACAAAATGTTGCTGGATTTCTATGTTTTTCCCCCTCACAAAGTAGAGTCTCACTTATCCAACGTTCTGGATTATCCAACACAGTCTGCCTATTAGTAGTCAATGTTTTTGTACTCAATGTTTTCAATACATTGTGATGTTTTGGTACTTAATTTGTAAAATCATAACCTAATTGGACGTTTAATAGGCTTTTCCTTAATCCCTCCTTATTATCCAACATATTCGCTTATCCAACATTCTGCCAGCCCGTTTACGTTTGATAAGTGAGACTCTCCTGTAAAAACTTCTGTCAGTTGCTGTGAGTTTTCCAAGCCGTGTGGCCATGTTCCAGAAGCATTCTCTCCTGACGTTTTGCCCACATCCTCAGGGGTTGTGAGGTGTGTTAGGTAGGAAACTAGGCAAGTGGGATTCATATATCCGTGGAAGATGCAGGGTGGGAGAAAAAACTTTTTTCTGCCTGGGACAAGTGTGAACATTTCAATAGGCCAGCTTGATTAGCACTGAATAGCCCGGCAACTTCAAAACCTGGCTGATTCCTGAGTGGAATGTTCAGGGTGGGAGAAAGAACTCGTCTGCCTGAGGCAAGTGAGAATGTTTCAATTTTTTTTTCCGTGTCAGGAGCAACCGGAGTTGCTTCTGGAGTGAAAGAATTGGCCGTCTGCAAGGACGTTGCCCAGGGGACGCCCAGATGTTTTACCATCCTTGTGGGAGGCTTCTCATGTCCCCGCATGGAGCTGATAAGAGGGAGCTCATCCGCACTCTCCCCGGGTGGGATTCGAACCTGGCAGCCATCAGGTCAGCAACCCAACCAAGTCACGAGGCTTTTATCCCCTAGGCCACCGGAGGCTCCAAGAATGTTTCAATGGGCCAGCTTGATTACCATTGACTAGCCTGGCAGCTTCAAAGCCTGGCTGTTTCAAAGGTGTGACTGGACTACCCCCCCCCCTCTCCCTTTCCAAATTCAGGCCAAAGGACTGTTTCCCCTGAGTATTAAGAACCTCTGCGCCATCTGTCGGCCTGGGAGGGGGAAGAAGCCTTCTAGAAACTGCTAGAGCTTTCCCGCCCCCACAGGACCGAAGCCCCGCCCACCTCCTCCCGCCAGCCAATCCCCGCTCCGCCCGGTGTCCCCCCCCTTACATCCATGACTAGGGCTGCAATGAGGGGGGGAAACGGGGTAATAATGACGTTATAACAGGCCTGGGCAATCCAGGCGTTTTGAACTTCAACTCCCAACATTCCTCACCGCCTCAGGCCCTTTCCTTTTCCCCCTCAGCCGCTTAAGCGGCTGAGGGGGAAAAGGAAGGGGCCTGAGGCGGTGAGGAATGCTGGGAGTTGAAGTCCAAAACAATCTGGACGGCCTATGGTTGCCCAGGCCTGCGTTATGGCAACGAAGTGAAACCTGTCATTCATTCATTGATTGGCACGGCTGCAAGGATTTGTAACTTGCTCTAAACTTAGCCTGGGCTAAACTGGGCTGCTTTCGCCTTTCCCCTTCTTCCCAACACACACACACTTCTCCATTTTACTGCATTATTTACTCCCGAAAACCATCTAGAGTGGCTCCCAAATTGGCAATCAGTCAACGCCACTTTATCCCACCCCAAAAAGGATCTGAATGACTTCCAAATTGTCAACAATCCATCGCCTCAGTAGAATAAAATATAAAATGGCGTTAGACATTGATTATATTAAAAACATATAAACACAGGCCATCGCCATTAACTCCTCCGCCATTCACAGCCGCCCATCTTCTCCCTTGCAAACCAAAGGCAGCCATTAGTCGATTTGTAAGGCTACACAGGAAAATTCATCGGCCTTTAATGGCGTTTTCTCTTCACAATCCTTTCTCTGACGTACTCGGACCCCTACCCTCCGCCATTCATACCAAAGCAGTCTCAGGGCCCTTCCACACAAGGTAGAAAATCACACAATGTCTGCCTTGAACTGGGTTATTTGACTCCGCACGGCCATATAGTCCAGTTCAAAGCAGAAAATGTGGGAAATTATTTAGTTGTTACAGTATTCCCCACGTCTCTCCGATCCCGTCTTCTCACCTTGGCGGCGTTAAAGATCAGTTGCTGCTCAAGAGCTCTCCCACGATGTTCACTCTCCGGCGGTTGCTCACCGACTGCACTGCGCCCCCGCCTCTCACTGGGTTTTTATACCTGCGCCGCCGCCTCTTTCCAGAACCATCGGGAACCTTCACTGACAGAACAGGCGAAGGGGGCGGGGCTTCGTCGCGCGGGCGTTGAGCGGACACAACGCGCATGCGCCTGATGGAACCTACTCTCTCGCTTCCTCTCTCTAAACCGCCACCCACTCCTTTTCCTCACCAAGCACGCATGCGCGCCGTCGCGAGTGCAAGGGAGGGAGACTTGCCTCCCCTCCGCCTCTAGGCTTGCACTGCGCTTGCGCAGACGTCCTCGCAGGGAAAGCCATAACTCTTAGTGGACTGAGGGTTGTATGTTTTCCGGACTGTATTTTCCAGAAGCATTCTCTCCTGACGTTTCGCCCACATCTATGGCAAGGCATCCTCAGAGGTTGTGAGGTATGTTGGAAACTAGGCAAGGGAGGTTTATATACAGTAGAGTCTCACTTATCCAACATAAACGGGCCGGCAGAACGTTGGATAAGCGAATATGTTGGATAATAAGGAGAGATTAAGGAGAAGCCTACTAAACTTCAAATTAGGTTATGATTTTACAAATTAAGCACCAAAACATCATGTTATACAACACATTTGACAGAAAAAGTAGTTCAGTATGCAGTAATGCTACGTAGTAATTACTGTATTTACGAATTTAGCACCAAAATATCACGATTTATTTAAAACATTGTCTACAAAAATGCGTTGGATAATCCAGAACGTTGGATAAGTGAGACTCTACTGTATCTGTGGAATAATGTCCAGGGTGCGAGAAAGAACTCTTGTATGTTGGAGGCAAGTGTGAATGCTTCAGTTGGCCAGCTTGTTTAGCATTGAGTTGGGCTTGCAGCTTCAAAGCCTGACTGCTTCCTGCCTGGGGATCCCTTGTTGGGAGGGCAGGAAGCAGCCAGTCTTTGAAGCTGCAAGGCTATTCAATGCAAATCAAGGTGGCCAATTGCTACATTCACACTTTGCCTCAAGCAGAACATTTCACATTCAACATTTGAGAATGCCTGCCATAGATGTAGGCAAAACGTCAGGAGAGAATGCTTCTGGAAAATGGCCATACAGCCCGGAAAACTTACAAGCAAACCATGAAAGCCTTCGACAACACATTGAACATCTCTTGGTGGATTCTTTCCTCTCTTTCTATTAGGCTCCTTAGTTTCTCATCTACGCATGCGCACAGTGCGAAAGTACTCAAGTTACTCCCCCCTTTCACCAGTAGAGACTGCGCCTGCGCCTTCTGCAGATTGAGCGAGATGACATCATCGCCAAGACGAGGGGCGGAGCTTTGCCCTCTCCTCACGTGGAGAGTCGGTTGGGCTGTTCCCGCCGCTGTGCCCGCCCCCCTCCGAAGAGCTCTCCTGACAGTTGGGCTGTCCCCCTCGGCGCCCTCAGAATGTCCCAGAAAAGGCGGGAAGGCGGCGGCACTCCTCTATTTCCCCCTCCCTCCCTGAAGAAGCGCCTGGAAACCTGAGGAAACACCTCGCTCTCATTAAATAGAGCACTAGGAAGCCATGTTACAATAAAAACTGGAGAAGACTCTTAGAGGTTTCACTACGGTATGTGTTGCCTGTCAGTCCTGAGGGAGGAAATGTTCTGGAGAATAACATATATAAATAGTCTACAGTGCTTAAAGTACTTCACATTTTAGGCATGGCACACACTTTTAGCTTAGCACTGTCTAATGTGATATAGCAGGCCTAGGCAAACTTGGGCCCACCAGGTGTTTTGGACTCCAACTCCCACCATTCCTAACAGCCTCAGGCTTAAGCGGCTGAGGGGGAAAAGGAAGGGGCCTGAGGCTGTTAGGAATGGTGGAAGTTGGAGTCCAAAACACCTGGAGGGCCCGAGGTTTGCTCAAGGCATATTGCCTCTGTCTGTCTATATGTCATATGTCTAATGGCATTGGATGTTTGCCATTTATATGTACATTGTGATCTGCCCCAAGTCCCCTTCGGGGTGAGAAGGGCGGAATATAAATACTGTAAATAAATAAATAAAATTGGCTACATGGATTAAACTAGTTTAAAGTAATATAATCTATGCCTTTTTTAAAAATGCCTCCTGTATCTGAAGAAACCCACAGAGAAATGCACATCTGAAATGGAGCTGAAAAGAAAAAGTGTCATTGGGACAGCTTTATGATTTGCTTAGACTCGGCACTTTAAAGTTGTCTGAAATAAGGAAGGTTTGTGGAGCCAGAATGTCTGAAACATTTGAAGGAATCATCCTTTTAAATAATACATTAAGGTATTGGGAATTTTTGGTAGCACTAATGAGTCTCATTAGTTGAACGAATGTGATGTCTTTGGCTAGAAGCTCATTCGACACAAAGAGCTGTGCCAACAGTGGCAGTTCTAGAGCAAATGAAAGAAAGATTACAACATTTGGGCCTGCTTAGCTTGGGGGGAAAGGCTATTAAAGGAAACACGAGAGAGCAGTTTAAAAATCAAGCATAGTATGGAGACAGGGGATAACGTCCTTGGTCAACAACAAACCGGCCATGGCAACAATGTTCAAACTAATTCCAAGAGACTGATCCAAAAATAGTCTCCATCAATAGCTTCATTAGAAAACACAGCAATGTTTAGAAAGACTGAAGGCAGTTGGAAAAGAAACATTGGATTCTTAGCTATAACCCTGTACTCCAATAATAGCACATGCTCTTCCAAAAACAATAAACTCTTTGAACCAATCTGGAAAAGTGACTCATAAAATTACCTGCATGTATGGTTTCTTTCAGGGAATTCATTGCCAACCTGGGGCCCCTCTACACAGCCATATAATACAGCTTCAAACCATATTATGTAGCAGTAGACAAGGGCCCTAGTTCATTTAAAATAAACCATTATACCCCGCCCTTTGTTTTTACCCCCAGGACCCTTCCACACAGCCATATATTCCATTTAAAAGCAGAAAATGTGGGATTTTATTCAGCTGTGTGGAAGTGGCTCCAGAAAGTCTTAATACCACAAATGACTATCTGATTGCATAAAACAGACAGATTATGAAAAAATTAAATGCATATGCACAAAGAAATACAGAAAGGAAGGAATAATAAAATATAAAATATACCAAACCAATATGAAATAAATTATCTGGATAAAATGCAAAAATTACAATACAGTAGAGTCTCGCTTATCCAACATAAACATGCCGGCAGAACGTTGGATAAGCGAAAATATTGGATAATATGGAGGGATTAAGGAAAAGTCTATTAAACGTCAAATTACATTATGATTTTACAAATTAAGCATCAAAACATCATGTTTTACAACAAACTGACAGAAAAAGCAGTTCAATACAAGGTAACATTATGTAGTAATTACTGTATTTACAAATTTAATACCAAAACATCTGAATATATTGAAAACATTGATTACAAAAACATTCACTACTAAAAGGCAGACTGCGTTGGATAATACAGAACGTTGGATAAGTGAAGGTTGGATAAGTGAGACTCTACTGTAGTATCCTAAAACAAACTAACCAATTTATACAATCAAAATGATATAAGACCATTCCCAATTCACACATGGCACCCCACGCGTCCTCCCTCCATCGTATGGTGCGTTGCCCCACCGCCCTTTCCCTCGTCATATGGGGGGAAAGGGTAGGAAAGTGCGGTTATACACTTTCTTTCACGTAGTGGCATTTCCTCTCCACTTTGGGAGGTATGTAGGCAGGGCCTACCAAGCGTCGTGTGTTGGCACGTGGCGGGCCCCATCTTTGCTGCTAAATAATGTGGCAAAACGGAGCAAAAATGCTCCATGTGGAGGGTCCCATAAAACAGTATAATTTGCAATATCTGGTCCTGAGTTGGGCTCTCTTGTGGTATGATTGCTGTGTACTTTTGAGCAACATCCTCTTTGAAGTCATTCACTTGTTCTCAATATTTTAAAGAAATAAAATTCTAAAGATAGGAATGCAATTACAGCCTTTAATATGACATTTTGCAGAAAGGACAGAAAACCTGAGAGATAATTTTCTAAAGCCCAGGCTTTTTCTAAAGCATGTAATCTTGAACAGGAATTTATAACCTTCTGTATTTACATAAAACTCTTGTAATTGGCAATGTGAAAACAGTGTGAAAACATTATTACCTCATCACAGTGTAAACCACAAGGCTCATGTTCATCAGAAAATTCTCAAGCAACAAAAACTATCAAACAATTAGGCGTGAATATTTCTATGCAAATGATGCCCTTTCAACTAGATATTGTGTTGTTGGTTTTTTTTCAACCTTCTGGCAGCTTCTCTGAAGTTAGACTGTTGGTTTGGAAAGCAATCTAAAAATATATATCTTCTCTATATCTTTTGTTCTAAACTGAATACTAGCTTATCTTTCTGACATTCCACAGAAATACACCTCTGGGTGTGTATGCTTTTTCTGTTCTCCAAAACAGATCTTTCCAAACTTTTCGTTACTGGTGACACACTTTTTAGACATGCATCCTTTCACAATATGGTGGTTCAGTTCTATTAGCAATTTGAAGGTTAAACTAACTCCTCATAAGAGTTTCATAAAATATATTATACAGTATTATATATGTTATTAGTTTCATATAATCTTTACTGTATAAATAGGGTTTGGAAATATTTCCTTCACACTTCTTATATACAACAGTTGATTCTTGTGTAGTTTCCTCTAGAGCTGCTCCATGTGGTTCATCACAAACATCACTGTCAACACATTTTCTTTTCTTAAATAGAAACTTATGTATGGCATTTTAGTGGAAATTACTGCACCTGAATCAATAAATTGTGCAAATTATAAAAGGCATAACAGTACCTACACTTGAACAGCACCAGCATTCCACTTCTTTAATAATTAAACCTCTCTCAAGGTTTTTATACAGAGGCTGAATGGCCATCAAGGGGTGTTTTGCTTGTGTCCTCCTTCCTGGCTGAAAGAGGTTGGACTAGATGTCCTTTGGGTGCTTTCTTCCAGATCTAGACTGCCTGGGAGTCCAGAAGTCTCCTTCTTTGGAGATTTTTGAACTGAGGCTGGATGACTGTCTGTTGGGAGAGCTTTGACTGTGTCCTTGCCTGACTGAAGGGGGTTAAATTGGATGCCCTTTGAGGGTCTGTCCTCCTCCTGTGGGGGTGTGGGTGTGGAGGTGGAGGTCAGGCTGGATGCTGAAGCTGAGGACAACAAGGAGGGAGATGGTGGGACCTTGGGCTCAGTGCTGCCTGAGTGGGTACTGCTGTTGTGACTCACCTGGAGCCTCAGAGTGACTCTGATGGGGATTATGGGATTCAGGTTCAAAATGACTCCCATGAGGATTATGGGATTCAGGTTCTGAGTGTCCCTGTTGTAGAAGATGAGGAACAGAGAGGTTTTCCCACAGCCGGGAATGATGTTGATACTGAAACTAGCCAGGTGCAAATTGACTCAAAAAGGAGGACAGTTCTCAGTCTGATAGCATGCAGACAGACGCTAACGAGCTGGCTGGCCTTGATTAAACGGAATCGCTAGATCGAGCTGACCGTTTGGAATTCAGGGTTCGAAGGAGTGTGAGAAAGCAAACAAGAAGGAGGTCAGAGGCCAAAGAAATGCTTTTATTTATTTATTTATTTATTTACAGCATTTATATTCCGCCCTTCTCACCCCGAAGGGGACTCAGGGCGGATCACATTACACATATAGGCAAACATTCAATGCCTTTTAACATAGAACAAAGACAAGACAAACATAGGCTCCGAGCGGGCCTCGAACCCATGACCTCCTGGTCAGAGTGATTCATTGCAGTGATTCATTGCAGCTGCTCTCCAGCCTGCGCCACAGCCCGAGCCCTGCAAAGGGTATTAAAACAATGCTCTGCAAACAGTATTAAAACGGTGTGTTGGGAGACAAACCTTTGTCAAAGCAAATTTCCGTTCAACCAAGAAGCAAGTTCTCATTCTACTGGATTTCTTGCAGCCTTTGTGTGTTCATGTTCATGGGACTTTGTCATGCTCTAATGGGACTTTGTTTATTCCTGGTGATTTCTTGGATTATGCTCTAAGGCTTTATTTTGTAACGATCTTTTGGAACTTTACTTCTATTTTCTAATAAACTACAAAAGACTTCAACCTGTGTGCAGCCTGGTGTATATAGCAAGGTGAAGCTAACCTGAGGTGTGACAGCTGCCACCATTGCCTTCTCCTCTAGAGGCAATCAACATGCTCCCTCCAAGTGGCTACCTAGCCTATTCAAAGAAGGATACCCTGCCATTCTGGCCAGGCAGCCTTTGTTTGTGGGGTCAGGAGGGGAGAAGCATTTATCAAGTGATACACTTAGGGGACTTCAGGCGACACACTAGTGTGTCCTGATACACAGTTTGGAAAGCTCTGCTCCAAAGTGTTCCCAAGAGACCCCTATGGGACATCTAGTCCAGCCCCCTCCTGCCATGCAGGAATGCAAGCTACAGTGCTATCACGCTCCTCAGTTCACCACTGACAAATATGCTTATTGCTTTGGTGAGGGTGTGACAGCATCCCTGGCCATGAGGACTCTCTCCAGGCTGATATATGTTGATTAATTACAGGAACTCTTGAAGTTGCTACAAGGAGCCTAGGAGATACACCAAAAGCCTTAACACTTTTGGAATTTGAGATTCAGAGAAATGAAGATGAGCTCTCATTCCTCTCCTCAATTATAAAGAAAAGTGAGACTCTCCTTCTGCTGTTGGGCTTGTTTCCGGCTCAGCATGATGCCAGACAATCCGGTTCCTTTTCTCTACTGATGATGGAGCAAATTCTTTCTGACAATTTTGGCGGCTACCAAAGTAGACTGTAAGATATATTTAAAAGGAAGGAACTGGCAAGATCACCTCTAAGTATTTTTTGCTTCAGAAAGCTCTATGAAATGAACAGACTTGCCATGAGTTGAAAGCACTTGAATTCAGGCAACCTGAGGTCACATATACACACACCAAAGTAAGACAAAAATAATTATTCCTGGTTATATATTTTCTCCTCCAAAGAAGCAGTGCTTGACTTAACATCGAACATAATTTAAAATGACAGAAGGGTCATTTTAAGAAGCAAACAGTGGGAAAATCATTCTTTTGAAATCAACAGCTAAAGAAATATGTGATAACTTTTTATTAACTACCCAGAGCCATGATTAAGACATATTACATGCAGAATTCTCTCTCCCAAAAAGAAAAAAAAATTAATGATGTGCTTATTAGCATTAATAGAGTGGATATTTGAGTGCCTCTGATTCAGTGGGCATCATAGAATTTATCCTGTACTTGAAAGGGGATAGATTTTGAACTATTTTCAGTGTTTTAAATACAGGTTGACTATCTCTTATCTGAAATGCTTGGTGCCAGAAGTGTTCCATGTTTTGGATCCTTCCACAGTAGATTTTGGAATACTACACATACATAATGGAGATAGGACCCAACTCTAAACATAACATTCATTTATGTCTAATATACACCTTACATACATAGTCTGAAAGTAATTATGCATGCAATATTTTCAATACTTTTGTGCCTGAAACAAGGTTCACGAATGAATCTCAATCACGAGAAAGTAAAGGTCTTAATGTCTCAGCCCCCTGTCTGGACAATTTTAGGATTTTGGAGTATTTTGGATTAGGAATACTCAGCCTGTAGTATGTTTTTCTGAAAATTCATTTTTGGCTCTGCTGAATCCTTCTCCCCTCCTCAAATTCCTTTTTATTTTGTGAAGCATACATTTAAATAGGAACATTTCTATGCTGGAGTGTTTGTACTTCCGATTAAAAGCCAAATATTGCATTTCCTCTTGCTGAACTTTTATTAAAACTCGATGTATTTTATATGTCAAGACAATGACTGCCATAAACTTAACTGGGATTTTTATTGCAGGGTTGTTTGTGTGCTTGTTTTAGATATCTACATTTGATGTTTTTACACCATGTATTTGCAATAAACCTCAGTGTAAAAATAACGGAGAAGCTGAGTATTATGTATTGTATATTCTAATGTATAAGTCGACCTTATGTATAAGTTGAAGGCAGGTTTTAGGTCAAGGGTAATACCACTGAACAGGCCAACTGCATGCTTTTTATATTCTCCTGGGATAGACTAAACTCCCTCATTTTGCCACTCTACTCAGAGAAGGGGTGGCTCCTTTTTGGATAAGAGTTCAGGTACAATACTCATGACCATTGGATAAGTTGGCACAGGTTTTTTGGGTTGATTTTTTAAATTAAATATTCTAAATATAGGATACCTTCTGGAGTGTGTGTGAGGCAATGGACATGCCTGGGAAAAATCGCTTTACGGGATGTCATTTCATTGTATTTGCATATTAACCACTCAAAGCTTCAGGATATGTGTATTGTGACTTGTATCTTTAAAATATGTTTAAAATTACAGTCTTGGGTCACAATCCTGTATGTCAGTGCAGTGTAGTATATCTGAATGTAGACCTACACTTACTGAATAGCCTCTGAAGCCCCCTGAATGGCAGGAACATCTGGCTGTGTCCCTGTAACCCAGTGGTTCCCAATCTTTGGGCCTCTAGGTGTTTTGGACTTCAATTCCCAGAAATCTCAGCCAGTTTACCAGATGTTTGGAATTGTGGGAGCTTAAGTCCAAAACACTTGGGGGCCCAAAGATTGGGAATCACTACTGTAACCAGATGCCAAATGATTACAGCAGCATGGACACCTTGAGATGACCATGGAGAATCTCAGAGCAAATGTCATCATTCTCTGTCAAACTGCTGCTGCTCAGTCGCATAGTCGTTTCCAACTCTTCGTGACCTCATGGACCAATCCACGCCAGAGCTCCCTGTCGGCCGTCACCACTCCCAGTTCCTTCAAGGTCAAGCCAGTCACTTCAAGGATCCCATTCATCCATCTTGCCCTTGGTCGGCCTCTCTTCCTTTTTCCTTCCATTTTCTCCAGCATCGTGATCTTTTCCAAGCTTTCCTGTCTCCTCATGATGTGGCCAAAATACTTCAACTTTGCCTCCAATATCCTTCCCTCCAGTGAGCAGCTGGGCATTATTTCCTGGAGGATGGACTGGTTGGATCTTCTTGAGGTCCAAGGCACTCTCAGGATTTTCCTCCAGCACCAGAGTTCAAAAGCATTTATCTTCCTTCGCTCAGCCTTCCTTATGGTCCAGCTCTTGCAACCATAGGTTACTATGGGGAATACCATTGCTTTGACTATGTGGACCTTCGTTGCCAGTGTGATGTCTCTGCTCTTCACTATTTTGTCAAGGTTGGCCATTGCTCTCCTCCCAAGAAGTAAACGTCTTCTGATTTCCTGGCTGCAGTCTGCATCTGCAGTGATCTTCGCGCCTAGAAATATAAAGTTTGTCACTGCCTCCACGTTTTCTCCTTCTATTTGCCAGTTATCAATAGGTGTAGTTGCCATGATCTAACTTCTGCAATCCTTTGATTTCCCACAAAGCACAGAATGGCCTGTAGGGGAGATACAGAGCTATTCAGTAAGTCACTGCAATGGAGGGAGGGAGTAATAACAGCCTCTGCAGCCAAATTAAGACATATGCACACGCAAGGGAAACTTAATGCATGTGCATGTATCTAACAGCATTCCAGATTTAGACTGTTAATTTCTTAGGACAACGAGCTTTTATACCAGTTCATCGAAAAATACGAAGGAGACAGATGGCACTATGTAAATTAGGATTCCTCTGTTGTACAGGATCTTTTCATATTACACAGAATTATAGCACAATGGATTCACTTTAGATGCCAAGGCTGCAACCCATGGAATCCTGGGGTTTGTATGTAGTTTGGTGAGATAATAAAACTTTTTGCTACAAATTCTAAATACTCCTCCCTAAACTGCAACTCTGAGAATTCAACATGATAGAATCATGCCGGTTCAAGTAGAATTATAGTGGTATAATTTTGTGGTATGACAAGACCCTTAGGAAATGTCAAGACAACCTGTTTCAAGATTTCACATCTTTTGGAGAACATCAGAAGATGGTAGACTCCACTTTCTTGGAGGTTTTTAGACACAGAATAGACAACCATCTCTCAGAAGTGCTTTAGTTGTGGATTTCTGCATTGGCAGGCAGTTAGGTACTGACCACACAATCACCACAGACCTCTGCTTGTTAATTCTGTGGCATGTATAAACTGGGATAAAGATGGAGGACAGATGCAGGAAAAGAAAGATGAGAATATGGCATGTTCTGTTTAGCTCTCTGCTTTGCGTTGTTCTTTGGTAAACAGCAGTGAATGCAAATTCTGTAAGAGGAAGCAGAATATAGTACGACACTCCTATTAGGGATATGTTCCAGAATTTGTTGCAGACATATGAAATTGCAAATACAGTCGTCCCTTCACATTTATGGTTTTGATTTTGAATATTCGGTTATTAACAGATTTTATTAAAAAACATTATCTCTAGAAAGCTCCTGGTCTTCCTATATGACTCATATGGTCAACTTCCTTCACAATTCTTCCTCTTCCAGCCCCACCAAGTCCAAGGCTCTTACGTGAACAATGGATAAGTGAAAATGTGGATACGGCATCATCAGAAACAGGGTCTAATTATGTAACAATTATTATTATTATTATTATTATTATTAATAGTAGAAGTAATATTATATTCCACGTTTCTCGCTTGATTGAGATGCAAAGCATCTCACAACATTGAAAACAATGCCATTTAAAATCTACAGCATATAAAGATTAAGATAGAATTAAACATTCAAATCACTTAAAATCTCTTAAAGTACTTAAAACAATTAAAATGATTAAGAACGAGCAGCCCATGGCTCTTTCTTGAAAACTTCCTTCTGCATTAATAAAAAGGTTTTGCTGTCTTGCATTCTGGAGCAACTTCACCAGAGGGAGCTAAAGCAATATATTCAGATTCTGATGTGTAAGATTAATGCAACATAAAAATATTACATCATCCCCCCCCCCACCCTTAACATTTTCTTTAAGTGTATCACGATTATTGTGGTTTCTATTAAACTTATAAGAAAATATCTATTCCAACCAATGCTGTGTATGCTGCAAAAGAAGATACAATTTAAATTAAAACACAGGAAAATATTTAGAAAGATCTGGACTAAAGTAAACTAACAGGCTTGAGTAACTGCTTATTTGACTGTAGATGTATGTTAAGAAATAGGCATTTCAGGGGTATACTGAGGGTCATGAAAAATTTGTGCTTATTGACAATTAAAATGTTGCTTTATAAGTGCAATGTAACCCAAAGTTGTGCAACCTACTCTGTTAAGTAGCACTCTGAAATATTTCTTATTTTTATGTGTGGTTGTGAAAGCTGGATATTGAAGAAATCTGGACAATGAAGAAAGCTACAGGAAGAAAATTAAGAAATTTGAATTGGAGAGGAATTCTATGGATATCATGAACAGCTAAAAAGATAAACTAATATTTTCATAAAGCAAATAAGATAACTAAACTGAGGCTATAGTGTTTCGGAAAGATCATGAGAGGATGTGGCTCAATAGAAGAGACAAATGGAAGCAGGAAAAGAGCCTTCCAGAAATTTGAGTTCTCCAGAAGCAGCCCTGTCATTGTGTGTCCCAACACCTTGTGACACACAGGCAGGTGTTGCAGGTACACTTAATAAGGATTTCTCTGTAGTAGCACCTCTGTGATCGAGGTGACCCCCCCCCCCCCAGGACTTTGTAAAAGATAGTTCAAAAATCAAGACTTTATGTTCTATATTCCATATATTTATAGTAGAAGGTGATTGAGACTTTTTACTGGAGTTTACTGTGGTTTACTAAAACTCTGCACTCTGAGGCAAGAGATAACAACTTCATGAATTGTAAAATCATGCTGCTAAAACTCCACTTTTATGAATTTCCATGCTGGGTTCTCCAGATGTTATGAACTTCGTTCTTATCAAATATTTTCAATTGTTTATATCATTCATGATTCCCCTTTATGCAATGTAACTCACTTTTATGGATTCTCCCTTATTTCCATGAAATCTATCTATCTGCCTATATGTATTTGTACTCTTTGGGATCCCCGGAAAATATGTATTTTTCCCAGCATGGTTTATATTCCAACTTTATTTTATTTTTCATTTTATTTCATATAATTGTCAAGTCATGAAATCAAATAGGAAATATTTTGAACTCAACCTGAACCCCAGAACTTATCCCATTTCCTATGACCCAGGCTTCCCTTCCCAAAAACAAAAGGATAATCTGCCACCGCTAAACCCAATCAAATTCAAATTGCATGGACAATATAGGGCTTGAGTCGCCGAAGTCGGAGTGTTGACCTAAAGGTGATTCGCCCCAAGGCAAACATTGTCATATCTCACCCAAAGGAAAATCCAGGACACCTCAGGAAGGCGCCCTGCAGAGCCTGTCAATATGGCTCATCACCACCCATCTTTGCTTCCACCTCTGACACCCCAAGGTATATCTAAAATCTGTATACGTGACAGAAACCCGGACACCCTTGATTGCTGCCATTAATAAATTAAGCACCCTTTTAGAAATCGGTCTAGCAGGACTTAATCCGATAGTTCCTGCCCTGTCACCTCATTGTTTCAATAACTCCCGCCTTCTCTTTCCTGATTGGCCCGAGTAGAGACAAAAGGCAGCTTCCTATTGGGCCAACGGAGCAAGGCGGGAAACGAAAGCCCGCCTCGTTCAACCTTCTAGCCTATCAACGATCAGATGGGCGGGGAAGCAGGGCGGGAAATTCAAAGGGTTGTCAGACTGAAATTTTGTATAAATATGGCTTTATTTTGATTGTATGGTACCCTAGTAGACCGAATGATCGCTACTAGAGTCCTCTTCAGCTGAATTGCTCAATAAAGACTCCTTGGCGGATTTTCCTTCAACTTTGGCGGACCTTCTTCATTTTGGCTTCAGGTTGTATTGCGGCTCGTAATTCTCCTTTTGGCTTCGCCAAGGTCCGTACTCTCAGGACCGGATCGGGTCTCTCCTTAAGGGCCCGATCCCCTAAAACGCGGTCGACAACACCTCGGCTTTAAAACTTCCTGTTCAATAAATTAGACTGACTTAATCTCTATTAAGCTTTCCTTTGACAGTGTTGCTCCATGTGGTATGCAATGTTTGAAATCGGTGGTATTTTAAGTGTTTCAAAACAGGATTCTAGGATTGTGTTTAAACTATTTTTAATCTTGTTATTGTTTTAATAGGTTTTTGTTTATTGTCTTGGGAATCCTTGTGGGCTGTCAGATGATAGAGAAATGCTTTAAATAATATAAACAAATACATAATTTTTTTAATACACATTCTTTTAATAGTGTTTTATCTCTTGCTTTAATCCCACCTTGAGCCACTGAGAGAGGCAGGTAATAAAATAATAATTCTTCTTCTTCTTCTTCTTCTTCTTCTTCTTCTTCTTCTTCTTCTTCTTCCTCCTCCTCCTCCTCCTCCTCCTCCTCCTCTTCTTCTTCTTCTTCTTCTTCTTCAGGTTGCTTGATTTAATAAAAGGAAGTAATGACCTTGAGTTTCCAAAACCTGTTGATGAGCAGGGGATTTGGAGGCTTCTCATTCATAGAACTGATATACGCTGAAATCAATCTGATGGCAAAGAACAACAACAATAAATTTAAAAGTAAGCACATATAGGATTGGATATTTTTAAAAAACATCTGGAAGGTATACACGTCTCTTACTGCAGAAGTGTCATTTTGCTCCTTAAAAAGAACTTGTTAAACATGGCATTAAGTTTTCATGGATCGGAATCCACCAGATGCAAGAGTCAAGTAGGAAAGGAAAGTGAAGAGGAAAGATCTGGTTAAAGGACAATGGCATGCAATATAGTTTAGTCTTGTCCAGAAAAGGGGAAAAAATCCTAGAAGAAGCAAGGGTTTCCAGTTCTTTTTATTTTGGTTTTGTATGCATATTCATAGTTTCACATCCAAATTATGTGTTTTACTATCCTAGGTTTTCCTCACTTCCCCTCCTGTCAATCACACTTCATATTTGGACTAAGGCAACATTTCAGAAATTGACTTCCACTGATTCTCACTGAGCTCCTTTTAAGGATTTATAGTCACAGTATTAAAGTGCTTTGTTACACCAGTTAAGCAGTAGGACCATGTCCCCATGTTGCTAGCATTCCTCTTTCCCTCACTTGATTTCTGTTGAATCTGATTTTTTTTAAAAACACATTTTTTCGGGCTACAGCTGTCAATAACACAGTGTGTTAAAGCGCTGAGCTGCTGAACTTGCAGACCAAAAGGTCCCAGGTTCAAATCCCGGGAGCAAAATGAGCGCCCGCTGTTAGCCCCAGCTCCTGCCAACCTAGCAGTTCGAAAACATGCAAATGTGAGTAGATCAATAGGTACTGCTCTGGCGGGAAGGTAACGGCGCTCCAGGCAGTCATGCCGGCCACATGACCTTGCAGGTATCTATGGACCAGGCCGGCTCTTCGGCTTAGAAATGGACATGAGCACCAACCCACAGAGTCAGTCACGACTGGACTTAACGTCAGGGGAAACTTTTACCTTTACCTTAACAGTTATTAATATATACATTTCATTTTGGGAAATAATTGGTTGATTTAATCTCACCTGGGAACTAGGAATGAAAAGTCCTTCACAATGCCATGAGTTGCCTGGAAATTCTTTGGGCTGGAGAAAACATGACACAGATTTCTAAATAAAACTTGATTTGTGCAGGAGCAACATCTGGAACTTTCATTGCCTTTTTCTTGTCTGGAGAGATGCATCCTCTGTGACAATTGTAACTTTATGAATGTATGCAGAATAAGTGCCATTCGTAGTAGTGATAAAAACAGTAGTTTTCTGCTCTTCTAACAGTGCTAAAAACACAGGTCTTAGAACTCTGAAATTAAACTTGGACAAAGTTGGTGAAGAAGCAAAACTTTTTATTGGTTAGACTGTCTTGCAGAGAAAGGGTGTCCTAATCACATTAGAAAGATACCAGCAATAGAAAGGTTCAGCTACCAATTATTTTGGCCCTGATGGATCTTTTTATGCTTGTTTTTACTAAGCTGCATTTGCCATTTAATGTCAATTCCCCCAGTCTTAACCAATCTTTCTGGAGTCATGTACTATTCCCTTTGTTACAAAAGACTTCAATAATTTGGAAATGTTGTTTATTATTACTGGAACATATCAGAAGGCAGCTGTCCCAACACAAATCCTTAGAAGACCTTAGTGCACACACCACTCAATTGCAAGAATAAACCATTAATTGTTGCTCTAGCAATCTGATCTGGAACTCACATTTTTTTAATTCCAGTGTCCTGGGGTCGGTACTATATTTGTGCCTATTGACTCCAACTGTTTCTTGTTTTGTGTAAACTCTCCAGATAACAGCAGGACAAAGCTTTGACTGTAGTTCATAAACCACCACTTTGAGTAGAACTGCTTAATACCTTCTCCTCTTTTTTATCAGGTACTATCCATAACAGGACTGACCATCTTATTCCAAGATGGCTAGTTTATTTAGAAGCGTTTGCCAAGGGACTTTGTAAAGTTTAAGCAGATAGTTTCTGTTACATCACTCTTATCCACATGCTTGTTGACACTCCCAAGCAATTCTGACAAGTTAATGAGACAGGGATTAACTTTGCAAGAAACCATGTTAATTCAGCTTTAGTAACACTTGTCCTTCTATATGCATGATCATTTTATATTTAATACTGCTTTCCATCAGTTTATATGGAACAGATGTTGCATACAATAACCCTAGAGCCATTCCTTCTGAATTCCTTTTAAAAAATTTCTACTGTCCCAGGACAGAGGCTGACCTTAGTCACATGCTATGTGTAATGTTGACACTATAGTTGTTTTCGACTTAATGGACAGACTAGAACATAAAAGGAAATTACAGAGCCCTCCAGATGTGATTGGACTACATCCCCAGCTGTTGTAACTAGAAGAGCCAATAGTAAGCAATACTGAGAGCTGCAGTTCTGCACATCTGGAGGGGCCACATCTTTGCTAGTACCTGGCTTGGAAGTTAATCATTCATCGCCACTGTTTGCTTTTGTTCCTCAAACTCCATTCCTGAAAATAATTGAGAGCATTAGGTGTATAAGGGTCCATCTACACTGTAGAATTACTGCAGCTTGACATGATTTGAACGGCCATGGCCCAATGCTGTGGAATCCTGGGAGTTGTAGTTGCATGAAGAAACAACACTCTTTGGCAGAGGAAGCTAAAGACCTTGTAAAACTACAACTCCCGTAATTCCATAACATTTTGCCAGGGCAAAGTGGTGTCAAACTTCAGTAATTCTTCGATACAGATGCACTGATAGTATTTTGTTACAAAAACAACAAAAGGACCTATGATTAATACAATTAATAAGCACTTAAAATCTTATGCCAAAAAAACCCCAGATATATAGAGCAAAAAGGGAGAAGAGTACCTAATTTGCTCAACTTTTACATCACTCTTTAAGTAGACAGTGAAGAAAATTGGATGTGTGAATCAGCTGTGAAATTTGAGCACATAGCAGTAGCATATGAAGCTGCCTTATGCTAAGCAAGCCCATTTATTCACATAATCTCACACTATATATTAAAATTAGTTGTGGTTGGCTTTTGGGAAATAAATGTTCCTGTCTTTTATACTGAGTATGATGTCTGATGAATCCTGAATGTATGTTCTGAAATGAGTGTTCCCAAGTACCAAGCATCTGACTTGCCAATTCTTCTATAGGCTGAGCATCCCCTATCTGGAATTCTGAAATCCAAAATATTCCAAAATTCAACATTTTCCACATGGAATGCTGAGATAGTGACACCTTTGTTTTTCAATGATTCCCGTTTTATGCACAAATTATTAAAAATCAGGTACTAAATTATATTCAGGTTAGATATATAAAAAACATAACTGAATGCTGTGTTTACACTTGGGTTCCATCTCATTATCTCATTATGTATACTATGTGTGTGTGTGTGTGTGTGTGTGTATGAAAATACAAGTATTCCAAAATCTGAAATCCAAAACAATTATTACCTTAGGAATTTTGGATAAGAGATACTCAATATATATAACCCTATCCTTCTGTTAAGGATAGACACATCACAGCATAATTGAATTATAGATTTTTGTAAAAGACCTAAATGTCATTAGAGCAACTCAAAACTCTCTTAGAATTTGTTATTTAAATTTATTTTTAAAATGCATACCTTGTGTTGGAGAATGAATGTGATGAGCATTGATAAAACTTTGAAACCATGTATGAGCCCCATGTGTAAAAGCAATGGTGAAGTTAAACCACCCAAGAAATGCCCAAGAAAGATTGTGATTGAGCAATTAATGAACGCATTACAATACGAGAGCTAGATCAGACACAAGTGAAGACCTATCTCTTCCGGCAGGCCTACCCAGACAGTTTTAATGACCAATTTTAAAATTGCATCTTATGTTTAATCTTTGTTTTGTTTATTTCAATATATATTTTGTGGAAATACGTTGTAATACGTGTATTTTGAAGAATTATTTTCGATGAATGTGTGTTTTAGCAATGTTGTAACCCGCCTTGAGCTATGAGGAGAGGCAGGCAAGAAATAAAAATGGTTATCATTGTTAGTTACTGATAAAATTTGAATAATGTAGAATAAAATATTTTCTGATGCTACGGAAGTAGTGGGAGGGTTGGGGGGTACAGATCTGGGAGTAGAAGATGTGATAAGACAATTGTATTCTGTTTTAAATATTTTGAGATTTTAAATTATTTAATAAAGTGTGTATATATATGACAACAACAGTGTTTTTCTAATGCGTTTAGGGCATTTGGACTTAAAGTGACACTCTGTTTTATGTATTTGGCGTTAAAGGTAATAGTTTTCTTAAGGTACATCCACAACTGAATTGTCAATTATACAAGTCCATTTAAATGTTGGTTCAGGTATCAGAAGTGATTGGCATTGATTCAGAGAAGAGGAGACAATAGGAAAACAATCATTTTTTGTGGGGAGAAATTGTTCTGCTTAGGATGCTGTTCAATGTTGTAAACTCAAAATGCCTTAAGTGATTGGCTACATATATGAACCCAATATGACTTGCAAATCCAGCTGTATAATAAAAGCTATAAATGCAAATTCCCTGGATGCCACACACAGCCTGTTGCAAAAAGCAACTACAGACCTTTGCACCCATTTTAGATATCACAAGTCAGCAGTCATGACAAGGGAGAAAATCTACGGGAGTGATTTAAACGATCACAACCAATTATACCTAGAAATATCATAGACAGCAAACATGAAGATTGGTAGATGCTGGATAAAGGTAGCTTCCCACTGTGGTGGCACAATGGGTTAAACTCTTGTGCCAGCAGGACTGCTGACTGAACAATTAGCAGTTCGAATCCAGGGAGCAGGGTGAGCTCCCATCTGTCAGCTCCAGCTTCCTGTGTGGGGTCATGAGAGAACTCTCCCACAGGATGGTAACACACTCGGATGCCCCCCTGGGCAACGTCCTTCCAGACAGCCAATTCTTTCACACCAGAAGCGACTTGCAGTTTCTCAAGATGCTCCTGACACGAAATGTTTTTTTAAATAGGCCCAATACTATTCCATATCATAAACTCTATACTGACTTGAGATTTATTGAAACACAGCACTTCAAAGCCAATTAAGACTAATAAAACATAACTTAATGTAACATTTCTACTATTTTTTTAATTTAAAGTATTATTTCTTTGATTTTTTTTTTTGCCAGTTGCTTGAATTCCTATTAACTAAGGCCGGATCTACACGGCCATATAATGCAGTTTCAGAATCAAGATTAACTGAATTGAACTGAATTATGTTGTCGACCGCGTTTTAGGGGATCGGGCCCTTAAGGAGAGACCCGACCCGGTCCAGAGGGAACGGACCTTGGCGAAGCCAAAAGGAGAATATAAGCCGCAATACAACCTGAAGCCTGAAATGAAGAAGGTTCGCCAAAGTTGAAGGAAAATCCGCCAAGGAGTCTTTATTGAGCAATTCAGCTGAAAAGGACGCTAATAGCGATCATTCAATCTACTAGCGTATCATATGTTTCAAATAAAGCCATATTTATACAATATTTCGGTCTGACAGCCCTTTGAATTTCCCGCCCCGCTCCCCCGCCCATCTGATCGCGGATAGGCTGGGAGGTTGAACGAGGCGGGCTTTCGTTTCCCGCCTTGCTTTGCTGGCCCAATGGGGAGCCGCTTTTTGTCCCCACTCGGGCCAATCAGAGAGGAGGAGGCGGGAGCTATTGAAACAATGAAGTGACCGGACAGGAAATATCAGATTAATCCTGGCCCGGCCGATTTCTAAAGGAATTAATGGCACCCATCAAGGATGTCCGGGGTCCTGTCACGTTCACAGATTTTAGATATGCCTTGGGGTGTCAGGGGGAAGTAAAGAAGGGTGGTGATGAGCCGTCATTGACGGGCCCCACAGGGTGCCTTCCTGAGGCGTCCTGGCCTGGGATATGACAATGTTTGCCTTGGGGTCGAATCACCTCTAGGAATTTGGTGACTCAAGCCCTATATTGTCCATGCGATCGGAATGAGATTGGATTAAACTGTGGCAGATTATCCTTTTGTTTTTGGGAAGGGAGGTCTGGGTCATAAGGGCTAGGGTTCATGTTGGGGTCATAATATTTCCCATTTGATTTCATGATTTAACAATTATATGGGATAGGATGAAAATTAAAATGAAGTTGGAGCATAAACCCAGCTGGGAAAAACACATAATTTCCGGGGATCCCAAAGAGTACAAATACATATAGGCAGATAGACAGATTTCAAGGAAGTAAGGGGGGAATCCATAGAGGGGGGTTACATTGCATAAAGGGGAATCATGGATGATATAAACAATTGAAAACATTTGATAAGAATGAGGTTTACAACATCTGGGGAACCCAATATGGAAAGTCATAGGAGTGGAGTTCAAGCAGCATGATTTCACAATTCATGAAGTTAGCCCAACGATTAGAAATTCATACAACAGTGGGTCATGAGGGTGTCCAGGTACATAGAATATGCAAATTCATGGATACATGAGGGAAAAGAGTTCATCTGTGATGGGAGGAATTCGTAGAGATGGCATGGGGAAGAGGCACATGTGGGTTGCAGTCTTTGGAAGTATAGGATTTCATAAGTCCAGGGGTAGGTCTGGGGAAGAGTGTTCTTCTCCTTCATAAAATCATGAAAGTATGAATGAAACGTGGAGGGCACCCGTCCGGGCACCCCCTGGCAGCTGTAGAGAGGGTAAGAGTTCTTGGAGAACTATGTTTCCCCAGCGAGAGAGCGATCCCCCCATCCTCAGTTCACAGAAAGGGGCTAGGGATCTCTTCTGCGGGGAGAGGAAAGTCCGGGATAAGGCAGTAGTTTGGCTTGAAAGGAGCAGTCGGTCCCGTTTGACAGTCAGCTGTTGAGGTGCCGAGAACTGGACCGATTTCGGTTCCGCTGGTGGTCTTCGAGTCAGGAGCCTTAGAAAGGGTTAGGACTAAAAGAGGAGTGTTCTAGGGGTAATTTTGATAGAGATATGAGCCGATTTGTATCGTCCGCCATATTAATCTATGGCGGAGAAACCTCAGCCGGAGTTAAAGGGACGGGAGAGAGAGAGAAATTGCATGCAAAGGAAGGAGTCAGAGAAAGATACAAAATAACCAGATAGAGAGTGTTACTGTTAAAATGAATGCTACTTTTATTGGGGGATTTGTCACATAGTTCAGGGAAGGGGAAAGTGAAGAAAAAAAGATCTTTTAATAATAGTCTGCTGCGGTCCCGTCCCGTTCCTTTGGCGAGTAATCTGCGGAACTCTCCGCTGCGCTTTCAATTCAACTTGAGAGCCGGGGTGGCGGTCATCAATTATATGACAGTGTGGACTCATATAATACAGAATTATAAAATGTTAAGGTTCAATACATTCTGGTATGCATTGGGGGGTGGGAGGCATTGATATATATACCATTGAAATCCACAAGCAAGTTCCAGAAGCATTCTCTCCTGACGTTTTGCTCACATCTATGGAAGACACTCTTAGAGGTTGTGAGGTCTGTTGGAAACAAGGCAAGGGAGGTTTATATATCTGTGGAAGGTCCAGGTTGGGAGCAAGAACACTGTCTGTCTGAGGAAAGTTAAATGTTGCAATTGGCCAACTTAATTAGCATTGAATGGCCCTGCAGCTTCAAAGCCTAGCTGCTTCCTGCCGGGGGAATCCTTTGTTGGGAGATGTTAGCTGGCTCTAATTGTTTCATGTCGGGAACTCCCCCGTTTTCAGAGTGTTGTTCTTTATTTACTGTCCTGATTTTGGATTTTTTAAAATATTGGTAGCCAGATTTTGTTCATTATCATGGCTTCCTCCTTTCTGTTGAAATCGTCCACAAACAGACTTGCCTAGTTTCCAAGAGACTTCACAACTTCTGAGGATGCCTGCCATAGATGTGGGCGAAACGTCAGGAGAGAATGCTTCCGGAACATGGCCAGAAGTGGCATATCCTTCTGCGCATGCGCACTGCTCCCCATCGCTTTCAGGCGCTTCATCGTCCTTCCTCTCTCTGCGCCCCGCCTCAGAAACCTGATCCGGCGCATGCGCAAAGGCGCAGTAAACAGGGGAAGGGCTCTTAGGCTCCGCCCCCGTTTTCCCCCGGCGCGAGCGCTCCGTGCGCTTCGCTTCTTCACTGCTGGGACCGAAGGGGAAAGGCGATTTCCTCTCTGCCTTTCGTGCGCCTGCGCGCTGGTCCGTACATCCGGGGCCTGGGACAGGATGAACGCTCCTTTCCAAGATGGCGGCGGAGGGAGGAGGGAAGGAGATGAACGAGATTAAGACCCAGTTTACCACCCGCGAGGGGCTCTACAAGCTGCTGAGCCACTCGGAGTACAGCCGGCCCAACCGGGTGCCCTTCAATTCGCAGGGCTCGAACCCCGTCCGCGTCTCCTTCGTCAACGTCAACGACCAGAGCGGGAACGGCGACCGGCTGTGCTTCAATGTGGGCCGGGAGCTCTACTTCTACATCTACAAGGGTGTCCGCAAGGTAACGCGACGAAGAGGGGCGAAGGCTGGAGGGAGGAGGGCGGCCTAGGGCAGGGAGAGGGCGGCTCTTCGGCCCTCCATGTGTTTTGGACTCCAACTCCCACAATTCCTAACAGCCTCAGGCCCTTTCCTTTCCCCCTCAGCCGCGGAGCCTAAGGAAAGGGCCTGAGGCTGTTAGGAATTGTGGGAGTTGGAGTCCAAAACACATAGAGGATCGGAGTTTACCCTTGCCTGTTTTATACGTAGTTTTAAACAATAATTTTGTTTGTATCTATTACACAATTAGAAAGTTGAACTATCAGGAAGCAGAGGCTGATTGTAACAGACTGTGGTACATGGTACAGGTTGAATATCTCTTACCTGAAATGCTTGGGACTGGAAGTATTTTGGATTTTGAGGGTTTCCCCCCCAGGTTTCAGTATATATGTATATCTTGGGAGTGGGATTCAGTTCTTAACCACAAAATTCATGTATGCATCCTACACAGACAGTTGAGGTCCAGGCTGTTTTGCCGAACCTTGTACAAACTCTACTACTCCTTTCCACCTAATGCCAAGGAAACTGTCCTGACCCTCAACCAGTGCCTGGCATCAGTAATGGACTGGATGAGGGCAAATAAATTGAAACTTAATCCAGGTGCTTCTGGTCAGTCGAAAGGCAGACCAGGGAATAGGGATCCAGCCTGTGCTGGATGGGGTCACACTCCTGCAGAAGACACAAGTCCACACTTTGGGGATCATCCAAGGATCAGGTCTGAACCTGGAGCCAGGAGAGCCTTTGCACAACTAAAATCTGTGTGCCAACTGCTCCCATTCCTTGAGAAGCCAGATCTGACCGCAGTGGTACATATCTTAGTTACATCCTGCCTGGATTACTGTAACACGCTCTTTGTGGGGCTGCCTCTGATGAGTGCTCAAAAACTTCAGCTGCCCCAAAGAGCTGCAGCCCAGGTTGCTACCTGGGACTGGCTACAGAGAGCGGTCAATCCCCCTGTTGCAGCAGCTCCATTGGCTGTTAGTCTGTTTCTGGGCATAATGCAAAGTGCTGGTTATGACCTTTAAAGCCCTAGATCAGGGGTCCCCAAACTTTTTAAACAGGGGGCCAGTTCACGATCCTTCGGACCGTTGGAGGGCCGGACTATAGTTGGCCACCGAGCAATAACAACAACAACAACAACAAAAGAGGGTTGTAAGAGACCCTTTGGGCTATTGAGTCCAATCCCCTTCTGCCTTTGTGCACCGAAAGCACAAGCAAAGCACCCCTGACAGATGGCCACCCAGCCTCAATGTTAATAATAATAATAATAATAATAAAATAACAATCTGCCAACTGCAAAAGGCCACCCTACTGGGATCTGCGCGCATCATCTGAAAATACATCACACAGTCCTAGACACTTGGGAAGTGTTCGACTTGTGATTTTGTGATATGAAATCCAGCATATCTATCTTGTTTGCTGTGACATAATAAAATAATAATAATAATAATAAAGAGGGTTGGAAGAGACCCCTTGGGACATTTAGTCCAATCCCCTTATGCCTTTGTGCACCAAAAGCACAACCAAAGCACCCCTGACAGATGGCCACCCAGCCTCAATGTTAAGAAGAAGAAGGAGGAGGAGGAGGGGGGGGGGGTTGGAAGAGAAGAAGAGACCCCTTGGGTCATTTAGCCCAACCCCTTTTTGCCCTTGTGTCATGGGGGCCGGATAAATGGCTTCGATGGGCCGCATCCGGCCCCCGGGCCTTAGTTTGGGGACCCCTGCCCTAGATGAAGGTCCAGCCTATTTGATTGACTGCATCCCATTATACAAACCTGCCTGGGCCTTGAGATCTTCTGGAGAAGGCCCTTCTTTCGGTCCCACCTCCATCTCAAGCCCAGTTGGTGGGAACAAGAGAGCGAGCGGGCCTTCTTTCTCGGTGGCTGCCCCTTGACTCTGGAACTCCCTTCCCAGGGAAGTCAGAATGACCCCTCCCTGCTGTCCTTCCAGCGGCAGGCTAAAACCTTTCTATTCAGGCAGACTTTTAAACGTGAAGGTTTTAGGATCAATTCAGGGGTGCTGTGGTTTTAGCTTTGAATATACATCAAATATGTTGGGATGATTTTAACTGTGAATCTTTAAATACTGTTTATGTTTAATAATAATAATAATAATAATAATAAGCTTTATTTATATCCTGCCTCCTTTCCCCAAAGGGACTCAGGATGGCTTACAACAAAACAACAAATACAGTAAATGATATAATACAGGCAATAATCACATATCAATTAATAAAAGAAAATTAGCACAGTTGTGTAAACGTAAATAAATAAACACTTTAAAAGACTAATTAGACCTCTGAAAATAGCATATATATATATAATTTAATCCTAATCTAAACACAACATTCATTTATGCTTCATATACGTAGCCTGAAGGTAATTTTGTATATGACTTTTAAACAATTTTATGATTGAAACCAAGTTTTTGTTTGTTAAACTATCAGAAAGGAGAGGTTGGCTATTGTAACAGTCTCAGGCTGAGTATCCTTTATCTGAAATGCTTAAGAGCAGAAGTGCTTGGGATTTTTCCTTTTGGATTTTTGGTATATCTGTTTTTACATACATGCAATGCGATTTTTTGGAAATGGGGCCCACAACGTAACATAAAAACAGATCCATCGTCAGTGGGGTTCACAGTTGTCTCTTGATGTGAGTAGACTGCAAATCCCATTGTCCCTGAATCCCGCCAGTACTTAAAGTTGGTCATGAGGGGCCTGTGTGCCAAGTTTGGTCCAGATCTGTTGTTGGCAGGAGTCCCAGGGCTTTCTGGGTGTAGGAGGTGCCTTGGAAATCGCCCAGAAATATACATACATACAAACAAACATATTTTCACTTTTGTTATATGCGAGGGTTATTCAGAAAGTAGATTACGTTTTGGAATTAAAGGAGATTCCAAATTATAGGAGAAAACATTTACCATATGCAGTTGAAAGCCACACCCAAATACCGCTTCTCAACATAGTCGCCATTCAAATCTAGGCACTTATTATAGCGATGAATGAGCTTTGCAACTCCTTCCCCACAAAACTCTGCCACTTGCGTCCTCAACCAGCCGGTCACTCCTTGGTGCAGCTGCTCATCCTCACCAAAATGCTGCGTTGCCAGCCACACCCCCTTGTTGGAAACAAGGGGTTGAAGATGCAAGCAGCAGAGTTTTGTGGGGAAGGAGTTGCAAAGCTCATTCATTGCTATGATAAGTGCCTAGATTTGAATGGTGACTATGTTGAAAAGTGGTATTTGGGTGTGGCTTTCAACTGCATATGGTAAATGTTTTTTCCTATATTTTGTTCATTTTTAACTCCAAGACGTAATCTACTTTCTGGATACTATCTTAGGTACCCTGCAATGCCCAGATTAGGTAATTTGTAATGCTATGTATTAGAAAAGGTCAGTTTGTTTTTGGATTTTATGAATGATCCTATTAGAAAACGCATAAAAATATGGGTAAATTATTATTCCCATAATCCCAGGTCTATCCTCCCCACCAAAGAAACCCCATTGCCAATGGTTAAAGTTGGTCATTAGGAGTATGTGTGCCAAGTTTGGTCCAGATGCATCATTGGTGGGGTTCAAAGTGCTCTGTGATTATGGGTGAACTGCAGTTAACCACCTTCCCGGGTCAAACACCCTAAACTCCACCAGTACTTAAAGTTGGTTATCAGGGGTGTGTGTGCCAAATTTAGTCCAGATCCATTGTTGCTGGGATTTATAGTGGCCAGTAGATTTGGGTGGACTACAACTCCCATCACCCCAGGTCCACAGGGCTTTCTGGATGTGGTGGACTGCTATGTTTGGTCCAGATTCATCGTTGGTTGGGTTCAGACTGCTCTTTGATCTATGGTGAACTATAACTCTCAAAATCATGGGTCATTTCCCCTCAAACAACCTCCAGTGTTTTCTGTTGGTCATGGGGGGTAGGGTCTGTGTGCCAAGTTTGGTCCAGATTCATCGTCTATGTGTGTATGTGTGGGAGGGGGGGTTCACAGGGCTCTCTGGATGTGAGAGCTGTCTTGGAAATTGTATACAAAACATATTTTCACTTTTACTATAGAGATACATAGGAATATATAAATATTTCCCCCGGACTATGGTGGAGGCGCTTTGTTTGGAGGCTTTTAAGCAGAGGCTTGATGTCCATCTGTCAGGGGTGCTTTGAATGCGATTTCCTGCTTCTTGGCAGGGGGTTGGACTGGATGGCTCATGAGGTCTCTTCCAACTCTACTATTCTATGATTCTATGATTCAAAGATTCTATTGATAAGATACATAGATATAGATCAGCGTTTCTCAACCTGGAGGTTGGGACCCCGGGGGGGGGGGTCATGAGGGGCTTCAGGACGGTTGCTGAAGGCCATCAAAAAACATTTGTGTTGTTGAAGGCTTTCATGGCTGGAATCACAGGATTGTTGTGTGTTTTCCGGGCTGTATGGCCATGTTCCAGAAGTATTATCTATCTCCTGATGGTTCGCCAACATCTATGACAGGCATCCTCAGAGGTGTGAGGTATATTGAAAAAACTAAGCAAGGTAGGTTTATATATCCGTAGAAGGTCCAGGGTGGGAGAAGGAAATCTTGTCTGTTGGAGGCCAGTGTGAATGTTGTAATTAATCACCTTGATTAGTATTAATTGTGATGGTCTCAGGTGATTCTTGGCTTAAGATCTCTCCGCCTGTACTTTGGCTCAATTCTGTTGTTGGTGAGGTTCAAGGGGCTCTTTGATTGTAGATGAACTGTAAATCCCAGCAACTCCCAAATGTCAAAGTCTATTTTCCCCAAACTCCACCAGTGTTTGCATTTGGGCATATTTAGTATTAGAGCCAAGTTTGGTCCAGATCCATAATTGCTTGTGTCCACAGTGCTTTCTGGATGTAGGCGAACTAAAACTCCTAAATTCAAGTTCAATGCCCACCAAACCCTACCAGCATTTTCTGTTGTCATGAGAATTCTGTGTGCCTCGTTTGGTTCAATTCCATCGTTGGTAGATTTCAGAATGTTCTTTGATTGTAGGTGAACTATAACTCCCAGCAGTTACAACTCACAAATGGCAAAATCAATCCTCCCTAACCCCACCAGTATTCAAATTTGGGCATACTGGGTATTTGTGAATGAAAATACATCCTGCATATCAGATATTTATATTACGATTCATAACAATAGCAAAATTACAGTTAGGAAGTAGCAACAAAAATAATTTTATGATGGGGGGTCACCATAACATGAGGAAGTGTATTAAGGGGTCATGGCATTTGGAAGGTTGAGAACCACTTGAAGGTAATAGTTATACAGATATGTTATATATCTATCTATATATATATATAGAGAGAGAGAGAGAGGGAGAAGGAATAGAAGATAGATACGAATGAAGATGAGAGATATAAATTGGTTATTGATTTATTGTTTTAATATTGTTTTATTTTGATTATTATGTTATTTACAGTGTTTTAAGCTGCTTTGAGTCCGCTCAGGGAGATGGGGCGGGGTATAAATAAAATTTTTATTAGGTTGCTGTGAGTTTTCCGGGCTGTATAGCCATGTTCCAGAAGCATTATCTCCTGACATTTCATCCACATCTATGGCAGGCATCCTTAGATGTTGTGAGGTCTGTCGAAAACTAGGCAAGAGGGGTTTATATATCTGTGGAATGGAATGTCCACAGTGGGAGAAAGAACTCTTGTCTGCTTGAGGCAAGTGTGAATGTTATAGTTTGTCACCTTGATTAGCATCAAATGGCATTGCAGCATCAAAGGTTGGCTGCTTTCTGCCTGGGGGGATCCTTTGTTGGGGGTTGTTACCTGGCCCTGATTGGAAAGGAGGAAACAATGAAAATGAACAAAATCTGGCTACCAGTATTAAAAAAAACCCTAAACTCAGTTCAGCAAACGACGAACTACATTCAAAAAACAAGAATTTCAGACATGAAACAATCAGGGCCAGCTAACACCTCCCAGCAAAGGATGGTATGTCCTAGCCATGGGCAAACTTCGGCCCTCCGGGTGTTTGGACTTCAACTCCCACAATTCCTGACAACCTACTGGCTGTTAGGAATTGTGGGAGTTTAAATCCAAAACACCCGAAGGGCCGAAGTTTGCTCATACCCTATATATTAACTCGATAGGCACATAAATGCATTACTTTCATCCTTCCAATTACTTTCATCCTTCCAAATCCCACAACTGTTAAGGAAGGAGTATCTCTTTCTGCGCACGCGCACTGCTACCCATTCCCCTCCTCTCAGTCTTCATCGTCCTTCCCTCTCTCTCCGCCCCGCCTCAGAAACCTGATCTGGCGCATAAGGGCTCTTGGCTCCGCCCCGTTTTTTCTCCGGCGCGAGCGCTCCGTGGGTTTCCTTACTTCGGCGCTGGGACCGAAGGGGAAAGGCGATTTCCTCTCTGCCTTTCGTGCGCCTGCGCGCTAGTCCGTACATCCGGGGCCTGGGACAGGATGAGCGCTCCTTTCCAAGATGGCGGCGGAGGGAGGAGGGAAGGAGATGAACGAGATTAAGACCCAGTTTACCACCCGCGAGGGGCTCTACAAGCTGCTGAGCCACTCGGAGTACAGCCGGCCCAACCGGATGCCCAATTCACAGGGCTCGAACCCCGTCCGCGTCTCCTTCGTCAACGTCAATGACCAGAGCGGGAACGGAGACCGGCTGTGCTTCAATGTGGGCTGGGGGCTCTACTTCTACATCTACAAGGGGGTCCGCAAGGTAACGCGTCCAAGAGGGAGGAGGAGGAGGGCCTGAGGGTGACTGGGCCCGAGGCTCTTCCCCTTTAGAAAGAGGCTGGCAGTTATAATAGGCTCTGGCACAGGTGGAGTGTCGCTTCTCAGACATTAATGGTACTAGAAGTATTTTGAGTTTTTTCCCCTGGGTTTTATGCTTCACACACATAGTCTGACGGTAATTTTATGTATGGCTTTTTAATATTTTTGTGTGTGGAACAAAGTTTTCCTTGAACTATCAGGAAGGAAAGGCTGACTGTTGTAACAGTCTCAGGCTGAGTATCATTTATCTTAGGCATGGGCAAACGTTGACCCTCCATATGTTTTGGACTTCAACTTCCAGAATTCCTAACAGCCAGTAGAGATAGTAAAGGTAATGGTTTTTCCCTGTCATATTAAGTCTAGTTTCCGACTCTGGGGGTTGGTGCTCATCTCCATTTCTAGACTGGCATGACTGCATTGAGCAGCATTACCTTCCCGCTGGAGCATTACCAATTGATCTACTCATATGTGCATGTTTTTGAATTGCTAGGTTGGCAGAAGCGGGGGCTAACAGCGGGAGCTCACCCCGCTCCCCGGATTTGAACTACAGCCTTTTGGTAAGCAAGTTCAGCAGCTCAGTGGTTTAACTTGCTGCGCCACTGAGGGCTCCTCCAGTAGGGATACTTGTACTTTAATAAATTTTATTGATTAGCCCATAGGCCATTATCACAGAACCAAAACAAACAACAAAGCTTAATACAACTTAATAAATCTTTGTGTAGTTACTTAAATAGTAAATGTGAAGGCTTTCCCCTCATTAGGTTTGGCCATTTCTGACTCTGCGGGGTGGTGCTCACCTCCATTTCTAAGATAGAAAGTATGGCGTTGTCTCCAGGGTCATGTGGCCAGCATGACTTTATGGAGTGCTGCTACCTTCCCACTGGAGCAGTACTTTGATCTCACATTTACATGTTTTCAAACTGCTAGGTTGGCAGAAGCTGGGGTTAACAGTGGGAGCTCACCCTGCTCCCCGGATTCGAACCGCTGACCTTTCAGTCAGCAAGTTCAGCAGCTCAGCGGTTCCACACACTGCGTCACCAGGGTCTCCAAGTTAAGTAAGTTTATCATACTTATTTACTGTATTATTGTAATTTAAATAAATTTAGGTAAGATATAATAATACTGTAAGTAAGTATGATAAAACTGAATATATACATCATATTTCCCTCTTCCTCCCTACAGTTTACCCCGATCAGCCCCACATATTGCTTTGATGAATACAGAGCTGTTTTATATGTTATTTTTGGGATCTTGGGCACACATAAATATGTTGTTCTGATGTGAGATTCCTAATAAATTATCCGTTCAATATATGGACCAAGGTTCAAGTCTAACCTTCTGATACAATTTATAATCAAATATGTGTGCTATATCCTCAATTTCAGGTGGTCTGTAGAGACAAATCCATTCATTATAAGCGATCTATGATCACATTTCCCCCTACGAACCGGTGTGGACTCATAAGATCTGCTGGGGAGGCCCTCCTCTTGCTCCCGTCACCGTCACAAGCGCGGTTGGTGGGGACAAGGGAGAGGGCTTTCTTGGTGGTGGCTCCCGGCTCTTGAACGCCCTTCCCAGAGAGATTAAGCAAGCCTCTTCTCTATCTCCTTTCCACAAGGAACTGAAAACCTAGTGGTTCCCGCAGACCTTTGAGCAGGGCTAGTCCTTGGCCCTCCTGGCTGTGATTCCACTCAGCATCTGATCCACTTCTTGGCCCCATGCCATACTGTTGCACTTGACCTGCATAGCACCTTATAGTTGGCCACTCCAACATTGAACCCCCAGTCTCTGTATCTTGGCCCGTGAATGGAGTATTTTATTATTATTTCTGAATTCTGTGGTTAATTGATTGATTTGTATGCTTTGTGTACTTGTGCTCATTATTGTATTATGTCTACTTGTTGTATGGTTTTAAGTTGTTGTATGGTTTCCTTGCTATGTTGGAAAGCACCCTGATTCCCTTGAGGAGATAGGGCGGTATATAAATAAATTATTATTATTATTATTATAAGGAATGGTCCCATATCTGTCCATTGTATCAAGATGATCAAATTTAGCTTGAGGGAATACCTCCCTAAAATGTTTTGGCATTTGAATTTTTTGATAGTTTGCAATTTGAAAGGATACTTGTACTTATTTAGATGTTCATATTGAAATATCTTGGAGATACGACTCAAGACTTAAAACAAAATTCATGTATGCTTCATATACACACCGCCAGAAGGTAATTTTATAGGTACTTTTAAAATAGCTTTGCACATGAAAAAATCTTTTGTACACTGGACCATCAGGAAGTAGAGGTGTCACTATTTCAGCCTCCCATGTGTACAATTTTACTTTGAGGGATACTCAACTTGAATTTGTCAAAGGCTCCTCCTTGCCCCTTTTAAAGCTTTTTCTTTTGTATGTCTTTTTGTCTAACAGAGTGGGGGAAGGTGACATGGTCATATCGGATGACTGATAGAATTCCAGTCACATGGTTTAGTGATGTGGTTTTTCTGGTTCCTCGATGACCCACGTTACATGGGATTCTTAATATTATGAGAAGTCATTGTCTTTTTCTGAAAGAGTAAGCAGAGATATCTAGGTCCTTACCTTGAAATGTTTTGATGCCATCGTTCCTTGTTAGGTAGCATAAAGGTTCTCTCTGGAAATCTGTGTGGCTTGGACATTAGATGACTTTAAAATGATTAATTAAGCTCTTATGGGATGGAAGTAGAGTAGAATGGCTGGAGCTCATTCCCTCTGTTATTTCCTTAATTATTACAACAAAATATTCTTAGTTAAATTGGCTTTGGTATTCTTTGGACTTCCAGAACTATGTCTTTCTCTTCAGGGAGAAAATTGTGCTATTTTTGGTGATCTATTATGACACCTAGATGTGAATAGTAGTATCCAAAGTGAGCCGAGGGCAGAAATATGTTTAATGGCAGCACCCTGAAGGGCATGTGGTTTTTAATATCTTGGTTTTAATCAGAAAGTCCAGAATTCTTGTTTTTCAACAGTTTGTTTTGGGAATAGATGACCAGGTAGGAATGTCTTTTTTCAATTAGAAAAAGTAGTGGGAGTTTGTGTGCACTTAATGTAAGAGTAGATTCTTATGTCTGGGTTCTGTAAGAACTTTCTCATATTGTTAAATATGTAAGCGTTGTTCTACTTATGTCGTTTGTCAAATCTGTTCAGCCCGTCCCTGGGTTACCAACAAGATAGTTTTTCTTGGTTTGTTTTTAAGTTGACTTTGTATGCAGTTTGGAACAGGTATATTTTTAGATATGGTGCCAACCAATTTTTTTTTTAGTTTTTGACAACATGGGAAAGGGTTAATACTCCTGTAATGTTTTTTTTTTTTTTTTGCTGTCTGTGTCCCTGTTCAGTCTGTTTCAACTTAGTTTCTCTCCCTGTGACAATTGGCTTTTGAAAATTTTGGGTTGTCATGGAAACAAGGATTGGTCATTAAGCTTCATTCCCCATGAAGCTTTCAGGAGTGAATTTCCCTTCCTAGGAGAAGATTTCTCTCACTTCCTGTTGTTTCACTTCGTTTGTAACTAGTTGTTATATGTAAGTCGTATGTTTGTAAAATGAGACTTACTACCATCTCATGTTAGCAAATCCAATGGCTGTGCTAGGTGAGGATGATGGGAATTGTAGTCTAAACAGCGGTTCCTGTTCAAACCCCTGGCCAGTGTCCTGTGGAGTTCTTCAATGTTCTGTTTTGTCCCCCATGCTGTTTGAAATATACATGTAACTGCCGAGAGAGGCCATCTGGATTTTTGAAGTGCAATGCCACCTATATGCAGATGACACCCAACTCTATTACTTCTTTTCACCTAGAGCCAAGGAAGCTGTCCTGACCCTAGACTAGTGTTTGCTATCAGTAAAGGAACTGGATGAGGGCAAACAAATCCAAACAAAACAGAGGTACTTCTGGTCAGTTGGAAGGCATATCAGAGAAAAGGGATGCAGTTACACTCCCCTTGAAGACGCAGTTTGGGGATCCATCTGGGTTCAGCATTGAACCTGAAGGCCCAGGTATCTGGGATGGTCAAGAGGGCCTTTGCACAATTAAAACCTGTGTCCCAACTTTGCCCATTCCTTGAGAAGCTGGATATGGCCATGGTAGTACATGCCTTAGTTACATCCCATCTGGATTACTGTAACATGCTTTGTGTGGGGCTGCCTTTGAAGAGTGTTCAGAAACTTCAGCTGGTCCAAAGAGCTGCAGCCAAGTTACTACAGCGAATGGGACTGGCTACAGGGAGTAGTTAACACCTCTGTTGAAGCAGCTCCACTGGTTGCTAGTTTGTTTCTGGGCACAATTCAAAGTGCTGGTTATGACCTTTAAACCCCCTATACTGCTCAGTTCCAGGCTATTTGACTAATGGCGTCTGCTTGTATAAGTCTGCCTGGGTCCCGAGATCGTCAGGAGAGGCTCTTCTCTTGGTTCCACCTCCATCTCAAGCTTGGTTAGTGATAATGAGAGAGAGGGCCTTTTAAGTGGCTGCCCTTGATTCTGGAACTCCCTGCTCAGGAAACCAGAATGGCCCTCTCCCCGTTGTGCTTCTATTGGCAGGTTAGGCTTTTAAAGAAGAAGGTTTTTAATATCAAGTCAGGGGATGCTGTGGTTTTAGCTTTGAATGTGCTTTTAATAAGTTTTTATGGATGTTAACTGGTTTTTAATATAACTGATATTTAATATTATTTTAATGTTTGCATATTTGTAGATTTTAAATCGTGTTGAAATGCTTTTAATGAAAGCCACTGTAAATCTCCTTTGTGGAGAGAAAAAGCGAGGTATAAATAATAATAATAATCATCATCATCATCGTCAGTTGGAAAGTGCCAGGTTGGCACAGGTCTAGAGCAGTGGTTCTCAACCTGTGGTTCTCCAGATGTTTTGGTCTTCCAGAAATTTTAACAGCTGGTAAACTGGCTGGGATTTCTGGGAATTGTAGGCCAAAACACGAGGACCCACAGGTTGAGAACCACTGGTCTAGAGCATTGCTTCTTAAGCAGTGGGTCCCAATGCCAAATGAGTCTTAGCTCATGAAAAAAAAACCGGTTTCTAAATGCCATTCATTTACAATGGGCTCTGCAGAAAATGCTTCAGCAGTACTCCACAAAAGGAAAATTAGCCTTGCAAATGCTGATATATTATCACTAAATGCTTGATTTTTATACCTGTTTTATTCAATATATCTATATATCTGGGTCGCATAAAAGTTTTTAGATGGAAAAAAAAGTTTAAGAAACCTTGGTCTATAGAATTAATACTTTTTATTGTTCAGTGTTATGATGAATCTATAAGATTTTTGGGGGTAAGGTGTTTATTGGTTCAGCTGATACATTATAGACAACTTTTCAAAGAAGATTTCCAGAGAAATCAGTGTAACCTAGGAGGCAGCATAGAGTTTGTGGGTTGAACTAGGACTCTGGGAGACCAGGGTTCAAATTATGGAAACCTTGGGAAAGTCATACTTTCTCAGCCTCAGAGGAGAGCTATGGCAGACCCCCTCTGAACAAATCTTGCCAAGGAAATCATATGATACTTCATTGTTGGAAAACACTTGAAAGTACATAATAAAAATGAGAGTGAAGGATACCTGTAACATTAATATGGTCTATGAAGACACTTACAATGTATATTTCTCTATTTAGAGATCAAATACTATACAAATAGTGGGTTTTTCTAGCTTTTGAATTTTGCTTTAAGGTGTGGATTTTTTTTCTTTTGACAGTTGGTTCTTTAAATCCTGTTGACTTCAGCAGTTACTCAGTTCTCTGGTAGTTGACTGCAAAGCATTCTCCGGTTACTATCCTTCGCTCACTGACTAGAAAATATTTACCATTGAAGGTGGTGGGACTTATAGGAAAGCATATACAGGATTACACAGTACATTTTCTGAGTTGGACTTGAGAGAGATTTCAGCCATGAATTACCCTGCTTATTGTAGCTGTATCTGAAAGCACATGGATTGCATATCATTTTTTAAAAAACTAAACTAAACTCTAATCTTTGTTTGAAATTAATGAAATAAATGCCTCCTGTTTTTGAACATCGTAATCTTCTCAACCTCCCAAGCTTCGTTGATCAGAAAGTTAAAGTATAGTACAGTAGGCCGTATGTATCTGTTGGGATATGGTTCTAGGAGCTCTCGGTAGATACAAAAATAGATGCTGAAGTCCTTTTATATACATTGGCATAGTGAAAAGGTGTCCTTTATATATAATGGCAAGCAACTTAAGTTCTGAGAGAGCCTGATGATCTGTGAAGTGATGGGGGGCTACAACAGGTATGGCTGTGTATCAGTAGGGTGTGTGCACAAAATGAAGGTTTGCTTTTTTGGAACACCCCCTCCCTCCAATATTTTCAAGTTGTGGTTGGCTGAATTTGTGAGCACAGAACCTGTACTTGTAATGTTTTATAACTTTTACGATTTTTATATATAATGTAATGAGCGTGCATCGTATTTTGAAGAACAATGAAAGAAATCTGAGATGACAGTGTTGAAAAAACAATTACAACATGAATACAATACAAATAGATACTTTTAAGTACGCTCAAGGTCTTACATAGACCCAGCTGAATTTTTGTTTCTCTCTTTGGCACAGCGAGTTATATCACATGCTGTGGTTCTTTGTTGTACAGAGGGGAAAAGGAAAAATTCCACTGGGTCCTTACAAGCCCTTGAGCAAACTAAAAAAATGTTTTCTGTTTATTCATATTGTGAATTAAATCATAATCTTCTTGGGGTAGGACTTCTTTATTATGCAAAATCACATGTGCATTACTGATTCTGGTACTTTAACAGCAGTTTCAAAACTAGTTCACTTTTCTGAGTGTGGTGCTCATTGGAAAATTCCATCTAGATCACCTTCCTAGTACATTGGATTTGTGTGATTTTCCCCCCATTGTTCAAATGAATTTTGAAGATTATTTTAGCCTAATAAAATATTTAAAACATTTTCCTTAAATTGTAATATCTTAACATTTACTAAATGCTTAGGATCCAAGAGTTTTTACAGGATTTACTCCATAAGTTTTATGTTCTTAGTGGTCATAGCAGATCTCATGCTTCTGTGGCACATGGTTATTACGATTCAATCCCATTCCTAATGTAATCCAATCTCTTAAGCATTTGTATAACCTGGATTGGTCATATTAACATTCTTAATAGCAAATACTTTTACCCTTTTCAGAAGGAGGTATATTTGTATTTTAGGGCTTGCAGCTAAGATTGCTATCTATTCCAACTTACTTAAGTAAGTTGTGTTTGTTACTTGAGTCTTGGGAGGAAGGCAAAATGTAACTAAATAAATAGTAATCTTAAGGAAAGTTGTGGTAGGGTAGACTTTACATTTGAAGTGAGTGTTGTAATCCTTGCTGGTGATGGAAGCAGATTCAAATTCTTCCATTTCATATGATATACATATTATCTTGCATTGCATTTGCCTATGGAAAATTATGATTAGTCTGAACAATTTTGTGTGTGCATGTGCTGGCATTGTTTTCAGGTGAATATCAAAGAACACGGCTTTGCTGAAATGTAGACTGTTTTAAAAGGCTGTAATACTCAGCCAAACAAAATGAGATACAGAAAATTCAGGCACTGTAGTTCTGTTGTAAGATGTTTTTGTTTATTCAGGAGTCTAGCCCCAAAATAGTGTTCTAGCCCAGTGGTTCTCAACCTATGAGTCCCCAGGTGTTTTGGCCTACAACTCCCAGAAATTCCAGCCAGTTTACCAGCTGTTAGGAGTTGAAGCTCAAAACATCTGGAGAACCACAGGTTTAGAACCATTGCTCTAGCCTGTTGAGACAATCTGTTGATAAATAGTGACTGCTGAACTTAAATCTGTTGAGTGTTCATCCTGGCTATTTTTTTGAACGTTTGGAAGTTTTACCTACATGTTTATAGAAATATCTTGTTCTGTTCTGCTTTTATGCTTTTCTCTTCTTTTCCTTTGCCCTACCTGAACACAAATGTTTTGAAAACCATTATTGAAGACTTCGGATTTCAGGGTGACTATATGTACATATGCACAATAAAGAAAGATATGCTCCCTCACTACCCCCAGCACCTGGTAACTTAGAGTTTATTTAACTTTGTCTAGTTTGACACACAACCATAGGATTCTGAAATCATTACTGCATTCTAAATTGTTCTTGTTTGTTTCATGTATCCAGCTGTAGTAAGAAAGGGTGAATTCTCTCTTGGGGTCAACTGAAATTTCACATATGATATTTTCTGTGCTTGCTCAGCCAGCATATGCTCAGATTCTCTGACAATTGAAGGTGTAACTCATCTGCTTTTAAGAAAATACTGTGTGCATTCTTACTTAAGAAATACTTGTTCAATCAGACCATGTTCAGTATTCAGGTGGATAAGCCTCCATCTGTATGGGAGGAAATTTTATTCTCAGAGACTACTGCAGACCATTTATGTTTCCAGTTAAAAAACCCAATTGGTTAGAACAAGGGTCCCCAAACTAAGGCCAGTGGGCCAGATGCGAACCCCAATTTTAGACTTAGGCTTGCCCAAAATCTGAAATGACTTGAAGGCACACAACAACAACAGTCCTAATTAACTTCACTGTCTCATTGACCAGAAGCAACCCCACACTTCCCATTGAAATCCTGATACGTCTATGTTGGTTAAAATTGTTTTTATTTTCAAATATTGTATTGTTCTTTCATTTTTTTTCACTACAAATAAGACATGTGCAGTGTGCATAGGAATTTGTTTGTATATATTTTTTTCAAATGATGATTCGGCCTCTCAACAGTGAAGGATTGTGGACCGGTCCTCTGTTTGAAGTTTGAAGACCCTTGGTTAGAAGTTTACTGGTATAGAAACACCAGTATGAGGGCACGAGAGCCTCTGTTGTATTGCTGCTCCTGGAGCTTCTGGTAGAGGTATTCCATCTTTTTTGTCAGAAAAAGGTGCTTTGGAGGATTTGGGGGCTTCACAGGCCCTAGGCCTTTATTCCACCTCCTCAATGTAGCAGCAATTTTAACAATCAGTAGAGAACTTACCAAAAAATGGGCCCACTGTTTACCATTATCTACTGTCTAACTGTCCTTCATTATTAGATAGCATCTAGAAAAAAAGTTTGTTTCCTTAATTAGACATTGAAAATGTAGACATTCCCAGAATGACATTTATATTAGATACCCAGGTGACTTGTGATAAATATAGGTGGAGTATTCCTTACCTGAAATGCTTGGGACCAGAAGTGTTTCAGATGTTGTTCTGAAAAATCAGCAAAATGGCAAGGAATCCAGAGTGCTTGGTTGGGAATCTACATGTTCCACCATTTCACAGATTCTCCTCTCACCACTGGTCTGCCTCTGTCTACCTTTGCATCGCATTCATTTGCTGCTCGTATTGTGTGTAAGATGCAGGTTGGAGAGAGACTGAGGATCTCAGAGACTGATGATATAAAGGACATGATATTTTTTTAAAAAAACCAAAAAAACAAAACAGGAGATCTCCAAGGAGCCTGCTGGGTACTTGCTTCTGCCTTGTGAGTGCAGCAGCTGCCACCTCAAAACTCAAAGCCGATGTCTAGTGTCAAAAGTTTGGGATTTTGGAGAGTTTTGGTTTTCTGGATTAGGGATGCTCAACCTGCATTTCTTAATGTGGTATAAATTATGTTTGAAAGCTAATAGTTTTCATAACTTAATTATATATATTTTCTGAGCTTCAAAGACATAATGATGATTGTTTCAGTGCTTTGGCTTTCTGTGTGCAGGACAATGAGCTTTAAATAGTTGCCTACTGATAAAGTACTTGCTTCTTAGATCAGAGGCAGATAGTCCAGCCGTTTACAGCTATGTTTTATGGATCCCATAGAATCCCAGACTATAGTCAAAGTGGATGACAAATCTGCAGACTCACTAACTACTAGAATTTTGAATCTTATGACATCAGTTTTTCCAATTGGAATCGGGACTCCCCTGTCCGTGTGAGTAATGTTACTTTTTAAAAGTTAAGTCAAGATGTTATGTCAGTAATGAGAATTGTATAAAGTATGCAATTCATGGCCTAGTTGACTTGGAAGGCATGACTCTTACTATATAAAAGTTACAGCACACACATACTTAATGTGTAGCTAACTTGAAAGAAAATACCCATAATCCCTAAATTCATGACAAGTTCTTCCAAGGTGGTACGGTATGTTGTGTGTATTGGTTCAGTCCATGAACTTCAAACCCTGTTATTTTTTGCATATAGCACTGCTTTTGAAGGAGGTCTAGACATTTCTGTTTTAGATTATAACATTTAAGATACTGTTATTAATATTGAATTATCTTAATTGGCAGTTTAATGTGCTGGACTTTGAGTTGATATTGTTTTAATTTGCTATGAGTGGTTTCACTTTTATGATGGTCTAATTGCTTCCTAACTTTTAAATTATTTAATTGCTTGACTTTTTAATTACTGTATATTTGTTCTAGTTGTTGTAAGCTGCCTTAATGCTTGAACTAGGGAAAAGACAGGATATAAATAAATATAACTATCAAGGTGTTTTTATGTAGCTGTTCATTTCATTGCTTAGTTTTATTTGTATTCATTTTATGGCATTGTTTTATTTGTGTCAATGTAAATTGTTTTGAAAGTGTATATCAAAGCAGCCTGGGACTTTTTTGCATGCAAAGCATAAGTCTTTCCTTTGAGCTATGATCCTCCCCTACATTTTATGCAACTTTTTTCAGAGCTTGAGTAATGTTCTTATAAAAAAACCTAGTTGTAATGAATTTGTTTACAACCAAACATTTAGAGATCCTCAGAACTCTTCATTTTCAAAAATGTGTATTTCTTCATCAAAACCAGTTTGGCAGAATATACTATTTTGTCTTTAAGCTAACCTAGATGTGACAGCAACAACCACACCTATGCTTATATGAATAACATACAAAATGTGGGAATGGTTCTTTGCTTGGTCATTATTGTTTCAATGTCAGTAGTAGAAATGAGTTATGCATAGATATATCTATCTGAGGATAGAAAACTGTGGGTGAGGAAAAAAAGCTAATTCTCTTATACTCCCATGTACCATTTTCATAAAATTAAATGTTCCAATCCCTCCTGGCTTAAATGTTTCCATTTGTTCTTTTTTATGCTGTGGTGTCATTCTTTTACTCTATTTCTTTTTTGAGATTTTTGAAAATCCAGATTTTTGAAACTTCTGATTGAAAGAAAAGTTATTATTTATGTATTTATTTACCATATTTATATCCCACCCTTCTCAACCCTGAAGGATAACTCAAGGCGACATTACACATAGGCAACTATTTGATGCCTTAAAACAATATACAATTAAAATAAACATTTTAATATTGAATTTAAAACACATTGAAACATTTTAAAACATTAAATTCGCTATTAAAACCACACTATCCGGAATCGTAATCAGGGCCATTCCAGTATTCATTGCATTTCATATCTATCTTTTGCACTACAATTGCTCCGAATGCTTGATACCAAAGCCATGTTTTCACTCTCTTTCGGAAGGTCTGGAGGGAGGGGGTTATCAAATATCTCTGGAGAGGGAATTCCACGGCCGAAAGTTATACAGTGGAAAAATATTTTGGCCATAACTCCATGCTTGATATTTGTAGGGAGAGTACTATGCTTGCTTCTGATTTTTTTGTTTAATGTTGTGATGATTGCTACAATTTCCAAAACATTTGATGTAACCTTTGTACATCTTATTTTAGTACTTGGGCATGGATACCTTGGGCAAGAGCCAGTGATAGACCTCAGCTGTGCATTCTCCCGATCACTACAGCCTCTTTTAGCAGTCCTTTCAGTTATGAGAAGTTCTGCCTTCTCTAATCAGTTGTAACTGTACTGGACTTCTTTTTCGTTTTTCCACACACATACATTAAATTTTGATAGCACTATGGTCACTTTCCAAGCAGTTCAGTCTTAACTGACATGAAGATTGATATATCTGAAGTCTGAAGACAATCTGTGGTCATCCCAAATAAGCCAGAGATCTTTACTCTTAAATCCTGGAAATGAAATGCAGTACAAATTAAAGAGATGTGGGAGAATTCTTCTCTTTTGAAGATAGCATATACTGTATTTTTTAACCCGAGACTGCTGAAATATGATTAGAGAAACAATGTCCTTGATCTTGGCTGACACACTACCACACTACCTTTGTATTCCAAATGTTGTGTAAATGGCATTTATAAACATGCAGAGTGAGAGTGGGGCTATGATGTTGGTACAGCTGAGACGTTTTATAAATAAACAAGTATGTAACACAAATAAAATGCATCACTTGTACAAATATTATAGGCCACGGGGAGACCAAAAGGGGAAATGAGGAAACTGCAGTTTTCAACTTCCTTTTAAGAAAGATGATATTCAATAGCATTTAAAATATTTGCTTTTAATAATTTTGAAAAACTGGTCCGGTGATACACAATTTGTACAGCTGTTGAACTTGTAGCTCTCTCCCTAGAAAATGTAGTTTGGAAGTAGCTTTCTTGTGCTGCATATGAATGAAACTTCCCAATGTATGCATGTATAATTACATGCTACCTACAGATTATTTCAGAATAATAACAACAACAACAAAACTGTTGGTTGAATTAGAATAAATGTGTAGTGTCATTTTGTATTGTATACTTTGTTGCTGTTAGTTTTAAGTTGAAGAGTTATTAACTCACGAACAATAAACTTAAATGATCTTATATGAATTATATATCATCCTGGTAATTTACGGTATTATGTTTTGATAAGAGATTGTTGCCTATTTTTGCTGTTGCGCGTAATGACCAAGTTTCGAAATCAGAGTGCAAACTGCGGTTTGATTACTGGTTGACCCATAAGAGAGCTTCCTCCATACCTAATTGTTCTTTAGAGAATCAGAGTTGAAATGGACCACAAGGGTCATCTAGTTCCATTCTAATATCATACAGGAACACACAACTAAAGAAGACCCATCCAGCCTCTAAAGACTTCCAACAAGATTTTTTTAAAAAGCAGAATAGAGCACAAGTATCCCAGCTAGGCCCCATGTGGATACCCTATGTATCTTCATTGCAAGTAGCCATAATTTAATGCTCAATTAAAATATTATTCTTAGGCCCCCCCTTACACTGACCATTTGATACAGTTTCAAGCCTATATTGAAGAAAGTGGTTTTGCTGTACAGATCATTGCTGTACATAGGAAATCTTGGAATCAGTTTGAGGCATGGATTGTGATTACACAAACTATAGAGCATTGGTGTGCATTAAGGGCTTTCTTTCATGTTGTTTTTTGTGTGGGTTGTTATCTGTCTGTTGCATCTGCTGTCTTCCAACTGCATTGAATGGACATTGTTGTTGGGGCCTTCGAGCTTCATTCAACATTGCATGGTCATAGTTTATCTTATGTAGCAAATATGTCCTATCCTGTTTCCTTCCTGGGGCCTCCTATGTGCCCCCAAAATTTGTTGAATAAAGTGCCCACTTTTCTAAGCAGATGGGGGCACAGAGGCTGTAAAGGGGTTGTTTAATTCCCCTGTCACATGCCATTCCAGTTTGATTTCATGCTTAGAACTGCATGTACAGAATAAAATAAACTTACTAGCAAGTTATCTGGACAAGTAACATAACTCAACTCGGCCTAAAACAAAGGTCTGAAAACAACATTGCAGCTATTGCTGAACAACTGTGTTTGCATTTTTGAGATAGTTATAACTATGAAACAACTGTCCAGCATTCTGCACATATCAACTTCATCCCTTTTCTGGTTGTATTTCTTATTCACTAAGTGTGGCTGCAGTCTGGGCTGATTCTCACCATGATGGTCACCATCTCTTCATTGTATTTGTGTACATCCATATTTCAGCTTGTGCTAGGGATGAGATTGTGAGAGTGTGGATGGGAATATGATTTAATTCAACAACCACAGTTAAGGAGTTTCTTTTCTCATACCTGTGTATTGTTTACTCTTTTGTTAACAAAATAAAGGCGTTAGTTTGCATTTTAGTCTTAGTTCAGCTGGTTAAAAATATTTTTATTTCACCTAGATAGGCATGTTCCACTTTTTGAAGGCACTGCCCTCAGTGCCTAACAGTTTATGAAAACATTTAAAAATATATATAATTCAGTGAGAGCTAAAATAAAAGAAAAACATATTAAACTAAAAGCAAACATTCTGGAGAACCAGAGCAAAACAGCAGAATTAAGGGCTTTCTGAAAAAGAAGTCTTCAATAGCTAAAATGGCCCATGAATAAAAATGGAGCAAATTTATACTCTTAGAGAATCTGAATCCACATAAAAAGCCTTTTTAAATGTATCACCATCTACCATTTCTCAGAAGGTGATGGCATACAAAATCAACTGCATCTTATAAGACAGATGAATTAATATGACAGTATGGAGAAACAGGTCACATAAATAGGCTTGTCATCTTTTTTTTGCTGTAACAGGAATCTTGTGCTACCTCATACCTTGGAAAACAGATCAGACAAGGCAACGCTATAGAGGAACTATTGTCTTCTGCTGGCTTTACTACATAGACATACTTTGTGGCCTTCATGATACTTACGATTACTACATGTGTATGTTTCTGAAATTTAGGACAATTATTAGCAATTGCAACTTCTCAAAGTCTTAAATTCTCAGAAAGTGTTTATGAATAAGTACATTGAGCGCTGCTGCCGAGGTGCACTTCTTGTCCCGTTACTTTCTTTGGCAGATAGTTCCAGAGCTTGAGATGGCTACTCAGAAAATCCTCTTTTATGCCCTTTCTAGAACTGTATGTGATCTGATGAGACTCATAGAGGGCTCTTTTCCAAAGATCTCAAAACTGAAGCAGAATTCAGTGGTAAAATATGGCCATACTCTATTTGTGGTGGTACAATAGAACCTGTGTTTTGCTTTGTTTGAAACCTGGAGCAGAGGAGTCATTCTGAGAAGAGCAGCAGTTTCATTGACTCTTATATTTGCTCTGAGGGTAGACTTCACAAAATTAGCTGGAGCCTATGCAGCCCCGGTGACACAGTGTGTTAAAGTACTGAGCTGCTGAACTTGCAGACCGAAAGGTCGCAGGTTCGAATCCGGGGAGTGGAGTGAACAGCTGCTGTTAGCTCCAGCTTCTGCCAACCTAGCAGTTTGAAAACATGCAAATGTGAGTAGCGGGAAGGTAACGGCGCTCCGTGCAATCATGCTGGCCACATGACCTTGGAGGTGTCTACGGGGAAAACCTTTATCTTTACATATGCAATTTCACAAATAGGAGAAGTGAAAGTGACAGCATATTTTGGTTTCCTATTGAGATAAATTGGTATGTTTTTGCTAGCATATCACGGCAGGGGGATCTAAGTGAACATACTGTAAGCCTACCTACCACTTCTGTTTACCCAATTTTTGTCCATTGTGCTAGGAAAGTTCACTGGCTTTTCCCTGGAGATTTGCTGGCTTCAATTCTAGTGGTGGTACTTAGCCAAGTCTATCAGTGCCAAGGGATTTTGGCCAAATTCCAGAGAGCTTCCTTTAGTGTCATGAGACTTTTGGATTGTACTGTAAGCTTACTTGATTTGGTGTAAAATCGGAATTAGACATATGTTTTGGCAGTCTTCTGACAGGTTTTTCTCTGTGTTTAAATGCTCATGATTTAAAACAACAAAAAAACTTTATAGTGCTTCTTTCTAACAATAAAACATTCTGTTGGCCCACAAATATTTTATTTCATCACAGTGTCTTTGTTCTGCAGAGCAATTTGAGCTTCTAAGTGTGGGAAAGTATGCTTGTCTTGAAAGAATTGTTCGTTGGTTGGATTCAAAGCAAATAGATGCAGAAGCTCTTTTATCCAGTTGAAAGTTTCAGGGAAGTTGGTTGGTTAACTTTTCATCCTGCCTCATACCTTTTGCTTGAAGATAATAGAAAAGCACACATGTGGTTGTGGGAGATATTTTGATACTCTGAAATTCAAAATTCCAGTGTTCCTCTCATTTTGTTTTATGAAAAAAAAATGCATTTCTTCAGGTAGAAAATTTAGGTTATAATTAATCAGCGCTCTTTTCTCCCCAAACATGCAAAACATGTAAGGCCACTATAAAAAAATTGTAAATAAATATCTAGAATCTATCTGAAAGATTACTAATCAACATGAAAAACGGAAAAATCTGAAAGGCAGAGAATAGTTATAGAAAACAAAAAGAAACTGATATAACTAAATGAGGAGTTGGAACAGGAAAATAACACTCTTCCTACATCTTTATAGGGTTCATAAAACCAAGTGAGAAAGCATGGTTGAAAGGCTCCTCACAGCACAGGAGACATATAATTACATTTTCAAGCATAAATAGGAATCTGCCTGAAATTGTAATTCTTAAAGGCATCTGTATATGTGACAGTAAATGAATTTCATACTCTGGTGGTGAGGTTCTTGGGAATATATATTGATTTCAGAAATCAAAGATGATTGTCATATTTTAAATGGTTAACCAGCACAGGAAAGTGCTAAATTCATAGGCAGTGTATTGTTAACAGATAAGGAGTATAGCTTTCTCTGTCTAGGATTGTTTTAACAAGCCAACAAGGGAAACTTACAATGCATTCTGCCTATTTGGATATAAATGAACCTCTGAAAATGTTTGCAAATAATTTTGTACCCTGTTCATCAGCACCCCACTCTTGGTTTTTATCTTAAACTAGTTTTAAGTTGATTTGTTTATTCTTTGTTATGCAGTTGGCTCTCCATGTTTACTAGGTTTAGAGGCACAAGATACTTGTGAAAATGAAAAACCTCAAATTGCTGGGTTTTTTTTTTTAATATCTGAGATAACATCTCTCTGGGAATGTCTAGGTCTTCCAACATGATTCTATGGTCAACATCTGCTGGAAGCTTAACATAGAATCACATCACAGGACCTAAAGCAGGCATGGGCAAATGTCGGCCCTCGGGTGTTTTGGACTTTATCTCTCACAGTTCCTAACAGGTAGGCTGTTAGGAATTGTGGGAGTTGGAGTCCAAAACACCTGGAGGGCTGAAGTTTGCCCATGCCTGACCTGAAGTGTTGTCTAAAAATCTCTATGCCCTCCAACATGACTAGAGGAAGTTAACCATAGTCAGTCTGGAGAACCTACTAGGGAGATTTTAACCAAATCCATGAATAATCAAATTCACAAAAGGCAATACCGCAAATGTAGAGCAACGACTGTATAAAGTCACATTCTTTAATTTATTTGGTATCTTAAATGCTGGCATCTCCTGCTTTTAATAGTCTGCTTTTTTGACAATCAATTTTTTCAACACTTTTCAGTTGTTCAGATCCTATCAGAACTACAGTACTTACTTTCTTCTACTCCATTCCACCCCTCTCAAAATCTCACCCCATCAGAAATGTCTATGAAAAAGCAATATTTCACAGGCATACTTTATATTGAAAAATTGTTCTTCTTTGTTGTGTTTTCCATCCATCTCTCACTCTTCCTTTTCTCCCATCCCATGCAATCCAACCAGACATGCTGGTTTTGTAGGCTCAAAAGTAGCCTTGCTGCAACCCGGGCTATATGTTTTTAAATAAATCACAATCAAATATATATTTGTTGTCCATATATGCAAGAATAAATATATCTGAATATAACCTTTTTTTTTCATTTTACAATGCATTTGCAAAAAGTCGGGATTCTCCATTTTGACAATTTCCGGTTATGAACAATGCTCTGGTTTCTAACTTGTCAATAATCACTGGATGCCTATAATAAGTTTCCTGACTATAGCTGTTTCTCAAGTGCTCAGAATCTGTATGATTAAGAGTTTAAAGTTCGCACTTTATTGAAAACTAGCTTGGGGTCCCGGTGGTGCCCGGGTTATTAGTAGCGGACATTGAGTTGTTTTGGATATTATGAATGGACCCATTGATGTAGATCTATGGCCGATGGGATTTGCAGTAGTTTCTGGATGGGGCTGAAGGTACTGGAAATCCCATCATCTGTGTTCAATCCTCCCAAAAACCTCAGCAGTATATAAGAAGAGTCATGGGGGTCTGTGCCATCTTTGGTACAGATACATGACTGAGGGAGTTAGCAATAGTCTCTGCATGTGGGTGAAGGTACTTCAGATCCTATCATCCATGTTCCATCCTTCACCAAATTCTCCAGGGTTGAAAGTCATAGGGAGTTTGTGTTCCAAGCTTGGTCCTAGTCTGTCATTGGTGGGGGTTGTGTGGTCTGTAAAGCAGGTGATGGTACTGCAAATTCCTTCGTCCGTGGTACATCCTTGTCCAAACTGCTCCAGATGCATCTTTTATGGGGGGTTGCAGTGGGTCTGTGGGAGTCGGATCCCAGGGCGGAAGTATACACTGTCACATACATACACACATACATACCCACAAACACTGACTTTTATTACTATATACCTGGTTGGGTACCTGGCAATGCCCGGGTTATTTGAAAGGGGATTTTAATTTTTTTTAAATGAATTATCCCATTAATAAAATGCATAAGGTTGTAGATGGACAACATCCACAACATCCTGTGGCGCAGGCTGGTGAGCAGCCTGCTGCAATAAATCACTCTGACCATGAGGTCATGAGTTCAAGGCCATCCCGTGGCGGGGTGGGCACCGTCAATTAAAAAAAATAGCCCCTGCTCGTTGCTGACCTAGCAACCCGAAAGATAGTTGCATCTATCAAGTAGGAAATAAGGTACCACTTATAAAGTGGGGAGGCAAATTTAACTAATTTATGACGTTGGGATGAGGAAGTGCCATCACAGTGGATGATCTCTCGGTTCTATGTGTATATGGGCATTGAATATTTGCCCTATATGTACATAATGTGATCCGCCCTGAGTCCCCTTCGGGATGAGAAGGGCGAAATATAAATACCTTACATAAATAAATAAATAATGCTGCCTAAGTACCTGATGTTGCCTGGGTTCATTTGGTAAGGATATATATATTAGAAATAGGCATTGTTGGATTTTGGATTTAAGAATAAAGCTATTAGAAAATGCATAACCATATAAACAGAACCATTTATATATATATATATAAACAGATCACATTATATACATATAGGGCAAACATTCAATGCCCATATACACACAGAACCGAGACAGAGACAGACGCAGAGGCAATTTAACCTTCTCCTGAGGGGATGTTCGATTCTGGCCACAGGAGAGAATAGCTGCTTCATCATCCACTGTGATGGCACTTCCTCATTCCAACGTCGTAAATTAGTTACATTTGCCTCCCCACTTTATAAGTGGTACCTTATTTCCTACTTGATGTGGTGCTACTTCCATCAGCCCAAGATCAACCTATTTATGTACTGCCACCTGACCTTGTTGAAGGAGAGTGCTGTATCCAAAAGACACAGGCAAAAGCTGCTCTGTTTGGAACCATGTGGAACAGGGAAGATGGCCGCCTCTTTTGCGGCCTAGCACAATGGAGCCAGGCTGCAAGGCCTGAAACGTGTTAGCAAAATGATCAAAGTAGGCTTGGATTGGGGCTTTGGGGGCTAGAAGTGTTCATAAGCATATCATTAAAAAGATAATAACAATGTTCTCTGCTGTCTTTTGAAGAAAGTAGGGCCTTACAAAGAAGTTGAAAGCTGAGGCAAGATGGCGTCCTCCTTTTGGGCCTAGCAGCATGGGGCCAGCCTGGAAGGCCTTAAACATGTCAGCAGAGGGGCCAAAGGGGGCCATCCGTTGTCAGTGGGTTCATGGGTCGTAGGGGTTATGTGTGTCAAGTTTGGTCCATGTTGGGCCTTCCTGGTGGTGGCAGTGGTGTTTTTTATTACCAAAGTGTAGGCCGAAGGCTGTTAACTGTCCCAAAGCTAGCGTCGTTCTGAGGAGAGAAGTAGGCCGAACGAAGCCAGTTGGTAGTAGTTTTTCCCTCAGCGATCCCAGTGGCCTATGAAAGTGGCGGCCAATCAGAAAGCTGGCACATTCCGCCCAGCCAATCAGAATGCTGACCCATATTCCGCCAGGCCAATCAAAACGCGAGCACATACACCGCCCGACCAATCAAAACGCTGATACAAACATACAAACATTCACTTTTATTATATATATAGATGGTGAACAGTAGTCTACATGAGGAAGTTAAGAACGTGGCTATGAAGCTGGAAAAGATTATAGAGCAGAGGAATAGTGTATGTGAGTTTTTAGAAATTAGTGTTTCTGCTGTTAAGTTGTTATTAGTGAATATACATACTGAAATACTCAGTTTTATAGCTTACTATATGCAAATGGTTTCTTAAATTAATATCAAATATTTTAACAGTAATTCTCCTATTTCTCTTGTCACCACAACCTCTTAGCTGGGTCTAATCCACCTGCAAAGGAATCAGCAGTATTCAGCTGAGGAAGCAAGTGAGATCTCGCCTCAGTTTGAGAGAAGGTTAGCATAGCATGGTTTCCTGGAAGGTATAGTGATTCAGTGGTGAAGGAGTGGCCCTGATCATGTAAACAGAAGGATAAGAGGAAGATCAGAGGTAAATGAGATTCCAGGCACTGTTCCAAGATGAATGGGTTCAATGTCTTACTTTCTTGCGTCTGTTGGAGTTTCCACCAGTCATATTTCATATCACATATACTCATCTTGGTGCATTTTTAATTTAATCATTTGCTGCACTAAATGTATCAGGATCTTATTTAACATGTTCATTTTAGTATAAATGTGTGTTATGTTAATTGTGTGTGACACGTTCATGTAGTTTGATTTTTTTTTTTTTACTGAAGTTCATTAAAAATATTCTAATGATCTCTTTGGCTAACCAAGTTGGATTTTGCAATGTTCCTCTCCCCTCACAGACTTTCTGGTCTTTCCCAGGTGAAAGTTGGGTCAGAGAAGACCATGCAAGGTTGGATATCTCTGTCTGGCTACCACATTGAGCATCCTTAAGCATGGTATCCATCATTTCTGGTCCTGATCAGAAAAAAATGTGAGTGAATGTGACACCTGTTTAGGCCCTGCATGGCTAGAGCTCCTTAGATGTTTCTACCACCAGCTCTCTGTGGTTGAAAAACATCACCACCACTCTAAAGAGCTGTGAAAATGGGAGGTGACCAGAATCTCTCTACATAGCTGTGGAAGTATCTCATCCCGTTATTGCAACACGGAGGAATGCTGGCTGATTTTCGTCCTTGCCCTTAGGCTGTTCCATGTCTGTTGTGGTGAATTGACATGATTGAGGCCTGCCTGGTTTATCAGTTGCAAGTAGAGGACTTTGGTATTTTTCTAGTTTTTCCTTGCTTTCCAGTAGGTGTGGTCAAATAGTAGAAACATGGCAGGTAAAACTGAAACTAATAGCTTCTATCCTTACACAAACAGAATATGTGACAAGATCTACAGTTATCTGAATGAAAGCTTATTAGAATTTTGAAATTGCCCAGTGGTATTGCCTGATTAACTATTAACATTTTTCATTAAACAGTGCTTTTTTTAGAAATGCATCTTTGCCACACAAAAATGCAGCAGTGGAAATGTTTCTGTCCCACATTACTGCTAGTGGTCTTCTGACTTCTGGTGTGGAATTGGATATGGAAAAAATAAGCTGTCAAGAAGGTGACACTTCAAAAGAGCACTTTTTATATAACAGTGGTAGTGGTAAATTATTTCAATGCATTAGTGTTAAATCATCCCCAGGATTACATTTTCTTTTCTGCGAGTTGAGAGACCTGCCTGCAAGCTGAGTGGTTAGGTTATATATCGAGTGGAACTTATCTGGTCCTCCACGTGTTGAATTACAACTCCTCACCTTTTTCACCATTAGCTATGCTTGTTAGATTTGTTGAGAGTTACAATTCAGTTACTGAAGGGCTGCAGTGTTCCCTTCTGATTAAGGTAGCGTTTTGAGAAAACACAAAGGGTTTTGTCTTGGGCCCTGAAACTGCAGCCAAACATCCAAATGTTACTAAACCAGATTGTCAGGTTTCATGATTACTACATAAACAAGGTTAGCTATTCTCACACTCACTTTTTTGGCTGTTGGGATGCATCTTGAGATTATTTCAGAAAGGGACAAATTCATAGCAGAAACATTTAGAGTTGTTCTACAAGTTTTATCTCTTCAGTTTTCATCCCATGACAGGATTTTTTAAAAAATTAAGCTAGACCTGCTTGGGGAGGGAAACTTGATCAGTTTGTATAAGCAAGAAGAAGAATAATCATTTGGATGCTTCAGTTTTTCCTATTCAGTACATGTGGAACATCTGAATTCACCACAATATGTCATCTTGACAAGCTTATAGCAGGAAGTTTATGGAATTTTGTAGCGCTTCAGTAAAATGCATTGGATTACCACCCACCTTTCTGGCCTTATCTCTTCACTGCCATTTTTTACTTATTGTCACTTTGCTCAAAATGTGAGATGCATAAAATCAATAAAGATGGAGAGTTGACAACACTTGGTTTTTCTGGTCTGCTGCTGAACCAGAGCACAAATCTGAATGCTGTGTCAGCTCGCTTCTTGTTTGGAAAACTGCTACTCCTATTTCCGTTTGCCAGTCTCTGTGGCTGCTGTTGCATCTACCATCTTTCTTTGATTTCAAGTGTTCCATTTGATTAATTTGGAAAAGGTGTAAACATTAAGAAAAAATATAGGTGGCTCAGATACCATGTTATGTTTAGTGCCAAGTGAAGAGAAGCATGAGTTAACTTGTCATCTTTGGTGCTAGGAAAGCTGTTAGAGAGGCAGAAAGGAGACTTATTGATTGATATGTGAGAGTCAGGTTAATTATCTTAATTATGTTTGACAGAGATAAGAAACCCTTCAGTATGGCAAGTGGATTATGGACTTAAGACAGACATGCTTCCAGAAAGCCAAATTATGAGTTGCCCAACAGTAATTTGCTAGCAACATGGGTCCAGGCTGTGGCGCAGGCTGGTAAACAGCTGCTGCATTAAATCACTCTGACCATGAGGTCATGAGTTCGAGGCCAGCCCGTGGCGAGGTGAGCACCCGTCAATTAAAAATAAAAAATAGCCCCTGCTCGTTGCTGACCTAGCAACCCGAAAGATAGTTGCATCTATCAAGTAGGAAATAAGGTACCACTTATAAAAGTGGGGAGGCAAGTTTAACTAATTTACAACGTTGGAATGAGGAAGTGCCGTCAGAGTGGATGATGAAGCAGCTGCTCCCCTCTGTGGCCAGAATCGAACATCCCCTCAGGAGAAGGTTAAATTGCCTCTGCGTCTGTCTGTCTGTCTCTGTCTCAGTTCAATGTGTTTATGGGCATTGAATGTTTGCCCTATATGTACATAATGTGATCCGCCCTGAGTCCCTTTCGGGGTGAGAAGGGCGGAATATAAATACTGTAAATAAATAAATAAACAAACAAACAAACAAACAAACAAACATACACATTTACTTCTTTCTATTATTAATTTTCCGGATCACATTGAATCGGAAATTAATATATATTAATTTCCACTTACATAGTCTATTCTGGCTGGGCAGCATAACTCTGCTTAGGTGTATTTGTAGTTAGCTAAGCTAAATGGCATGACTAATCATAGTTATTGAAGAATATGAACTGTAGGTCTGCATTAGCTCTGCCATGGCTTGTTCTCCTCTTTGGATGTTTCTGTTAGTTAAAAGCTGGTTTTTGCCATAACATTCTGTGCTGTGTCTGTTTTAATGATATTAATAATTGATTTGGTTAAAATGTTCCAAAAGTATGTTTTTTTAAAAAAGCTGATAGACTTGTCAAGATGACATATTGTGGTGGATTCAAATGTTATATTAGACACATCCTGATCTGTAACCTTGCAGTGCTTCTTTCTTTATCTCCTGTCACTTATTGGAAAACACATTTTCTGTTTGAAGATCATTTGCTTAAGCTCATCTGCTTTGAGTTTCCCACCATTCATGTTTCCTTCCTTCAACTTTTTGTACTTTTTCACTCTCTCATTGCTCTTTGCTTTTCACACCCCATCTTGAGCTTTCTCTTTTATGTTTAATTTTAATTTAAAAAATAACAAATAGCTATACATTCATTGTTTAAAAAAAGTTATTATAACATGGCATTCAATCAAAATTATTAATTCATATACAGTAGAGGGAATTTTTCTAAAAATCTTTTGTGAATCTCTGGGATCCATAAGCCATTTCAAGTGTGATGATTAAATTAATGAAGTGCTACCAAATTGTCACAAAGCCATGTATGGTATTAATTCCTTTCATTTTCTGTAAATTTCTGATAGGTCTTTTTGCTATTGCAATTTCCCAGACAATTATCAATCTTTTAATGTTAAGTCCTTTTAGCAGTTTCCAGCATATTGTTATTTCCAGTTTTGATGCCACTAGTAACATTGATATCAATTATTTGTGCTTAGATGTTCCATTGTTATCCTGAAATATTGAGAATAGCAATAATGTGACAGTCTTATGTATATTCTTGACCATGATGTCACCAATTGGATTAATCAGTGTATCCCAAAAGTGCTTTTTTTTGGTATAGTTCATCCCACATCTGAACAAATATGTATCTCCTTTTATGGTTTCTTCAGCATAATGGAGAAAGATTGTATATTTATATGGTTTTTTTTAATAGCATACCAGTGTCATTTTTGTACTGTTTTTAAAACGGGTTCTAGTCATTTGAGTTGGAATAGCTTTGTATGGCACTGATGTCTATATTTTATTCTAATTAATATCATTTATTTGTTTCTCAAAATCATCCTGCCAAACTCTCATTTTCTCCTACAATCTTTCATTTTTGAATATCAATTGGCCATTCATGTATTTTTGATCCTTGTCCTTTAAGTTTATCACTTTCATTCATACATATTTTTTAAAGAATATTAAAGAATTTACTATAAAATATTTTGTCTAACAAATAAGTTTCATTTCTTTCAGCCAACTAGTTTTTCTCTTCTCTATTGTGTCCTTCAGCTCTCTAAGCAATATCCATTCCTTCAGCCATACAAAACAACAAACCTTGTAATACAATTTGACATTAGGGACTTTCAAACGAGACTGACTGGTTTAAAAACTATTAGACAGTAGCCATCAATTTCTTCTCATGCATGTTGCTTCAACTGATATGGTTGCTTTCCTTCTTCATGCCTATTCTAGCTGGAGCACTACATCTATCTTCAGTCAGGTTTCTGTGTTGATTTTGGTATTGAAGCTGCACTTGTTACCCTGATCGATGACTTTTGCCAGGACAGAAGAGCAAAGGGGAGAGAGAAGTCCTGTTGATTCTCTTGGATCTCTCAGTGACTTTAACTACTATCATTCTGTGTAGTTGTTTGGATAAAAGCACTGCAGTGTCTTAAATAAGCATTTCCAGATGATAGTGTTATTGAGGATTCTTTCATATGTATGTATCCTCTTCGTTTCTTCATGGACTCATTAGTCATGAAAACTGCAGGTGAAGGCATTGGAGAGTTGGAGTAAGATGCCATCTTTCTTTAATTCAGGTGAGGTGGTATAAATAAATGTATAAATCAACAGACAAGACTCAGCTATTTTTGGGCTCATTGACCCAATGAATGGTGATTCTCTTTGTATGAAAGGTGCTTCACAACCCTTCCCATATCATTGCTTCCCAAGAAATCCATTTGCAAGTGCTTGTAGAAAGAATAATAATAATAATAATAATAATAATTTCACTCCATGTCAGAGGAAGGTTATTTAGGTCAGTTACAGAAACAGTATTGCTCCCAGCTGCCCAAAAGCTGCAATCCTCTGGTTTGCATTTATACAGATGTTGTTTTCCATGTACTGCTGCTGGGTAAGATGGCATAAATTGATATTGGAGAGGATTTCCACATGTTCTGTGCTGTTTTGGAATGCTCTTCCTGGAAACCATAATCTTCTTTGATGTCCTTCTAACTGTTAAGAAATAGTGTTTAAAGTTGTCTTTGATGTTTTAACTTTGTAAAGCATCATTAGATCTTAGACTTCATTTGTATTTGGATAGATTTGCATCTCATTGTGAGTTATTTTCTGTTTTATGAATTCTGGTTATTAGTTATACCAGGAACATGCTAATGGATAAAATAATTTAAACAGAATAGTGAAAGAAATTGAAAAGTGAAATGGTATTTGAGTTCTCTGTTTTGCAAAAGACTGGCCTAGAGACCTTTGGTTGGCAAAAGAAAGTTTAAACAGAAATAGAAAATTCAGGTGCATGATGAACTGAATTGAAAACATAAGTAAGATGCTTTGGGATAGTTTTCCTCAGTCTGATAGTTCCCATATAAATTTCCGAAATACCCACACAGCAATTCTCATATGGGTTTGCAGTCCATGTGGGGGGCAAACTCTAGGTTGGAGGGAATCAACTTGAAAGAAAAGTGAAAGGAGCCAGAAACAAAATATATTTCTGTAAGTTCAGCACTGACATTCTGTGTGTCATTCCCATTGTCACACTCCACACTCATTGATTAACCAACATGTTAATCCATCAGTGCTAACCCAGCCCATTCCAGTTATTAGTTTTTAAGTTAGTTAATGTAATCCTAATTAATGTTAACATTGTCAAATTTATTTTCAAACCAAACATCTCATGCTGTGGTGAAAACCAGCATCTGTACATTTTGGCAGAAGTACAAATTCAGAATTTTGACACAAGCATTAGAATGAAGAGAACACCACCATATTAGAATTTTTCCATAGCAACCCAAGATAGAATTAAACAAACTGTGTCTTGTTGTCAGATAATTTCTAAGTAAAATTTGATTGAAAGAAGAGATGTACATTTTGTTTTGTGAACAGCTTATTTAGAACTGAATTGCCTCTTATAATAAATACATTCAGATATAATCCTGTATAAGTCTTGAAATTTTAATCCTAAAATCGACTCCCAAAACTGGGACAAGTCAATGTGATTTACTCCACCTCAACTCCTATCAAAAAAGGAACTGTGAGTAGAGTAGCAAAGCATACCTTAAAAAAGCACAAAGTCCCTCTATTCTCTTCGCTAGTGCTTTCCACCTCTCTGCAAAATGACACCCAGCCTATCCACAGGTCAGATAAAATTTTTGGCCCTCAAAATGCCCTTGACTTATGCATAAGGTTGACTTATATGCAAGTGTATATGTTATCTTTTGAAAAATATTTTATTTATATTCAATATAATAATAATAATAATAATAATAATTTTATTTCTTACCCGCCTCTCCTTATGGCGGGTTACAGAATAATTAAAACACATAAACATTATAAAAGTACTATAAATCCACATATTAAAATGTATTTCTATAAAAGCTTCATATTAAAGCATATTTCTATAAAATACATATTAAAATACACAAAACAGATATTAAAACAAGACACACATTTAAAATTCATGCTTAAAGACTGACTGGGTAGGCCTGCTGGAAGAGAGAGGTCTTTACATGGTTTTTAAATTCCAACTGCTGATCTAATTGTCGTAGCTCTACTGGCAGATTGTTTCACAGTCTTGGGCAGCCAATGAAAAAGTCCTCTGGGTTATGGTTGCCAGTCAGTCTCCGGCTGGTTGGAGAAGGCGCCCCCCAGAGGAACTAAGTCCAGGAGCACTCCAAAGCTGCAAACACAGGCTTTCAGAGGGAGTGTAATCCCATCCAGAAGTGGTTGACACATCTCCATCCCCAGATTAGGACCTTTGATGGCAAACATCTCTGTTTTGTCTGGATTCAATTTGTTTTTCCTCATCCAGCCCATCACCTCCTCCAAGGATTCATTCAGAGGAAACACACTATCCTTAGTTGAAGCTATTTCTGAAGGCATGGAGAAATATATTTGGGTTTCATCAGCATACTGATAACATTTCTCCTCATGCTCACAGATGATCACTCCCAACGGCTTCATGTAAATATTAAAGACCACTGGGGATAGAATGGCTCCTTATGGGACACCACATAACAGCTTCTTTTTTGAGGAGCAGCTGTTCTAAGCGCCACCACCTGGAACCTGCCTATGTCCGGAACCACTGCAACACAGTGCCTCCGATTCCAGAAGGATACCATGGTCGATGGTATCGAAGGCTGCTGAGAGGTCTAGAAGTACCAACAGGACACACTCCCTCTGTCAGTGTTGAGACGGAGATCATCCACTAAGGCGACCATAGCAATCTCAACTCCATTTCCTGCTCTGAAGCCAATTTGAAATTGGTCAAGGAAATGCGTGTTATCAAAGACCACCAGGAGTTGGAGGGCTACTGCCTTCTCAACCTTGCTAATAAAAGGAAGGTTGGAGACTGGTCTGGATCCAGGGAGGGGTTTTTCAGCAGTGGTGTAACTACTGCTTTCTCTTAGGTTGGATTTTAGTTAGTTGTTCTGGTGCCATATATCTGTGATACATTATCTTATAAAAATTCTCATGGATCCTCTTTTTAATAGTTTCTTTTTATTATTGACTGTTTTAAATGGGTTTTTATATGTCAGCCAGGGTGTACATTTGTATTGTAATTTTTGGAATGTTTCCTGTGGTGATGTCCAGTTTGAGATTTTAGAAATATATTTGGAACTTTGTTTAATCCATAGTCTAAAAAAAGATTATTTCTTATATGTTTTTAAAAATTAGTGTCCGTTTTTCTTTTCCGTATACTAAATAGGTGTACCACCCAAATGTCAGGTCATATCCTTCTAGCATTAGTAGTTTTTTGTTCTCTCAGGTGATCCACTCTTTAATCCAAGATAGCGTTGCTGCTTTGTAATATATATTAAGATTTGGAAGTACGAATCCCCTCCCTCTCTGATGCACTCTCTAGATCCTTTAATTTTATCTGTGGTTTTTTCACATTCTAGATAAACTTTAAGATGTCCTTGTTCAAATTTTAAAGTAATTGTCATTTTGTAAAATTGGTATATTTTGAAATAAATATATCATTTTGGGGAGGACATTCATTTTTATTGATGCTATCAAGCCCATTATTGATAGTTTTTGTTTTAACTACCTGGTCAGATCAGACTTTATATTGGCCCAAATTTTCATCAGGTCAAGATTGACTGTCGTTAGTTGTATCCCTAAATATTTTATTTTCTTTACACAATTTATATTTGTCTATTTCTTGATTTTGATTTGATCTTCTAACATTAATAATAAATTTTATATATATCCTACCCTATCTCCACAATTTAAGTCAAAATTTTGCTTTCCATTTTAATTTTGTTGAGGCCAGCATATCTTCCAAATTCTTCAACCATTTTTTTATTATTTTAGGTACAGATTTGAATTTTTTTTCTGTCATTGTCTGCAACATCTCTGATTTTAATTATTTCTTGTTTAACAACAATACCTGGAGTTTCTTCAGAACCTTGAATTTTATTGGCCAAAATTTCTATTGTTAAGATAAACAGCAGGGGAGCAAGTGGGCATCCTTGCCTAACTCCCCTTTGGATTGGAAAATAAGAGTGTTCTTGGTTGAAGTATATATTCTTTACTCTGTTGAGGAACTTTATCATTTTTGAGATTCCTCTATGAATTTCAAATGGATCTTATTGAACGCTATTTCCACATCCAAGAACATAAAGGCTCCCCATTTGTGTCTATTACATTATAGAAATTCAATTAAGTTGTTTATCGTTGTCATGTCTTCTTTGGTTTGTCTACCTGTCTGGTCCACGTTTATCCAAGTTCTTAATACCTTTTTATTCTGTTGGCCAATATGGCTGCAAATAATTTGTAATCTGTGTTTAACAAAGAGATGGGTCATAGTTTTGAATCTTTTTAATATCCTGGTCTTTCTTTGGGATTATAACATAACATTAGCTTTTCTCTATGAATCAGGAATCAATCCATTCTATACAGCCTCATTCATTAATTTGTGTAATTGAGGAATTACACAAATGGAACATCTTCCATTTTTTGTAGAAGATTGAAGTAAACCCATCTAGTCCTGGGGCTTTATTGTTTTTTAAATGTTTAATGGTCATTGTGATTTCGTTTGTAATTATGGGGCTATGTAACACATCTTTATCTTCTTTTGTAAAAGTAGTTAAAGAAGTTCACAATATTTTTGTATGCCCCTCATATAGACCTTCATTGTGTCCCAAATAGTTCTTAGTTACATTATCAGAGTCAGATTAGTAAAGGTAAACGTTTCTCCCTGACCTTAAGTCTAGTCGTGTCAGACTCGGGCGGTTGGTGCACATCTCCATTTCTAAGCCGAAGAGCCAGCGTTGTCTGTAGACACCTCCAAGGTCATGTGGCTGGCATGACTGCATGGAGCGCTGTTACCTTCCCACCAGAGCGGTACCTATTGATCTACTCACATTTGCATGTTTTTGAACTGCTAGGTTGGCAGAAGCTGGGACTAACAGCGGGAGCTCACCTCACTTCCTGGATTTGAACCGCCGACCTTTCGGTCAGCAAGTTCAGCAGCTCAGTGGTTTAACCTGTTGCTCCAGCAGGGGTGCAGAGTCACATTAGTTTTTAAAAATTCACTGATCTTATTTACCTTTTTCTACAATTTTTTTTGTCTTAATAAATTTTCATTCAGTTTTCATGTAAATTTTCTTGGTATTAATTTTATTTCCACAGATAGTGGGGTGTGGTCTGAGATGAGTGTTGGTTGTATTGTAGAGTTTTTGATCCAGTTGCAAATTTTACTGGGATTTTACTGTAGCTGTTATAATTGTTTGTTAACTAGTATATTTAAGTGCTTGGACTTGTATAGGGGTATTGGAAATGGAGAAAATGTGCTATTTAACTACCAAAGTAGACAGATGTGTGTACGATTTTTGTTGTGGTTGTTTGCCTTCACATCATTTACTACCATTCTTGGGTTTTTGGTTTTTTTTTTTTGCAAGACTTGTTCAGCAGGAATTTGCCCTTTTTCTTTTTCTGAGGCATGAGAAATTGTGACTTTCCCAAGGTCGCCCATTGGGTTTCTGTGATTGAATATGGAGTTAGTCCCTCTTCTACAGAGCTGTGGCCCAGTGCTTCAGCTACTACACTAAAATAAAGAGCAGCACTGGGAAGAGCTCATTGGGAATATTGGCTTTTTACTTTCTCTTATCTAGTACCACCCCCCCCCCCCACACACACACACTCCAAATCAAGGGCCCTAATCTCATTTTTCACATGGAAACTTGCATTTGGAAACCTGGAGCCAGGTGAGTGCTGATACGAAGTAAGAAAAACAGGTGAAATGATGAAGCATCTCTGCTGTTTGACTCCTTTTCTTTTGATCACTCTGTTCCTGAATCTATATTGGTTTTATTTAAAGGCCAGTGTGGTAATTTTACATATACCTGTGTCTGGTTTAGCTCTAAAATGTAGTTGTTGGAAAATTATTTTTGAGAATTTATAGGACATGTCTCATTGTACCATTGCACATATCTTAAACTTGCATCATGGGAAGAGCTTAGTGGAAAACTTTCCTAGTCAGTTACCAAGGTAATACATTTTCTATAATAGCAGGTATCCATATACTGCCCATTTGTCATCAGCTTACACACTCAGGGTTAATTGTCACAGAAGAAACAAATTGGTTTTGATAGCTGTTAGCTTATCAAAAGAATGAAAATCTTTATGCATTCATATAGTGTAGTTGCATGATGACCCAGTGTTGAAGTCCCATCTGTGGAGTTTTTTCAAAAAATGTAGTTGCTGTAATTCATAATGGACAGTAGTGGCATGTGTTTTGAATCAATGCCTCTTAGATGATGCCAGTACTCGCCATCTCTACTTATTGGGAGTTACACAAATATTCAACAGTGAATCTTAACAGTTTGTAATTGTGTTGAAGGGCATTCGAATTTTGGAAGTGTGCAAAGGGGTATAAAGCAACTAAGGGCGATACTATGACTACAAAAGGAAAATGAGTCTCGAATCAAGGTCTTGTGAATGTGTGTAGTAGTTTAGTCCCTAAGCATGACACAAAATCAAGGCAGCTTCAGGCACTTCTGTGTTGAGCAAGTGTATATGTTGAGATTTTAAGAGTCTTCATGGTTTTTTTATCTATAAAAATGATAAAAATGGCTATGGAGTGGAAAGACTAGTACCAAATAAAGTGATACTAAAGATGAGAGTCAGAATGGTGTAATAGTTTGAGTGTTAGGCGTTTCATGGGATTCCCTCTTTAAAGAAGATTTAAAGAAGACGGAGAAGTAACAGTACCTCTCTATTCTGCTTTGGTCAGACCTTACTGGGAATAATACTGTGTCCAGTTCTGGGCACCACAATTTAAGAGGGATATTGACAAGCTGGAACGTATCCAGAGAAAAGTGACCAAAATGATAAAAAGTTTGGAAGCCAAGGCCTATGAGGAGTGGCCTCATAGTTTTCTTTTGCTTGTGAGACAGATACTTTTTGCTAGTCTCAGGAGTTTTCAAATACATGAGAACAATTTTTGTACAAACTGTTTAGCTGAATGATCGTAACTCCTGCTTATTTGTACTTTTTTGATTCAGTATCTGTATTGCAGGTTGTGTGTGCATTCACACAAGCATGTACTTTGGTTCACAGAGGCAAAAGACTTGTTATTTTTACAGAGACGCTGCACACACAGTGCTGAGCCTCAACAAGGAAGAAAAAGAGCTCTTGTTATTTTTGCACTAGGTAAAGGTAAAGGTTTTCCCCTGACGTTAAGTGCAGTCGTGACCGACTCTGGAGGTTGTTGCTCATCTCCGTTTCTAAGCCGAATAGCCGGCATTGTCCATAGACACCTCCAAGGTCATGTGGCTGGCATGACTGCATGGAGCGCTGTTACCTTCCTGCCGGAGCGGTACCTATTGATCTACTCATATTTGCATGTTTTCGAACTGCTAGGTTGGCAGGAGCTGGGGCTAACAGCGGGCGCTCATTCCGCTCCCGGCATTTGAACCTGGGACCTTTTGGTCTGCAAGTTCAGCAGCTCAGCGCTTTAACGAACTATGCCACCAGGGGCCCCTAGATGTGAGAAATTTAAATGTGTAAAATGGTGTTTCACAACAGTCTTCTTGTTGAGAAAAGTTAATTTTGTAAGATTTTTTCACATCCCTAATATAGTTGGCTCTCTGTATCCACATATTTTGCATTTGCTGATTCAACCATCCACAGAAAGTCCAAAAAACAATTTTTGATTTTGCCATTTTACATAAGGGCACAATTTTACTTTGCCATTATATATATAAAACTAGCTGTGCCTGGCCATGTGTTGCTGTGGTGTATGGGAATCTTTTGTTGGCCAGGTGTAATAGCAGTGAATGGCCTTGCAGCCTCGAAGCCTGGCCGTTTTCTTCTTATGGGAATCCTTGTTTGGTGAGCTGGAATGCAACAGAATAGGCTTGCTGCTTAGAAGCCTGGGTACTTGTGTTCTAGGGGAATTTTTATGGGCTGCTAGAATTGCAATGAATAGCCTAGTTGCTTCAAAGCCTGGCTGCTTGCTACTTAGGGCAATCTTTGGTTGGTCAGCTTCAATAGTGCAGAGTAGTATTGCTGCTTCAAAGCCTGGCCACCTTCTACCAAAGTTAATCCCTTGTTTCACTCAGGCCCGGCCCAACATGGCACGCTGACCATGCCCCCGCGTTGGGCGCCACCTTCCCAGGGGCGCTATTGAGCCCCTGGGAGGCGGGGCCACACCTGGCGGAGGCGGGGCCGTGTGGCACGGTAGGCGGGGCCAGGTCTGGCCCTGCCTCCCGCGGGGCACGCCCTGGCGCAGCCAGGCTGCATATGGCAGCCGTCCTTCCAGGCCATGACAAAGGCCGCAGCCTGGAAAGGACTCCCGCCGCACGCAGCCTGGCAGCCCGGCCAGGGCGCGCCCCGGGGGAGGCGGGACCGGCCACGCCTCCCACGGCGCACGCCCGCTGCGGCGGGAGTCCTTTCAGGCTGCAGCCTGGAAGAACTCCCGCCGGAGCCTGGCTGAGGGGCCACGTCTGGCCCCGCCTCCCGCGGCCCACGCCACAGGAGGCGTGGCCGCCCAGCGCAGGAGGCAGGACTGGCCCCGCCTCCCACGGCATGGGGGAGGGGGCGCAAAAAAACCTTTTGTGTACCCCTTGAAATTTCCTTGGGCCGGTCCTGGTTGCACTGAATAGCCTTGCAGCTTCAATGCCTGGCTGTGTTATACCTAGGGCAATCCTTGTTTGGTGAGCTGGCAATCAAAGAGCCGTTTTGAAGCCTGGCTACCTCCTTTGTAGGGGAATCATTGTTTGGCCAGCTTGAATTGCACTGAGTAGTCTTGCAGCTTAAAAGCGTGGCTGCTTTCTACCTTGCGGAATCCTTGGTTGGCCAGGTTGAATAGCAATTAATAGTCTTGGTGCGGCAGGTATGAATGCTGCAATTAGCCACCTTGATTAGCATGCAATGGCCTTTCAGCTTCATAGCCTGGCTGCTTCCTGCCTGGGGGATCCTTTGTTGGGAGGTGTTAGCTGGCCCTGGTTGTTTCCTGTCTGGAATTTCCCTGTTTTCCTATTGTTGCTCTTTATTTACTGTCCTGATTTTAGAGATTATATTATTCTGTATTATTATACCATGGCAATTATTATATATTATATTTATAATCTTACATTATCTGCTTAGAACTGGATTATATGAGGCCCCTTCTACATAGCTATATAAAATCCACACTGAACTGGATTATATGGCAGAAGTTCAAAGCAGATACTGTGGATTATCTGCCTTGGCATTCTGGGTTATATAGATGTGTGGAAAGGCAGGGCCTAAAGGGGGAAGGGCCTACCCTTCTGACTGGTAGCCAGGGTTGAAAATGGCTCTTCCTCGTCCTTTAATTTGGACTTTATTTTTCTAGTTTTTTTGTTTGAAAGACATAGACTGGATGACTGTGTCTTTTGTGGCCAAATTTGGTGTGATTTGGTTCAGTGGTTTTGTTGTTTATTCAGTCCTACAAACGTACATTACATTTTTATATAGTAGAGTCTCGCTTATCCAACATTCTGTTTTATCCAACACAGTCTGCCACAACTGTTTATCTAGGCAGCAACGCGCAGCTGGCCGACACACCCAACAACAACACAAGTGCAACCACACTCCCAAACAAGTGACAGACTTGTTGTAAAACATGATGTTTTGGTGCTTAATTTGTAAAATCATAATTTAATTTGATGTTTAGTAGGCTTTTCCTTAATCCCTCCTTATTAACCAACATTTTCGCTTATCCAACTTTCTGACTTCCCATTTATGTTGGATAAGTGAGACTCTACTGTATATAGATTTGAGTTGAACAGCCATGGATTTTTGTATCTGGGAACCAAACCCCAATAGATACCAAGGGCTCACAGTAGTGACATGGATATGTATGCTTGAATATTACAATGAGAAAGTGAAGGTCTCATTGTACAACTGTTGTTTTTTTACCTTAACTCCATGCTGAATATTTTGTCTGTTTTTAACTCAAAGACTTTGCTGTTCCTATTAGACCATCTTTCACCACAGTTTCGTCATGGGAAAAAATAAAGAAGCCCTGTGTAGATGAGATAAATTACTAAACAATGAACTGTATTTTATGTTGTATACCCAAAAACAGGCAGTCACATGCATCTCCCATTAATGATGTTTCTGGCTTGAGTTACTTTCTGACAGTGTTTTCGGAGAACTGCCATTTGGAAGATATTATCATATGACTTCTGTTGCATACAGTATTTTGCTTGAGATAGTGATGCATAGACTTTTCCTATGAAATTGCTGATCCTGTTGTCCAAGCTGAGTCAAATCACATTTTCAGTGGATTACAAAAAGGGGTACTTACTTTTCCTTTGCCCTCAAAACTTGGAAGACTGAAAGACGTTGACTTGTGTTCAGTTCAGATGGGTCAGAAACTTATTTGCCTATATGGATTTGGAACACAGAGGTACTCTACAGTAGATCAGTCTACGAGAGTGACCTTAAGACAGCCAAAGCTATGTTCACTGTTTTTACACGCCAGGAAAAACGTACGTGGTGCGATCATGATGTTGGACAGTAGCTTCTCTCGGCCTTCACCGCTGACTATGTGTTTAAAAGGCTGCAGGGGATTGCAGCACAAAAATATCTGGAAAGACGCTGTTCTCCATCCCTGTTGGAAGGGAAAAAAACCCCACTTTTTGTTGCAGCATTTTGCTTTTGGCTAGTGGTATCTTCTATATACAGTAGAGTCTCACTTATCCAACATTCGCTTATCCAACGTTCTGGATTATCCAACGCATTTTTGTAGTCAATGTTTTCAATACATCGTGATATTTTGGTGCTAAATTCGTAAATACAGTAATTACTACATAGCATTACTGCGTATTGAACTACTTTTTCTGCCAAATTTGTTGTATAACATGATGCTTGGGTGCTTAATTTGTAAAATCATAACCTAATTTGATGTTTAATAGGCTTCTTCTTAATCTCTCCTTTTTATCCAACATATTCACTTATCCAACGTTCTGCCGGCCCTTTTATGTTGGATAAGTGAGACTCTACTGTATATATAAAAGTCAAAGTATGTATGTGTTTATTTGTTTGCTTGTACCATAAAGGGTCATATATGGCTTCATGAATCTGGACCAGACCTGAACTACATACCATTCATTATCCAACTTAAAATAATTGAGAAGTTTGAACTAAAAAAAAAAAAAACTCCACCCCTTTTGGGCCCAGAGCTAAGGGAAAGAAAAGGAACAAAGTGGGTTGGCTGTTGCTAGGTGTGATGTGGCAGGGAAAGGAGTGAAATTAATTGGCTACTGCTAGGTGATATATGTATGAGGAGAGGGAAGAAAAGAAGGCACAAAAGAAGGAGGGAAGAAAGAAAAGGAAGGAAAGAAGAGGGGGGAGATATACAAGGGGAAGCAAAGAAAGAAAGGAAAGAGAGAGGGCTAAGGTATATGAGGAAAATGGAGGAAGGAAACAAAGAGCCACAAAAGAAATGCATCCTGGTTTCAGTTTGTATGTGCCAGAATATTACTCCCACCAGAAGAAGAAGAAGAAGAAGAAGAAGAAGAAGAAGAAGAAGAAGAAGAAGAAGAAGAAGAAGAAGAAGAAGAAGAAGAAGAAGAAGAAGAAGAAGAAGAAGAAGAAGAAGAAGAAGAAGAAGAAGAAGAAGAAGAAGAAGAAGAGACTATAATAATAATAATAATAATAATAATAATAATAATAATAATAATAATAATAATAATCACCATCTGCCAACTGCAAAAGGCCACCCTACTGGGATCTGCACACATCATCAGAAAATACATCACACAGTCCTAGACACTTGGGAAGTGTTCGACTTGTGGTTTTGCGAAACGAAATCCAGCATATCTATCTTGTTTGCTGTGCCATACAACGTTGTTGTGTTGATAATAATAATAATAATAATATGACTGCTGAATATATTAAACATTGATAGAACATAGGATCTGATTGTAAAATGTCTGATGTGCTGGCTTTTTCAACCTGTCTGCTCCTTAATTCTGTTGCTATGGTTGCAACAAACATTACACTTTTGTTTTGTTGTAAAGCACCTGAATAGTTACCCATTGCTAATCTCATTTTTGTTTTTGTTTTTTCCAGGCTGCTGATTTGAGTAAACCAATAGATAAAAGGATATACAAAGGAACACAACCGACGTGTCATGACTTCAATCATTTAACAGCCACAGCGGAAAGTGTTTCTCTATTAGTGGGCTTCTCCGCAGGGCAGGTGCAACTTATAGATCCTATTAAAAAAGAAACTAGCAAACTATTTAATGAGGAAGTAAGTGGATGTCCTTATTCTTGGTGCATGCAAGCATATGTGTACTATTTTATCTATTATCCATACAGATGTTAACTTACCTTCCCACTAAGAGTCCGCTTGTTTGGTTGAAAACAGGAAAAGTATGAGTGTAAGAAAACATGATAGAGATTATTTTTTACAATATTCAACGATAAAAGATAATATGACAGTTTTTCCCTATTCCCCACTTCCCAAACTGTTTCTTATCCTTTGGCTGTTATCAGAAGGCAATGTTTTCCAACCTACTCAATGTTACAGCAACATCATCTTCTAATCCTATATATTTGTGATTGACTGATTGATTGGATTTATACCTCCCACTGTTTTCTATTTCTCCTTCTCATCATTAGGATCATGCTTCCTATAAGGTTATGCTAATGTTTGTGTCATTCATTCCATCTTCTGTAAATAATGTTTTGATTACAGCTACTCAATTAATTTTTTTAACAGTATATTAAATATGACATATAAGAACTGTAAAATGGAGTTGTCACATTTCATACTTCAGTACAATTTTAAAATAATTCTCAGGGGGATTCCTCATGTTTTTAGAAAATCATTACCAGTTCCAAATAACTCTTGTTAATCAAGAGTTATATATTTTGTATAACCAAGTCTCACTGTTTCCAAATTGAAATAATCCAGTATTCTCAATTGGAACTGGCATATTATTGTTCTTGTTTTTGCTGTTATTGCTATTATTTATTGTTTCTGTATGTATTTGTCCCACCTTTCCCCCTGTCCTAGTAGTAGTATTACATAAATTAACAAATTCACAGGCCACATCTCATAGTTTATTTACAGGAACTCACCAGAGGTCATGGAAGGTACTATCAGCAACTTGAAAATCTCTTCTGTTGTCATTTAACTAGTTGCCGTGATGTATCTAGTTACATAAAATATTATATTCTGTATGACTGCTTAATTTTAATTTATCCAGATTTTGGATCTTCCCTCTTCTACCACCAGTCAGGTTTCTAAGTAATATGCTTACACACTGTATAGCTATAAAAAAATCCATAATTTTCACTTGCAGTAATTTTCTCATCACTATATTATAATATCGACAGTGGTCCCATTACTACACAAATTTGCCAGTTAATCTGCTGGATCTCTAAAATGTAACTACTTTGTTTCAAAAATGAATGTTCCCACTAATGCCTTAAGTTTTTGTTTAGATTTTACATATCTAACCAGGTTTTTAATAGGTGAGTCTTTTTGGTTTACAGTGTTTTGGATCAGACTTTCTTACTTTTTTTCTTTCTTTCTTTCACTAATTAAGCCAACGATTGCATTGTTAGTTCATATTTATATGCCTTAAAAAGCCAACTTTTGGGCACAGCTTAATTGAACCCCTCTCACACTTCTGCAAGTAGAATAATTTAATATTTTAAGCACAGATAACAGTAAACGAAAACTACAGCACTGAGATGGCTCTGATTTTGTTTTCTTTGTTTTTCAGAGACTAATAGACAAGTCGAGAGTAACTTGTGTAAAATGGGTGCCTGGTTCAGAAAGTCTCTTCCTAGTAGCTCATTCCAGTGGCAATATGTACTTGTATAATGTGGAACACAATTGTGGCACCACAGCCCCACACTATCAGCTACTTAAACAAGGAGAAAGCTTTGCAGTCCACACATGCAAGAGCAAATCAACGCGAAATCCTTTGCTTAAATGGACAGTAGGTGAAGGTGCCCTGAACGAATTTGCTTTTTCCCCAGACGGGAAGTTCTTGGCATGTGTAAGCCAGGATGGCTTTCTACGAGTATTTAACTTTGATTCAGTAGAGTTGCATGGTACAATGAAAAGCTACTTTGGAGGACTACTATGTGCATGTTGGAGTCCAGATGGAAAATATATTGTAACAGGGGGAGAGGACGACTTGGTGACTATCTGGTCTTTTGTGGATTGTCGAGTTATAGCTAGGGGCCATGGACACAAATCATGGGTGAGCGTTGTGGCCTTTGATCCGTATACCACTAGTGTAGAAGAAAGTGACCCAATGGAATTTAGTGGCAGTGATGAGGATTTCCAAGATCTTCTTCATTTTGGAAGAGACCGAGCAAACAGCACACAGTCTAGGCTGTCAAAAAGGAACTCTACGGACAGTCGCCCAGTAAGCGTAACGTATAGGTTTGGTTCAGTTGGCCAGGACACGCAGCTGTGTTTATGGGACCTAACAGAAGACATTCTCTTCCCACACCAACCCCTCTCGAGGGCAAGGACACACACAAACGTCATGAATGCCACAAGTCCGCCTGCAGGAAGTGGCGGGGCTAACCCAGGAAGTAATGGAAACAGCATCTCGACACCTGGGAACTCTGTGCCCCCTCCTCTTCCACGATCAAATAGCCTTCCACACTCTGCAGTTTCCAATTCTGGCAGTAAAAGCAGTGTCATGGATGGTGCCATTGCCTCCGGTGTTAGTAAGTTTGCAACCTTATCGCTACACGACCGGAAGGAAAGACACCATGAAAAAGACCACAAGAGAAACCATAGTATGGGACATATATCTAGCAAGAGCAGTGACAAACTGAACCTAGTTACTAAAACCAAAACAGACCCAGCAAAAACTTTGGGAACGCCTCTGTGTCCCAGAATGGAAGATGTTCCTTTGTTAGAGCCTCTTATCTGTAAAAAGATAGCACATGAAAGACTGACTGTGTTAATTTTTCTTGAAGACTGTATAGTCACTGCTTGTCAGGAGGGATTTATTTGCACATGGGCAAGGCCTGGTAAAGTGGTAAGTTTTAATCCTTAATGCTGCATCAAAGAAGTAGAACTTGAATAGGTAGTTTTTCTCAAAACATAATTGAATGTTGAATATAAATTTCTTTATGCTTAATGTAAAAAAAATTATTTCCTCAGAGCCATACTTTTGGATACTGCATGCCATATTTCTGAACGATTTGAAGTGTCTGACCCGGATAAAGTCCTTTTGAAATATAGTTGCCTTCCAGCCGGAGATGTGTTGTGTATCCAAAGTGTCAGTGATAGTTTTCCTATATTTTCAAAACTATTTTTGTATAACATGTTTGAGACAAATCTAAAAACCAATTAGTGAGGGTAAAATTGTAAGGGCATTCAAGAATATAGTCTGTTCACAGCTTGGGTAGACTGTACCTTGGTATAAATAACATGCATTTTGGGCAATCGAATTTAGAACACTTACTTGGCAGGAATCCATAAAGCAGGATGTATTTTCACTTTTTCCAAAAGCTAGTCATAGTACTGAGAACGTTTAATGCTCCAGTGATCATCAAGGCAATTTGTAGTGTCTCCATTTAAAATTTGAATAAACTGGTATTAAATATGCACTGTAATATTCTGATTTTTAATATCAATCTCCTCCAAGCATTTCTATGTGCAGAAGTCATATTTTTAGAACGTCCCCATGTGGAATGGATCTCATATTATATTTTTCCATTCACCTTAAAGTATTTGTTAAGAATTTTTTTCAATCATCCATTTTCCATTATATCCACTTAAATGTGACATTCACGTTTTCTTTTATGTTGACCACAGCTAAAGTAATTATGTAATTTTACCACTTTATGCTTGGTTTGACTCAAATGCTCATTTAACAATTTGCAATTCAGTGGCCAAGATCCAAAGAAACTTGATGTAGCTTCTGCACACGCACTTGGGTCATTTTGGGCTCATCCTCCTAGAAGATGACTTCCCCATAAGCTAGCCATGAAGGCTTTGGGGACTCTTTGGCTTGAAGTAAAGATTAGCAAAGTCTGGTGTTTGTGTGGAAATATCTTAGGCATTAGGCACATGGGTATTGATAGATAAACTAGTAATGAATCCCTAAAAGACTGGCAGTTATCTTTTTTTTAGGTGTAAAGTTGCACATTTTTTTCATTTGTTCCTGAAAGTCAGTCCTGAAAAATAGTTGAAAAATGTCACTGAGAACTACTGAAGTGCACAGGTTTCAAAAAGCTATCCTACAGAAATTGAAGCCCATTGTGACTATAAGATCTAAATTGTGTCAAAAATTCAACATTTCACCGAAAACTTATCGTATGTGTGTGTGTTTGTGATGTGGTATCTCCAGTATGCCTTAGACAATCCAGGGATGTGTGGCATTGCTTTCATGGATGTGGGGAACAAACTGTGAAGATAAATGGCAAAACTATATTTATTTATTTATCTGTTCTAAAATTATGGAAATGCTCTATGATTTTGTTCATTTGCCCAGGGACAGTTTTGAGAGTAACTTTTCAGATGTGTCCTGGAAGTAAATTCTCAATGCTCTGCTTAATTGCAAAGTAACGGAACTCTGGCCCTTGGGCTACTTTCATTTTTTATAAATTAAATGTTCTGTAAAGGAATTGCAAACTGTATTGGTTAAACTCAACTTGTTAACAGCAACAATTTGATTTGGAATGGATTTCAAATATTTCAGAGATAGAGTATGCAGTACCAAAAGCTAGGATTTTTATATTTGGCCAATGCGGAAATCTTTAATTAAAGGTAAGTTTCATGCTGATTCTATTCACTAGATCATTGAAAACTAATATCGCACACTGATGTAAATGACATATTTTTTAGGATGTGTTTACTTAGACTGGGTTTCAAATTATTATTATATAATTATATTATTATTATCTTTATTTTTGCAGTTGGTGAGCTCACTCAGCTGGCCTAAACTAGCAAGATAGATGAAATGTTTACAGAGTTCTGGCCAGGGAGGTCTTTTCCCCAGAAATGAGTTAATAAGCATTCTTTTCTTTTTATATGAGAGCACTTAACTCTACGTCTATTTAATGACTCTTCAAAAACTGTAGTGGTAACATATTTCCCCTCGGGTTATATACTGCATTATGTTTGGGTCTTACCTGATGTTTGATCCCATATTTAACTTTAAAAAAGAATTTTAAGCTGCTACCTGTTTATGTTGTCATTTGTCCTTGAAAACCCTGAAAAATAGCTTCTATTTTCCTCAGCAAAATATCACCTTTGCAAGAAGATCTCAGTTGTTTTTGCCACATTGGTTCAGCCAGGATAGCAAATGATATGTTTTCTATGGAATGAGATATTAGAATGGGGTTAAAATAAGCAGCAATAATCTGACTGCTTACTTGCCTTGGCTGGAAAATCAAATTTTAGTTTCCATATCAAGAACTCAGAGGGCAGATGGATATGCTGCTAAATTGGAATAAAACTTCATGTACTACGACTGTAGGAGGTCCTCTTAATATTCACATCAGATGCTGAGATTCCTTGGTTTTTTGTGGGGTTTTTGCCCCCCTTTCAAGGTCAAATGTGAGAGTACTTTAAAGAATGTACAGCACACACCCCAACCATTTCACATGGCTTTTAGGAAATGTTCTTAAAAGCTTGAAGTGTGGTGTCCAGTCCAAAATGTGGGATAAATCCATGTTGCATATTAAGCAGAAATGTAGGTCTTTTCTAATTTATAAAGCAACTGCCTACTTTGGGGGCATCAAAGCTCCTCAGTACTGACCGTATAAAAATATTTGCTGTGCTACTGGGAAAAGTTAAACGTATAAATCTTGTCCTTTTCTTTGGCAATTATAACCTAATTGAGACAACAGGTAGGCTGCTGAATATCTTTTGCAAGACTAGTCATACCAGTTAGATGTTGCCTTCAGTGGCAAAGCTCTGTCCTTCCCAAATCATGCACAGCAACCACTTTTAAGTTTAGAGAAACTTGGCACTACTTATTCTGAAGGCTCACTATAAGGGTGAACCTAAAAACAAATGAAGAGCAAAGTGTAATGGCAGCATATATCCCAGCAGAGTAAATGTGTTACCAGTTTATAATGGCAGTGTATATCCTGGCAGAGCAAATGTGTTACCAGTTTGTAGAACAAAATGCACATGAAATTGAGTATATTTATTTGAACTATATCATACAGGGGGAAAATCTAGTTTTTAAATTATACAACATTCTTCAGTTCTCCAGTAACAAGTAATAATTCAGCATCCTCGTTAAATGAGTTCCGTATTAGCTAAAGGTGTTTAACAGATATATTGAATTATTATATCTGGACATGTGTAAAAGACACATTTACTACTCCATTCTTGTGATCAAAGGATATTTTATTTTTTGCGATTGAAATATAAAGTGCTGTTGAATACTATCCTTATATCGTAAGGCATAATATCTCATTCAGAGTTTGAGAACTGCTAAATCAGTCTTGAGGTTGGAGGCAAATGAAAGATCTTAAAAAATACACTCCAGAAACAGATGTTTTTCAGTCCTTTGAAATATTGCCATACACAGTTATTACAACAAGGCATGGAGACCAAATGCACCTCTTAAAGAAGATGCCCAGTCAGGTATGGATCAATTTCTTCTTGTGAAGCCTAGAAAGAGCCTTTTTATGTCAGTCTTCAAACTAGGACGAAAAGGTTCTTAGACCTCTTTTTTGGGCAATGTTCCATCTGTTGGAACTCAGTTTTGTACTTGAAAAGACTGTATGTCTCCCTCCTATCACATTAAATCTACTAAATTTGCATTTAGAATACTGCTGGCCTGCTTATGTGAAAAGAAAGGAAACCAGCTAATTTAACTGTCACATAACTTGTGTAAAGATATAAAGCCAAGATTTCTTTTTCTGCACTTATGGTCTGTATACATGAATTTGTTTTAAGATTGACACATTAGGTAATACTGTACAAAATTGTAATGATAAAGTGAAAAATCAACAGTAAAATTCATATGTATTTTCTTTATAAACATACATCTAATTTCTTGACAACTTGAATAAATTTCATAAGAGCCTTTCTAACATGACAAATTGTTAAAACTAAATTGACTGTTGCAATAATGATAAAGCTTTAATAAGTATTGTTGGTATATTTATAATTTTAAGAAATCATGTTTGTTTCATACTGCTTATTTTTTAGTATTTTATGTCACTGTTTCAGCTGAAAGAACCCACTAAATACTTGACATTACAGAATAATTTACCGGGGTTGTCCTCTGTATACTGACATTAAATAAAAAAGTGTGACTGAACTATAAAATGTAGATAACTGTCAGTAGTGCTTCTCATGCCTGAAATTGCAATGTTTTGCCACAGCTGAGACTCCTATGATGCAGCAGGCACTTTCTTGAACAAATAGCCACTGTGAAACTGCTGTCTCTGTAACTGCCGCTTTTATAAATGATTCTAAAGAATTATATATAACCTCTTGAGTATTTCATATCTATTTCAAATGTTGACTTAGAGAGTTTATACTTCTAATATTGATCCGTCATCATGTATGCTGATTCAAACTGTGTTAAAATGTATGCTAGACTGTTAAATTGTACATAACTGGAAGAATACATGGGGTTTGGAAAATTGGTGTTCTGGCTTAAACAAGAGAACAATGGGTTATGATGGTTAAGTAGTTCTATTAAAGAGCCACTGGAATGGAGAATTGATGCCTTTTGGATTCTACAGGAGCTCTTTCAGTTTTTTTTAATATTAGTATATAAGCACATTGGGAATGTTCACCAGAATTAAGAAGATACATAAACAAATAATCAGATTTCACTGAATTTGTATAGCCAAATACCAGAAATATTTCTAATCATTTGTTCAGGTATATTTGCTGTCCTTGCAAGCAAGTCTGAGAATGTTCAATTCCAAGTAGGGCTGGAGTAACACATAGATCTTGTGTTCTCTTCAAAGGAAAAATTCAAATTTTACTTAAATTAAAAGCATTTCACTTTCTTTTTCTATTACATGCAGTCTTCGAGTTACAAATATCTGACTTACAAGCTACTCATAGTTAATAACGAGGGTGAGAACAGAAAGTGAAAGAAATATTCCCCTAGGAAAGGAAGAGTTGTCATGGGGAAAAGGTGTCTCAGCTAAAGCTTTTTCACCAATCCTTGTTTCCACAACAATGCACATTTTTCAAAATCCAATTATCACAAAGACAGAAAATGAGGTGAAATCTTCTGAACAGGCTATCGTGTTCATAACTTGGGGACTGCCTGTACTTTTCTCTTGATACTGTAGGAATTAAAGTGTAAATTTTCAGTGCAGGGAACTTGCACAAATTTCTTCCTGAAGAGATCATAGGTGCTGGTGTTTGAGTTGCGTGGCCTTTATCCTGTGACAAGAGCCAGGCCATTTCTATTTTCAAATGAGTCTCAGTTCAAGCTTCAGCAACAGTGTATGGAAATTCACTGTTCCATTGCCAGTTTTAATCCTTAAATGGGTTGTCCCTAGTCTTGATAACTGGGTGAGCTTGGAGAAACTTCCACAACTAACAAAGGGAAAAAAGACAATCCCTATAAATATTACCATGGCTTCTGAGTTGTGCTAAAGTAGAAATCTATAGACCTTGGTGTAATAGCTCATATATAAAGAATAGAAACCTTTTCATTCTATTGGGTGAAAATTAAAATTTGCATATATATGTTAACTAAGGAAAGTTGCATAAGTGAAACTCATCTGGTTTTTGAAATATTTTGCATGTGCTCAGTAAACACCAAGTCTGTTCTTCTTGGCCCACACCACACACTTTTGCTTTAAAAAAAAATTAAGACAACTAAATAAGAGTTTTTAGGTAGCTTGCATAAAGATGTAAAATTTCCAGAGATTTTGTTAGTGTGGGAAGAAACATAATTTTCCATAACACTTGAGGGCAACTGAAATATATTTACTATTTTCTTATTTCTTATATAATTTATCAAACTTCTCCAATATCAAATACATACTTTAAAAAGAAACCACCAGAATTGCAATAAATAAAAAATATTTATTTTTAGTTCAGCATCTCTGGAATTTACAGAACACTATAATCCAGGCGCAGATGAAACCATTATACTATATGACCAATGCAAAATATGTTAAGACTTGGATTCAATAGAACATTCAAAGTATTTAAAGGACAAAATGCACCAAAGGCCTTGTTAAATTTCACTTTCTTATAAGAGACATCACATTGCAAGGTTTTCCATATGGATTACAGTATATTTAGCCATTAGGCTAACAAATTAGTCATACAGCTGTTTGACTACACACCAGCTACTTAAGGTTATAGAGGTACAAGAATTAGCTGGACATCTAGGTTTCTGCTGACTTATGAGTCTCCGTGTATTTGTTCAGTTACATCTTGTTTCCCCCAAAACGAATTTGAATGTTATTGAAGCTGATATTTTACTAAATTAATGGTTTTGTCTCGTATAAAATTACTTTTGAACATGAAAACTTTATTAATTGCTATGGCACTAATAGTAGTCACTGGCAGCCTCTTTCTACTAAGCGACAGAGGGTCCCAGATTTAATCCTAGAAACAAACTTTTTCTAAATGATTTCAGGTAGTAGAGCTGGGAGAAACTCCCAATAGGAATACTAGGGAAAATCCTATTCTGCAGGGTAACAAGCATCAAAATAGTACAGTATTTAATACCTTGCAAGGAATGTTCTCCTTCTTACTCTTTAAAAATCATGTAACATGGGGAGATTCAGCACGAGGAGGTGAATAACCTGGAAGTTCTAAGAATCCAGAGCGGCTAGGTGAAATATGATTTTGATTGCGATTATTGCCAGAGTTCCTTTTTGCTTCTGATACATATGAGAAACAGAACACTATGCAAATCTGGAAAACTCCCATTTCCTCAACTGTTTGTCATAGGATTTTGTATCTCTTGGTGCAGAAATCTGACTTAAGAATGGAAGGCACTAATGGACCAAACAAATCTGCAACTACCATGTATTAAGATGAAACGAAAGATAATACACAGGTTTTGTGCACTTGCGAGATGATGCTTCTTACTAATATTTCAGGATTGTTTCCAGAGAGAGAATTGGAATTTATCTTCCTTAGCCACTCAGGCACAATGGATGCTTATTTGAAGATACAGCCATATATGTGTGCTTTTTGTTCAGCACTGCATTTGTATAGAGCAGTGTTTAACTCTGTTCCTCCAAGTGTTGTGGACTTCAGCTCCTAGAAACAGAAATCCCAGCGAGCTTACAAGTTGCTAGGAATTGTGGAAGCTGAAGTCCAAAACACTTGGAGGAGCAGAGTTTGAGAATCACTGATATAGAGGTACGGGAAGTGCAGATGGAAGCATTTCCCACTGAATTTAGTACTGCACTACCATATCTCCCTCTCCTGGTCCATGGGAGCCGCTGGAATGGCTACATTCATATGGTTAGCTGGTGTCGGATGAGATAAATCGTTTGGACAAGCAAGGTATTTTTGTTTTTTCTGTTTTAAGCAGGTATTGGCTTAATAGAGAAAGGGGGAGAGAAGAGTATGGTAACTATTGGTTTAGCTCTAATGAAGAGCATTGGTAATGGTAACTATTGGTTTAGCTCTAATGAAGAGCATTGGTAATGGAACAGTAGAGTAGGGAAAACTCCTCTTCTCAGTGATACCCACCTCATGCACCCCAGAAGCCTGTTCTGGATGAAATCCAAGAATGACTCGGGGTGAGCAGAGAAAGTTTCAGCATGATGGTCCAGCATATATTCCATAACAATAGATTATAGTAGAATAATATACACAGAAAATAACCTACATTTATACTGTACTGGATTATCTTGTAAAAATGACAATATACCACTACACGAGTTGCTTAACAGCTGAAGTTTTCAGCATAATATACACAAATACAACACAGTGAGGTTTGAATTTCAGTGTGAATTAAGCAGCTTCTCTTTTGCCTGGCCTCATGGAAGCTATCATGTTGTATATCAACATTACATATAGCTACTGCTGCTTGTCTTCCGCTTTCTCATTTCCCATGCAATTCTTACTCATGCTATACTTTTTAAAAAAGAGTGAATGCCTTCTTAATGACTCCCTTAGTTCAATACAGTAATTTTACACATTATTCTCTAGGACTAAAAGCTCTGTTAGTTTTCCAATGTAGTTCTGATTATAATGATTAGAATTCTATAGCAGCCAATAGCTTGTGAGAAAGAGCAGCAACAAATGGCAGTGGGCAAAACTGGCCACTTGCTACACTTACTCACTGCTGCCTGAGGAGGAAACAGGCATTCAGTGTGGACCTTCTGACAGATCTAATTCATTTATGGCTGCTTCTTTCCTAAATGCCGTGTTCTACGGAATCTTTGAAGACTAGGCAGTAGCAAGGTTTGACTTCAACAACTGCCTATGCCCCAATCCAACCTTCGTAAATTGTCTTGGCTCCAGAGACCCACAGAACCAATCACTAGAAGGAAAAAGCCATAGATATAGGCAGGTTGTGCTGGGAGGTATGCAAAGGTTGAGTGTTCTGCTCCATCACAACTGAATATAGTCACAGTATTATAGAAATCGAGAACAACAGTTCTTGATTATATGGATGTAAAATTATTACAGTGTGGAACAAATTTTAATGTGTGTAGATTATGTGTCATTTCTTTGCCTCTGCAAGAAACGGAACAAACATTTTAATGTAGATGTTTTCAAGGGACAAAATGGTAGAGCAGGTTCTAGTGGCTTATCTTTTCTAATGCAGGATCTCCTTGTACATCTTCCCAAGTTCAAGACTAGGAAGTCTGCTTTTGTTCTATTTCGGTGTTTAGGTCAGAGTCAGAAAGAGCTCCTGTAGTCTCTGAGGATGTAATTAATTCTGCATTACAAACAGACTTTGTTCTTGAGCTTGACTAACATGAATTGCGGATGTTAAGGTAAGAAAAACAAGTTTGGAAATAAAAGTATTGGAAGGCCTTCCTTCTCTAGATGCTTAGAACAAGTCTGTTTTTTTTAGTGAACTCTAAGGTGAAACTCAATGGCTCACAAGATTCACCACTTCTAAAGGCTGTTTTGACAAGCTTGGCAATAAGCCACAGTTGCTTCCTAAAGTTGTATACTGAAAACAAAACAGTTGATAGAGCTGTGAACTCCCCATTTTAAACCTAAACACATTAATTAGGAACTGTGGACTGTGACTATAGTTCTTATTTAACCTTTGAGGTGGGAAGGAGATCTAGTTAAAAGTAGAGTGAATTCCTCATAAGAAGATACTCACTTCCATGGGATTTTCCATGAGTTGTCTGAAACTAATGACACAAGGCTTGCCTGAGTAGTTATCTACAAGTTGGGAAGGTTTGATTGCTACTCATCTTTTCTAGAAGCAGTTTTATATCCAAGAAAAAAGCCAAACTGACCTGGGTATATATAAGGAATCTGAGAAAAACTTGAGATTGTTATTTTAGGTGATATGCGGAAGTCTGTGCCACTCAGTCTAGAAACACTGGTATGCTGGATGTTTGCTGCAAATAACACCAATAATTTGGAAAGAATGTTTCATCTTCCAAATAGAGATTCAAACCTGTAGCTTAGTCGTCTTTCGCTGCTGTTGAGAGGTCATGGATAAAGAAAAATAACAGAGGTTCTGTAAAACACAAGCCAAACTTAAATCACTCCATGGATTACCGCTCTCTTTATCAGGTTGAGGATGCTTCAGACATCTGGAATGAACTGTAGTCCATGGAAACTTAACACATACTGTAGCTTTTATTCCAAAGGACCATTGGATTGTTTGTTTTTGTTGCAAAAGATACAACTTTTCCTCCCTTCAGTTCCTAATGATGTGCTAAATATTAGAAGTTACTTTAAGCAACGCTATATGATAGTGAAATCATTCTTGTAAGGTTTTCAAGCAGTGTGATCTACCAGTTAATTCATTCAATAGACAATTATACCATCTGCTAAAATTCTGCAAACATTACTGTCTAGAAAACTAAATGTTGGGTTCTCTTGCTGGATTAATGTAAATTGCTTTGTTTGCAGGGTTTATTGCCATCTCAAAACCAGGCCAATTCTCCAAGTGGAACTGTAGTATAGCCATCACACTCCTACTAGCAAATCTTTGAACACAGAACAAGAAGTAATGGCAATGGAATCTGGAGCTGCCGTTGAGCCAGAGAACACCACAAATTCTAAAAGGCAGAGTGTAAACTTGGAGTTATGTGAATCACATAGTGTTTTACTACAAAATAATAATAATGTAATGAACTCTTTTTAAAGCTAATATTTTTAGGCTGCTCATCCAAAGAAGAATTTTGCTTTAAAAATGCTTCTTTTGGTGCCGCAATTAAAAAATAGTAAAACTTTTTTTCCAGTTTCTTTATACTTCTCACTGTAATTGAATCATATACGTAACATACACATATGCGTGTAAAATAAAATGTTTCTTAAATCAAAGTATAATGGTGTTATAAATTAGAAATTCACTGTTGAGTTTTTTGCACTGATTTTTTTAAAAAACCAGAGATGGTTAGCCTGGAATGCTATCATGGGAAATGAAAGTCATTCCTTTCTGACTTCGGAAATGTAATTCAGGAAGATGGATGCTGCAATCGTAGGTGTTTGTTTTTTTTCTAAAAAGATTGTTTGCACTTAAATAGCTTAATGCTAATAGAGAATTACTTTTAAATGGGTGTTTAGACACCTTCTAAAGCTATGTTATTGAAAGAAGAGATCCTTTGTATATTAAACATTTTATTTTAATAATGTTTTCAGCTACAATCAGTCTGTATTATATATGTATATAATGTAATTCAGTGATTGGGGAGGAATCAGTCATTACACTAGTAATTTTATCATTTAAGAAAGTGATATTTCTAATTCAGAAAAAAACATTAAACTATCTTGAATATACGGTTTTGTTTATGTTCTGTTTAAATTAAATCAACTTTGATGTAACATTTTGAATGTAATATTTTTGGTATGGACATGTTTTAATCCCTGTAAAAGATATACTCCGTTTGAAAAACTACTCAGGTCAGATTCACTACCTATTGAGACTGGATTTAGCCCTGCACTTTATTCAAAACAGTTTTCTTTTTCTTCCACCTCTATGCTTTGGAACACTACACTAATTTCTGAGATATGTCTAAGTTTTTTTTTTAAATAAACGGTTATTTAACAGTGCTATTAGCTGTTTTCATATATTAGGAATATATAGTTTAGCATCTTTTAATGGCAGTAGATAACTTCAGGTATTGTTTAAAATCACAGTGTGTGCTCCACATTCTGCAAAATGCATCAACAATACAGAATAATTTGCCAAAGTAAGCGGTGTTTTAAAGAAAAACAGGTGCCTTGTGTGGGGAGATAGACTTGAAAATCTATACAACCTGCTGTTTGATTACTTACTATTAAAAACATTTGAACATACTAAAGATTGTAAAATTCCATCCAGTATTTTTGATGAAAGAAAATGTGACCTGCAACAGCAAGAACTATGGGGATTGGTTCCATATATTGTGATACCAAAAACGATATCGGCCTGACTTGCAGCAAAAATGTGTGCTTAGTTTTCTCCTTCTCAATTTCAGTTCATTGCCTAAACACGGCTGTGTAACTAGGGGGGAAAGGGCTGCCATGAATTCTTGATATTGCTGCTGAAAAGAAAAAATTCTAACTGTTGGGGCTGCAGTTCAAAGGATACACTTGGTTATACAACTCTGTTCCAAGATTTGAATTTCTTCAAACTGCCTTGTTGAGAAGGACTGTTTCTTTGTTTTCAATCTTAACAGTGTACATCTATTTATGCTTCTTTGCTGGATCCAAAACTCAAATAGGTATACATTTCTAGGATCATCTTCATTACATGGGAATGAATCCCATTTTGAACAGCATGTTTCAGAAGCATATGAGTATATATTACCCTTGGATATACCTAAATGACGTATCTAGATTGCAATCAAGACATTTTAGTAGGTTTGCACTGGGGAAACTGCACTTTTGAGACACCTCTGTCCTGCCATTTAAAATGTGAAAGAAAAAAAGATTAAAGGGATTATTTCAGTTTGCAGCAAGCTATCCTAGATTCAGGTTCTATGGATGTCTCTTTCTAACCACTGAAGATATCTGAACCCTTCAGTATTTTGGGGATGGTAGCAATATTTACTGCTTTCTCCCTTCCAGTTCTACTGAAGCCATTTGCAACATCCAACCATTGGCTCTGTATGGTTCCCAGGAAGCAGTAGTCACCTTCATCTTGTTTTCCGGTGGCAAGAATGAAATTTGGCTCCGACTTACTGTAATCACTAAACTATTTAACTACACCTGACTTTATTACATATTACTTAAATACAAGGCTCTGGGTTTTTGGATTTTTTGCAGTATTTGGATAGCAGGTGAGTTTGCATAGCTATCTACTTCAAAAGTAACTTTTCTGTGTTTTCATGTACTTCAGAAGGCAGTGCGTTAAGAGGCTTCATGAGCAGTTGTCTCAAATTATCACATATAGTTTAGTATTGGTAATCTGCCTTGAGACACACTTCCTTCTAACAAGGAATCTGTATCCATTCCTCAAAGCACTTACTTTGTCCAAAGTGTGATATGTCAAAAGGTGGCCGCATGAAGAGGCTGGGGACAAATATTTCCTAAAATGCTAGCTTTTGTAAAGGTTTAACAATTTCTAGCCTAAAAACAAAGCTTTTCCAAAATTAAATTATTTTTAGTTTTTGGTACATAGACATGACTACCTGGTGGATTTTTGGATACACCTTTTCAATTTCCCATGTGCTATATAGGCTTGTCACTAGGTCTGGGAACATATTAAAATAAAAAGAGTGCTGTAAAAATAATAATGAATATCTTTGATAACTCTGCATGACTAGTGGTGGTGGGGAACTGTTCAAACAAATGCTGGATTTGAAGCCCTATCTTCTGACTATAGAAAATTACAGGGAGCCCAGCTCTGTCTCATAAAAATAGATCTACCTTGGTTGCTATAAGAACTCAAGTCCATAAGCTTATTATTATTAAGGTTATTATTAAATCATAGTTCTCTGTTCTTGCAAGCACTGTTCAGGATATCAAGCAGATAAAAAAGGTCCTTTCCCACCCACCCATGAACTGAAACTATCTGCACAGGAAATACCAGGAACAAATGTAGTCCAACTTACAAACTTGTTCTTGATCCCAAGTTCTTCCAAAGTTCTCAATCTGAAATCCCTCCAGAAGTTAATAATGTAATGAGTGGCTTCAGAATTTTGAAAATCCAGGGTAGAGTTATGTCTTAATTTGCTTTTAATTACTGTATTTTAATATTAACATCAAGTTAATACAGAATTTATGGTATAGTATGGGTTATCATATTTGTTAGGCCTATTTCTAATAATAACTTAACCAGAAACTGCATTTGCCTGACATCTACCAGTCCCCATGGGTGCTGGTTAACAGTTTACTGTAATTTTTGGGGGGGGGGGGGGGGGGGGAGTGTTATCAAAAAATTTCTTTGAGCTGAAAGGCTCAAAGGATTTATGAGGATCCTGTAGACCAGGCTTGCATAACTTGTCAGTAGAAAGGGGCCAACATTAGGTAGGCGAAGCCTCTTGAGGCTGCAAATAGTTTAGCACTTCACTTTCCAAGTAAGGTATGATTAGGATTGTTGTTGCGTGCCTTCCAATTATTTCAGACTTTGGGCAACTCTAAGGTGACTCTAACAGAGTTTTCTTGTCAAGATTTATTCAAAGATGATTTGCCTTTGTCTTCCTCTGAGACTGAGAGAATGTGACCAGCCTAAAGACACCCTGTCAGTTCAAAGCCACAGTTCAAGGTTCAAACCAATACACCATTTCTGAATTTTGATTTCCTTCCGTTTCCTGCCTCCCTTTTCCCCTCCCCCTGCCTTCTATTTTTCCTGCTTCTTTTTCCTCCCTCCCTCCCCCCCTTTTCCCCTCAGACCCCCATGATGGATAGGAAGGGAAAGCCCCCCGCCCACCCAGATCCACAAAAAATGATTAGAAAGGGAAGCAACTCGGGGGAGTGGGGTGAAGGTGGGTGGGCTCGGTGGGCTGCACCAAGGCCTTGTGTGGGCCACATGCAGTCCATGGGCCATATGTTGTGCAGGCCTGCTCTACAGTACTGTGTCTCCTCAAAGGTCCACATGGATCCTAGATCATTCCCATTTATGCTTCAAAATATTCAGGATCCATGAGTCTTTAAATTGCATTACACTTTTCCAATAGCAATTGAAGTCTTAAAACAAAAATATCCCCAGATCCAAAATATTTATGTTTATTGTTTTAACAAGAGCATGCCCAGTGTCATGTGCCTGACATTCTGGATTAAATGATTAAACTTACAAAATGCTGGTGTTTGTAAATGCTTCATTTGAAATTACTGTACTTGTATTTTTAGCTCTGTTGCAAGAATAGGAAGCATCTGACATTTTTATGCCTCTTATTCTTATTGCTTTGTGTGAACAGAACATCGTGCTGGAGGAAGGAGGGTGGAGAAGCATTTTTCATCATCTCTGCCATGAAGTACCTCCCTCAATTTGGTCTGGATGGTCACAACAGTTGTGGAGGGGAGGAGGATGGGAATAACCCTTTTTTAACAACAGGATTTTCCACTGTCTCTCAGTCCTTCACATAAATATATAAGAGCTTCTGTTTGCCAAAGGGCAAATCTGAATTCAACTCATAGTAGCATCTTGTTGCTTTACCCAAATGTCACTTTAAGATAATTCTTTCTTAATGCACAGAAAAACACATTATTTCTGTACTGTGAGATTTGCATGGGCAGACGCCTCTTTAATATCCCTGCAGCTTTTCTGCAAAACATGCTAAGAAAAGCTTACCTCCAAGCTGCAAGGTAAGATTTTGGCTACTATCTGTCTGACTGTTCATTTTTTGAATTCTGGAAAAATTGTATGGCCATGATTCTTTGACAGGTTTTCTCTTCTAAGGTTTCTGTTGATGGATATAAGAACCAGTTAATGCAGTGTTATCTGTTAAGATTCCCTACTCTGATGACTAATTTGTAGCATTATTTTTTTTTTAAAATCACACTATCCTTTTACTTTGGAAAATAATATCTTTTCCAAAGAACATAATCTCTCTAATGTTGATGGTTTCTTTTCAAAACTAGATTTCCCCCCCCCCCCCCGAAAAAGAGAGAGAGAATCTAAATGCCTTTTGGTAACTCTGGAAGGAAAACTTTAAAAATTATGGAAAGGGATCTTTTGTAGTACTTTATAGGCTAATTTAGAGAATGAAGTTGGTAACATAACCTTTCATAGACTTAAGTGTGCACACACAAGTCTAAAGTTTTATGCTACCAACCTCTTTCTCAAGCGAGTATCTAAAATGCTACAAGCAGGCCCGGCCCTAGATAATTTCGCCTAGTAGGCGAACCTAGGGCCACGCCCCTCCCCCAAAATTGCTCCCCCCCTCCCCACATACCGGCGGCGGCGGCTGGGAAGGCCTAGCTGTTCTTGTGAGGCCTGGCGAGTTCTCGCCAGGCCTCACGAGAAGAGCTAGGCCTTCCTGGAGGCCTTCCTGGAGGCCTTCCTCCTTCTGCGGTGCTTCTATCGCACGCGCGATACACCAGCAGCGCTATAATTACTCGGGGGCGCTGTCAAAGCCTCGACAGCGCCCCCCTTTGACGTGCGCCCCAAGCGGCGGCTTCAGCTGCTTCAACGTTAGACGGGGCCTGGCTACAAGATCCCTTTGCATATTTATATTCCAGATGAACACAGCTATTTATGTTTTTGGATTAAAAAATAATGTATTTACAAGAAACTATTTCTGCCCCAAGATTACTTTCATATATTAGTGGGTCTTCTAGCACAAATGCACAATGTAACCTGAAATGACTGAAGTACAAAATTTGCTTTCAGTGTTCAAACTTCCATACTATAGGAAAATGTCTAAAGGCAATAGCAACAATGATTCAACTGTGCCATTATAAATCCATGCAGAAACAATCTGCTTATTTACATATATAATTTCAGAGAGTCTTATCTGTATGATTACATTCAAAGTTGATAGTGTGACACATACCAGACGATAATAAGCAGGCACAAATGTCAAAACGACCAAATGACTTATCAAATAAGGCGGAGTACAATAATACCTCTACAGTAATGTTTTTAAAAAGTACAAATACCATTTTAACATGTCATAAATAAAGACAATATAACATTTAATATAAAAATTGTAACAAAATCATTCTAACAACGCAGCACAATTAAAAATATGATCCACTTATGGGAAAACAAAAGTTTTGTATATTTGGAAATTAAAAAGAATCAAGGTGCATTCTGAGCTACAAAAATGGTGCTTTTACAGTTGGCTCCTTAAAAAAAAAAGTAAGTCCCAAAGGAATGGGGTTATTGTAATGTCTTGATGCAGCATGTGAGGGTATAAGGCACTGTTGCCATTGGTGTACCTTTAAAAGAATATGGAGAGCACAAGGGATTCTTGGTCCATCAGTATCCTCCACCTCTTCGTTCCAGAGCGGGCAAATGGTACTGTTTCACAGGAGATTTAAATTCTTTCTGTTTCTCAGACTGTTGAAAGACAATAGAAGTTACAATGGCCTGTAATTTGTCTCTGTAAAATTATATGTAATCTGACAAGGCAAAATTACCTTATGGTGTGTCCCAAAATAAGTTATAGGCTGCAACAACTGGACTTGTCTGTTTGTTGCTGGGAGGGCAAAAATTGACTGAAATGTAGGATTAGAGTAAGAAGTCAGGTTGGTGACTGCAGGGACTGTCACTTTTGGCAACTCTACTGCATAGGGAAGTCCATGAAGTCCCAATGGATACTCCTGGGTTTGCCTAAAAAAGTTCTTTTTGAAATATAAAAGTACAGGTTCATTTTTTTTTTACAGAATTAGCACTTTGATATGTCAAACGTCTGATACCACTCACATATGGCCCTCTGCTGCTGCCCCATGCTGGTCTGCATATATGCAAATGCTTCCACCCCATGCATACATGCATGTGTCACGTCAATGAAAATAAAACATGCATAGTAGTCTTGATATGTACTTAGATCAAAGTGGGAACAAATACATCTAGTTTAGTCATTCCAATATTTTTGAAGCAGGGAAGGGCCAAGTGCAGCACTGCCTTAGCATGTGGTTCCCAAGCCTGTTTTTACATCCCTTGCACAAACACTCCCAATACTTCTTTCTGTTGAACATAATATTTCCTGGATTAGCAATTTTACTTTTAAATTACTAGCAGCTCTCCTATGTTGCTTAACATGTTTTAGGAAAACTATTTTCAAATAGATTAGTAAAAGCCTAATTAAGAAAAAAGTATCCATGCCAAAAGTGGATAACAGGAAAACAAATTAGTGTTCTTCACTGCCATTAATTTTAGAGGAGGGACAAACATTCCAATTCAGCCTAAAACAAACTCATTTTGAATCAGAGTTGGAAGAGACAAGGAACATCCAATCCGACCCCAATATTCCCTGCAGGAACACACAAAGCACTCTTGACAGATGGCCTTCCATCTGAAGCAGAACCATTGGTTGAACACCCCTTGGGTTTAGCTTTTCAATTACAAATCCACCTAACTGTAGCATTGTGTGGCCCACATCTTACTAGCTTGTTTCCAATAATATCATGGAACCTAGCCAAAGGCCATACTGAAATCAAAGTATGCTATATCCATAGCTTTCTTCTACCATGCTTGTAATGCTATCATGTTGACGTTTAGTGATTATAGTTCTTACATACTGTATGTTTAATGATGTGAATCTTTTCTTGAATTGACATCAGGCTGGCTGGATGGTAATTGTTTGGTAATTGTTTTCCCTCTTTGAAGATAAGACATCTCTTGTTCTCTGGGAATTCTCAAAGACTACTGCCACTGATTCTGAGATTACTCCCTCCAGTTCTTTTAATACCCCTAAATGTAGTTTATCTGGTCCTGGAGACTTGAATTCATTTAGAGTTACCAGGTATTCCTGTGTTACCTTTTTACAAATTCTGTGCTGCATTTCCCCTACTGCACCATCTGCTCCATTTCCCCCATATTAAGCATGGTTTTCCTTTTGGTAAAAGACCAGGAAAAGTGTTGAGCGATTCTGCCTTTTCTCTGTCCCCTGTTAGCATTTTGCCATTTCCACACAGTGACTCTACCATCTCCTTAGGTCTTCTTTTGCTTTTCAATGTTTTTAACCTCTTTAGCAAATCTGAGATCACTCTTACATTGCTTTTCTGACTTTCTTTCTACACATACTATTTGTTAGAATTCCTCTTTGGCGAATTCTCCCTTTTGTGTGCATCCCTTTTAAGTTTTAGTTCAATTTGAACTTCTTTTGTCATCCATCTTGGTTTCTGTAGACACCTCCCATGTTTCCTCCTAATTAGAACAGTTTGAAATTGTGCCTTTGATATCTCACTTTTAAGAAGTGCTTTCCCGTCATCAATTCCCTTCTCATTTAATGGTCTTGATTACGTGATTGCAGCTGGTTTTCCCCTAATTTTTTACTGAAGTCAGCTTTCTTAAAGTCTAGATATTATGTCTCACTATGCTTGATTTCCCCCTTCTACTGTATAACAACCCCAGGAGAATATGGTAATTCCCACCTAAGAATTCTGCTACTTCCATAAAATCTGTTTTAGGAACTAATAAAAGAGTGCTTTGTTGGTGCCCTTGGAATAATTCTGTGATTAATGAATATTGGCTATATTAGCCTGGGTACAAGTTCAAATTTGCTCAAATAATAATTTCCAGAAAATGTGTGAGTAATGTATTCAAGTGTGGCTTCACTGCATGCTGTTACATTGTTACTTCAAAAGACTGAATGCCGTGCTACCACAGTACACTGCTATTCCAGTCTATAATTATGGCAGTGTATTTTTGCAAAGCCTTGTTGAATTTATGTGTCGTACTTAGACAGGCAATGTTAGGATATAGCAAAAATATTCACAAATCGGGTAAGCTTCTGATGCCAAGAATCTTAAAACATGTTTCACCTTTGGGTTCTGTTAATCAAATCTGACACAGGACTATTTTGTTGCAAGTCAAAACAACACTAGTTAAATAGATTTATTTGTCCTTGATTTAAAGATTACCTGCCTTTGATCCTCCTTTGCAATACGCCGCAAGTTGAGGGACTCTCTTTCTAATGGATTTTCTACTAATCTCATTTTTCTACGCATGGCCTGTTTCTCTGCCCACCTGTTCAGTGCAAAGCCAGACAAAATACCAGATACAAAAATTGAAATTCATTCATATCAGCTAGAGAGTCAAATCATCATAACATAGTCAGTTTCCCAGTTATGCTAATTAGTTAAAATATAGGTGTTAATTACCTAGAACTTGTGAGTTAAGTTTTTGTAGATGCTATAAATAGCAGTCATGCTCCTATTGGAATCATTTCCAAATCCAAGTTAATTGTTTAGTTCTTGTCAAACAACTGGGACACTGCTTACCTCAGTTCTCGGAAGTAAGGATGCTGTAATGCTTCATGGGCACAAATTCTCTCATCGGGATCATATTGTATCATTGCATATATAAGTGAAAGGCTCTTATTGGATAGACTAGGCATAAATGGAGAGATTCCTTTCCCTTTTCTTATTGGAAAATCAAAGCTCATCACTCTTGACCTGCATTAAGCCAGCAAAAGAAAGCTTTTATTTTATAAGGAAGAGAAACACTAGACCTTATAAATCCAATCTTCATAGTTGAAGACACGTTTGTTCTTCATTCAACCACTCTATTCTTTCAAGGTTGGGAAGTTACCCCAAGGATTCCCCACTCCAGCTAATCTCAATTAAAATACTGTCTTTTACATCAGAAAAGGAACAGTACAATCATTTCCTTCAAAATGTATTCTTATTAAGAGTAAATACACAGGTAAGAAAGAAGAAATGAAGCCTGGATTTAGTTCTTCATCAGCTACTGATAACGTGATGAAATGATGTAGGCTTGACAAATAAATTAGCTCACCTTTAGAATTTACAGTATTAACATCACTGTCGCTGCACTGAGGAAATCTAGGCAGGTTCCCTTGCTCTTTCCACAATTGGTGAAGACCTTTTTGTTTGGCAGGCCTTTTGAGGACATGGCTGTTTAGGAAGAACAGGCCTTGCATAATGTGCTACATTTCCTATTTGTTGGGTTCTTTTATTGATTTATGGTTTCAATTGGTTTTACTTTTTTGATAGTTTAAGTATGTTTTAAACTTTTTGCTTGCTGTGGGCTTTTGCCCATGTTTGTTTTAACTGGTAAGCAACCTGAGTAAATAGGGATTATGGTGGTAGTTTTTGTGATTCATACAAGTGAATCTTTTACTTATACATAGCCATGGCAGGAGCATTTTAAAACTTAGTAACCAAAACTGGCCTCCAGATATCATCAACCTGTTTGATCTTTATATCTATTTTGTTTATATACCTATATACCTGGTGTCATGCAAGACTTTCTCTGGCAGAAAGAGATGTGAACAGAAAAAGTTTAAGAAGCCCTGGTTTAAAGTGTATAGGTAGAGAATGGAATCAGATGAGTGAAAACAGGTCTACTGAAAACTAGAAAGGGGTTCGAGATGCATCTTGTTTCGAGAGCTATGAGCAGAAATGTCTCTGCTAGTTACAGCACACCTGCAATGAAGCAAACTCGAAGCTTATTTTTAAATGGAAACGTAGATGCTAAATAATCAAACACATTCATAAAATGACCCCAATCTCTTGTATGACTATACAATGAACTCTGATGAAATAGGGCACAGGCTGCATTAAATTTCAAAGCCTAATGCATCTATAAGCTGGCAGACAATATAAATCAGAAACTTTATATAATCTTAATAATATATTGAATGCACTGTTAGATTTGAGAAGTTACATTATACTTACTGCTTAAATTTATTAAGGACCTTCATGGGGGGAGTACCTATAATTTCGTGGATTTTTGAGATTTGGTCCAGTTCGTTAGATCCAGGGAAAAGAGGGTGGAAACTAGAAATAAAATCAGGAATTAAACTGGTAAGTAGTGAAAATTACGCACGAGTAGACAAATCTAAGCTTTTGTTGTGTTAAGAGAACTGTTCATTTTCAATCTTAAATAGTATTATTTAGTTACCACAATATTTTAACAATGTTAGTGGTGGTTGTCATCTTGCTTTGGTATCAGATATGAGAGGACAATGAGGACTACTAACTATAAAACTGACATATGATGCTCAGTTACCCCCCCCCCCCCCCCCCCCCGGCAATGTGTTGTGTTCAGCATTTTTAAAAATGGAACAGCACGAATGCTATAAGCAACTTTAGGAAAAAGATTTCAGTAGCAGGAAAGAGAAGGTTGCAAAAAAGGGGGAAAGCTCAAACATCTGAAACAATTTTACTGAATTTTACAATTCAATCCATACATCCACACAGCTCAGTAATGTTTGTTAACTGGCAAAAGTTCTCGATGATGTGCCCTTAAGACTGTGCTATTAGTGGTACCAGACACTGAATCTGGAGTCTTCTCCACACTAAGCATGTGCTGTTACCACTTGAGTGCAGCTTCTCAGTGTTTATCATGTCTGAACAGTTCTAACATCTGCACAAGCCTGATTACAGTGTGGATGTAATAGAAGGTCAAACAATCTATTCTTTACAGATAAATAATGTACCTTGCAATTTCATAAAACACACAGCCAGCGCTCCAGATGTCCATTTTGTAGCTGTAGTAGCCATCTGTCAGAAGACATTCAGGTGCCCTGTACCATCGGGTAGAGATGTATTCTGTATACGGCTGTTTGGAATGTATACTCCTACAGGATCCAAAATCCCCTAATTTGAGAAGGTCCTGCTGCAAGAATGTAAGTTTTATATCTCAAATGAAAAGACATTCAGATAAAATTTAACATCTACTTTAAAAATAACAATATTTTAATGTTTTAAAAATGATATTTGTATTGCTGTAATTGTTTTCTTATATGTTGCCTCGGAAGCCTTTCTGGGTTGGGGTCTGACACAGAAGTATTTTAAATGGATATATAATTAATATATAAACTGAAGATCAGAAGGAAATCTTCCTTCCCGTTCTCATTGTGTTAATATCTGGGGCACGCATTACTTTTGAATTAACTGTATATGCAATAGCATCTACTCAAATCTTAATCACAACTAAAACAGACCCCCTGAATCAATACAAATTTGATTAGGTCAGCACGTAAGTGCAATTAATTCAATTTGGTCTAAAAACTGAACTCATGCTAGTATCTACAATATTTGGAAGACATGAATATAGATTTGAACACTACCACTTTAGAAAGCTGCAAGAAAAAAATACAAGTTTGTCACTTTGGAATGGATTAAAATAGATTGGCCTGGTTTACAAAAGGTATCTTGCTTTTCTTTGCCGACAGAAACTGAAAATAGTTGAGCATCATAAATTGAAAAGCAAGGGCATCTGAATCTTGATCAGAAAATTATGAGATTAGAAGCAAAATGTATTTTTTAACCCTGGACCTAAAACAAAAATGAGTTTTTGGACTTTCTCAACTGTGGAAACCTGATGGTGAAATCCCTTCCCTTTGGAGGACCAATTGGAGCCAATGCGGTACTGGGTGAATTCTGGAATGCACTAAAAACTCAGTGTTTTAACTTTTACTATGGGTTCTGACTGCTTTATCCCCTCCCCCCCAAATGCCCATTATTTTACACCTTTTTCCTGTTTAACCCATTTTAACCCACAGCATAATTTAAAACAATTATCTATATATATATAAAAGGGTAATGAAATTTCGGCCTAGGACAAAACAACAAAACTACACATCCCAGAAACATTAAACTTGGCAGCACAACCCCTCATCTATGCCTCTACGTTCATACAACAAAAAGAAAAGAAAAATAAAGTCCTAATTAGAGGGAGAAGAATAATTGTTTTTATCCAATTGCTGCCAGTTAGAAGGCTAAGCTCCGCCCACTTAGTCTCCTTGCAACCCACTCAGCCCAGGGGACAGGCAGAGTTAGGCCTCACTTAGGCCTCTTCCCCACTGCCTATAAAATACAGATTATTGGATTTAAACTGGATTACAGTATATGGCAGTGTAGACTCAAGGCCCTTCCACACAGCTATATAACCCATTTATAATCTTATATTATCTGCTTTGAACTGGATTATCTTGAGTCCACACTGGCATATAATCCACTTCAGTGTGCATTTTATACAGCTGTGTAGAAGGGGCCTCATATAATCCAGTTCTAAGCAGATAATATAAGATTATAAATATAATATGTAATAATTACTGTGATATAATAATACAGAACAATATAATCTCTAAAATCAGGACAGTAAATAAAGAACAACACTCTGAAAGCATAAGCCACAGCAACGCGTGGCCGGGCAAAGCTAGTAGTCTTATAAAATTATTCTTCTATATTTTACCTATATGCTCCCTTGGGTTCCTATGATATTTGGTGAAATACAGATATTTTAATGAAATTAAAATGCTACAGGCTGCATTCAGAGGAAAGAAATAGGAAACCAACTCTTGAGTATTCCTTGCGTAAGAAAACCCTATGAAATTCATGAAGTCAGCACAACTTGATAGAGAATTCTTACCTTTATTAATATATTTTCTGGTTTCACGTCTCTGTGAAATATTCCATTCCTATACAAAAAGAGGATTTGAGAGGAAGGTGAATACGTATAAACCAAGATGGGAGTGATTTAAAGTCCCCCCCCCCCCCCCTTTACCACCATTGTCGTTCCAAAATAGTTTTTCACATTTCCGTTGTAAAGCCATCCCTTAAGGCTGGAGGATTTCCCAAAAAAGGCAACTGATGTGTTGTGAGAAACATCCATCCCTCCTCTACTTCAATGTGTTCACAGCAGCATCTTAGATGGGCAAATGGGACGCTCCAAATATTAGCCCAATTAGCAATACATTTGGGGAAAGAGTAAGAGAAAAACACAGAAGGGAAAAACAGGGCTGTCCTACCTGTGCATGTGATCAAGAGACTTGAATAACTGGTACATATAATTCATTATTCTCTTTTCAGGCAGTGGTTTTTTTCTCCCTAGAATTTAGAATCAAATGAAAATATGGGAGTTAAATATAAAAGGCTAATTGGCTAATTGCCATTGGCTAATTTTTTAATGCTGTTAGGAGATTTTCTACATATAAATTGTGGCACTGTTTGTGTTTTTTAGCATTGGTGGAAAATGCAGTAGTCAGTATGATTTCTGGTATAGGTTTTCAACACATATTAAACTGGTTAGAGATCTATACACTGCCTTTTTGTTTGACAGTGGGTTTTTCCTTACGCAACAAGCCCCGGTGGCGAAGTGTGTTAAAGCACTGAGCTGCTGAACTTGCAGACCGAAAGGTCCCAGGTTCAAATCCCGGGAGCGGAGTGAGCGCCCGCTGTTAGCTCCAACTTCTGCCAACCTAGCAGTTTGAAAACATGCAAATGTGAGTAAATCAATAGGTACAGTTCCAGCAGGAATGTAATGAAGCTCCATGCTGTCATGTCAGCCACATGACCTTGGAGGTGTCTACGGACAATGCCGGCTCTTCGGCTTAGAAATGGAGATGAGCACCACCCCCAGACATGACTGGACTTAACATCAGGGGAAACCTTTACCTTTAATAAGGCTTGAACTACTTGAAAACCAAGACTCCCATATAAAACTTACTGAAATTTAAGGTCAGCTTTTGATCCTCTGTTCCTAATATATCATTTTTTGGGGGGAGCTGTTAAAAGCAAAAAAACCGACTAGAGGTCTTTTAACAAATATTTTCCACTAGTGGAAGGAACTTCTTCACACCAGATTGCTCCAAAGGGAACATAGTTTTGTCTTAATCATAATAAATAAGAGAACTGAAGTTCAACTGAGATCTTATTACAAGAACCTGGAAAATCTTACCCTTTTGGACTATAACTGAGTATTCTGGCTGAAATATTCTGGGAGCTATGTCAAGAAAAATACCATTTTCCACACAGAGGTATCATCTCTGCCTTCTAATCCTTTTATCTGCTTTCTTTCATATATAACAAAAGAAACAGTCTACTGGGTTGTTGTATGTTTTCCGGGCTGTATGGCCATGTTCTAGAAGTATTATCTCCTGACGTTTCGCCCACATCTATGGCAGGCATCCTCAGAGGTTGTGATGGCAGGATGCCTACCATAGATGTGGGCGAAACATCAGGAGAGAATACTTCTAGAACATGGCCATACAGCCCGGAAAACATACAACAACCCTGTGATCCCGGCCATGAAAGCCTTTGACAACGCAGTCTACTTCCAATAAGATATATTGTGTCTGTCCATGTAAGGTCTTTCCACAGCTACAAGCATCATGTGATCGTCACTATGTTCTATTTATTATTTTTGGACATATTCAACATTCAACTGCGTTTTTGCATAGTGGAATAAATGGAATGTGACTAAAGTATTATTCTGGAGACAGCATAATCTACATACCTTTGATCAGTTCATAAATATTCTTGTCCATAAGTTCACATATTAATGCAAGAGCACCAGATTTCTTGTCACTAAAGAAAAAAAAAATCCGTTTAAATTTAATGTTATGAAAGAAAGGGAAAGTAATGGCTTTAATCTTTGGGGGGTAGAGATGTTCTCTCACACAAAAATAGCAGATATCATATTACAGTATTATAGATACTAGATTTGATATTATAGTATTACTTGCTCATCTTTGGGAACATAGCATAAGATGGCCCTCCATAATTACAAATGAAACACTTTCATTCTTGGACCTTTGTTTCCTTTTTTTCTTATACTATTGGTGTTTCCATTTTGGTACCACAAGTAAATCAGAGACTTCTGGTGTGGGTGGAATAAAACTAATTTCTTTTTTAACATGTGTACACATGGCCTGTGTAGAAAATGTTGATTCATCATGAGGAATATCATATTCAAGAAATACAGTCTCAGCCTTTCCAAATTGTCCATACCACTATAATTCCTCCTATTTTGGGGGTACAGGTGCAAGAACAGATTGAATTTCATCATTCCAGAAGAAAATAGAGACAATCGTGCTTCAAATTAATTTTATTGAGATTAAGACTTGTTGGGAAAGTTAAATAGCCATTAAATACTTGGACATAAATTCAAGAGAAGAATACCGAGGGTTGCAAAAGTAAAGAACTCATGTAGACTTACAAAATCACTTCATGCAATATAAGGATATTTGGGTGTGGATTCAGTCGCCTTAAGGCTTGTATTTCTCTCAGATTGTTCACATGGTCAATACTAAAAAAGGAGTTGAAAATGAAAAGATCAGGCTACAGCAAGATTATAATTCTTCTCTTAAGACATTCTTACACCCACCCAAATTCAACATGATTTCCTTTTTTATTCAAAACACACCCAGCGCATACAGGCTATAATTCTAGAAGCCATCTGAGATGCATGCCCATGGTTATATGAGTACACTAAGACCTTCTAATGGTCTCTCTTCTCTAAAAGCTTCTAGTACTGCACTGGAGGCTTTTTATTATTTTAAAAATGTTTTAATAGTAGTTCTCATGGGCATGGAGGCTTCTTGGAAAAGAGTTTCAAAGCTGGAGGGCATTACTTGTAGCCATCATCTCTCTCACTTTTGATAGCGGTGATATATGAAACAGAGTTTCAAAAGAATATTTTAATGCACTAACAAATTCATGCAACAGATGGTTTCTGGTTTCTATTATTGCTCTTCATGATCAAGAAGAGCAAGCTTGTATATATATGCTCATGTCAGTCAAGCTCTGTATGAGGAAAAGTCATGATTGCAACATCCCTCTTCTTCTTCCAAGGCATCCACAGCATATTATTATTACACTTATAATAGTTAGAATCTCATTTTATATCAAATGTTGTTTATGAAGATTAAAGAAATATTTACATGTGATAGTTCCATTTTTTTTTAAAAAAGCATTCAAAATGCAGCTATACCTACCTTTCAAAATGTTGTTTCATTTGTTTACATGCATAATACTGTCCACCTTTCAGACTTTGGACCTTCAGAACATCAGAAAAGGTTCCCTCTCCAATCTTGCCAATTGTTTTGTATTCTATAAAGGTCAAATTTTAAAAAGAAAACTAAATTCTAGTACAGATTGTATGCTTAATTTCCTTAGGATAGTTTTAAAAACATTTTGCTTCATAAAAATAAATTTAGAATTGTGGGTTATTTATTCAAATCACACACTTCTTTATAGGTGGAGTTGAGCCTTGTTTGAATAACTGCACAGATTAATTATTACAGTACAGTGTGGATTTCTGCCCTTTAATTACATTGATTTTAAATCTGAGTTCAGCAGGAAAATAATGTCAATAGAATATATGCCCCTGGCATAAAATGGTTTATTGCTTTGTAAACACAGATTTGGAAATACAGAATTCGGGAGCTCAGAATCTTGCATGTTTAAGCTACACTGTAAACAATCCCACAAATAGACATTTGCTTCAATAGAAAAGCATGACACTGTGGAAGTGGATTTGCAGTAGAGCTGTTTGTAAAGAGTCTTATTTATATGTATTAGTAGTGTATTTATATTGGAAAGAACTTCATTACAGCTAGCAGCATTCCAAAGATGTTAACTGTCATGAGAAATTCTAGAAGATGTCTAGAAGCAACTTCTATAGAAGCGATGTATATGGGAGCGGAGAGAATTAGATGGAAATTAGAGTTGACAAGTTCTGCAGATTTTTCACCACAAGGATGGAGAGTGGCTGATAGAACACCCAACTGAACACTTCTATTTTGGATATTTTAATATCGTTATCATTTGTGTTCCAGGTCCCTGTGTGTTTCAGATGTTAGAGTCAAACTTTACAAATAGCAAAGCACAAGGAATATACAAAAGGATCTTGTAGCCTCTTAAAGACAAACAGAAGACAAAGCTAGTAGCATAAACTTTTGTAACTTATTACACCAACTTCATTTTCTCAGTCCCTTGCCCTAATGATATTCCAGCCGAACATGGCTATGCCTTTGAAGAGCATAAGGAGATTACAGGTGTTGCTACAACAAAAGCTGCTTATGTGTGGCAGTTTTACGGTATGAGAGGTAGTATGGCATAGAGATTTAATGATCATTATAAAAGACAGACAGACTACAGACTACTTCAGACCTCCGATCACACGCTTGCTGTTTTACTGTAAGAGATGCCCTGATCGGTTGGCACAGAGAATAATCTCAAACATATCTGAAACTGGACTGAGAAATTTTGTATCTGTGTATGCTGAGCACATGAAGGTTGTGAGTAAACCAAATTTGTTATTTTTTAATCAAAATCTTAATTTTGTCTCTTGAATGCATGATATAAAACAAGTTGTTTGACGGGCACTGAAAAATACTTCTGAGACACATATACTGCACATAGCAAGCATGTGCAAACTTCGGCTCTCCAGGTGTTTTGGACTCTAACTCCCACAATTACTAACAGCCTACCAGCTGTTAGGAATTGTGGGAGTTGGAGTCCAAAACATCTGGAGGGAAGGCCCAAGTTTGCCCAGGCTTGATGTAGATGCACTTCACGCATTGACTCAGGCCCCTTCCACACTGCTGAATAAAATCTCACATTACAGTAGAGTCTCACTTATCCAAGCTAAATGGGCCGGCAGAAGCTTGGATAAGCGAATATCTTGGATAATAAGGAGGGATTAAGGAAAAGCCTACTAATCAAATTAGGTTATGATTTTACAAATTAAGCACCAAAACATCATGTTATACAACAAATTTGATAGAAAAGGTAGTTCAATACGCAGTAATGTTATGTTGTAATTACTGTATTTATGAATTTAGCACCAAAATATCACAATATATTGAAAACATTGACTACAAAAATGGCTTGGATAATCCAGAAACTTGGATAAGCGAGACTCTACTGTATCTGCTTTGAACTGGAATATATGGCAGTACTGTATCTGCTTTGAACTGGAATATATGGCAGTACTGTATCTGCTTTGAACTGGAATATATGGACTCTGATAAACCCAGTTCAAAGAAGGTACTGTGGGATTTTCTGCCTTGATATTCTGGGGGCCCTTCCAGAATATCCCAGAATATCAAGGCAGAAAACGCCACAGTATCTGCTTGGAACTGTGTTATCTGAGTCCACACTGCCATATATTCCAGTTCAAAGCAGACAATATGGGATTTTCTGCCTTGATCTTCCGGGATATAGGGCTGTGTGGAAGGGCCCTCAGTGCCTGCATAAAATGGAGGAAGCCTTTCTCTCCTTTCTCTGAACCAGAAACCCCTTCCCTCATCTCATTCTCCACAGAATGAAACAAAACAAGGCTTCTTTCTGTGAGGGGAGGAAATGTCCCGCCTCCTTCCTTCCTATACTTTGGGCCCTCTCTTCCCCCCATGTCCCGAAAAGGAAAGAGGCCCAGCCCAGGCCTGCGACCCTCCTCAACGGGCCCTTTTCCCCTTACTGTTCATCCTCCGCCGGGTCTCCTTCCGGTGGGGAGGGGGCGCGGTCGCAGAACAGCCACAGTCTCTCCCCCTCCCCTTCCTCTTCGCCTTGTCAGCGCGCCATGTTGTCTTCCCCGTCACCCTGGCAACCCCAGCAGAGCGTCAGCCAGCCAGGCGCACGCCACGCCACGCCACGCCCTGCCTTGCCCTGCCTATCAAAGGTCGGCGCAAGCGCAGTCACTCACCTCCGCCCTCGCCGACGATCGACTGCGGCAAGCCCAGCGAGGTCTTCATGCTCGCACACCGTCTTCCCACCCGAATGCGTCAGGTGTGCGCATGCGCGCCGTCTCCCTCTTCCCCCCCCTCCGCCTTTCCTTTGTTCGCATGCGCAGTAGTCCCCTTGAGAAAAAAGCCTTTTGTTGTTCTTTGAGTGACACTGGCTCCTTCAACACAGCTGAATTAAATCCCACATTATCTGCTTTAAACTGGAATATCAAGGCAGAATAACCCGAAATACAGTATCTGCTTTGAACTGGGTTATCTGAGTCCACACTGCCATATATTCCACTTCAAAGCAGACAATGTGGGATTTTATTCTTTTTATGTTTTGAACCTTCATAGTGTTTGCTTATCTCTTTGACATTGTGAGATTTTCTTCCTTGATATTCTGGGTTATCTGATCCCAGGTTTTCTGCTTTAAACTGGATTATATGAGTCTGCACTTCCAGATAATCTGGGATAAACAAAACCAGGGTTAAGATCCTGGGATATAGGGCCCACTTTCAGGGCCCTTCCACACAGCCATACAATCCATAATATCACGGCAGATAATCCCACAATATCTGCTTTGAAGTGGGTTATCTGACTCCACACTGCCATATGTTTCAGTTCTAAGCAAAAAAATGTGGGATTTTATTCAACTGGCAAAGGCACCTCTGAACAAATCTGGCCAAGCAAAATAGGACTGAATGTACTTGAAGACACACAACAAATACATAGATATAAGGCCCTTCTTCACTGCCATGTAAAATCCAGATTATCTGCTTTGAACTGGATTATATGACAGTGTAGAAGGGGCCCTTTGATAGCCTGGATTATTTCACAGTGTAGAAGGGGCCTAACTCTGCTATGCCTTTGAATGCTAACAAGTTCAAATTAAGCACAGATAATAATAATAATAATAATAATAATAATAATATCTTTATTTTTGTATCCCACCCCATCTACCTGAGGGGACTTGGGGCGGCTCACATGGGGACCATAGAATCATAGAATCATAGAATAGTAGAGTTGGAACAGACCACATGGGCCATCTAGTCCAACCCCCTGCTAAGAAGCAGGAAATCGCATTCAAAGCACCCCCGACAGATGGCCATCCAGCCTCTGCTTAAAAGCCTCCAAGGAAGGAGCCTCCACCACGGCCCCGGGGAGAGAGTTCCACTGTCGAACAGCTCTCACAGTGAGGAAGTTCTTCCTGATGTTCAAGTGGAATCTCCTTTCCTGTAGTTTGAAGCCATTGTTCCGTGTCCTAGTCTGCAGGGCAGCAGAAAACAAGCTTGCTCCCTCTTCCCTATGACTTCCCTTCATGTATTTGTACATGGCTATCATGTCTCCTCTCAGCCTTCTCTTCTGCAGGCTAAACATGCCCAGCTCTTTAAGCCGCTCCTCATAGGGCTTGTTCTCCAGACCCTTAATCATTTTAGTCGCCCTCCTCTGGACGCTTTCCAGTTTGTCAACATCTCCCTTCAACTGTGGTGCCCAAAATTGGACACAGTATTCCAGGTGTGGTCTGACCAAGGCAGAATAGAGGGGGAGCATAACTTCCCTGGATCTAGACGCTATTCCCCTATTGATGCAGGCCAGAATCCCATTGGCTTTTTTAGCAGCCGCATCACATTGTTGGCTCATGTTTAACTTGTTGTCCACAAGGACTCCAAGGTCTTTTTCGCACACACTGCTGTCAAGCCAGGCGTCCCCCATTCTGTATCTTTGATTTCCATTTTTTCTGCCGAAGTGAAGTATCTTGCATTTGTCCCTGTTGAACTTCATTTTGTTAGTTTTGGCCCATCTCTCTAGTCTGTCAAGATCGTTTTGAATTCTGCTCCTGTCTTCTGGAGTGTTAGCTATCCCTCCCAGTTTTGTGTCGTCTGCAAACTTGATGATCGTGCCTTCTAACCCTTCGTCTAAGTCGTTAATAAAGATGTTGAACAGAACCGGGCCCAGGACGGAGCCCTGCGGCACTCCACTTGTCACTTCTTTCCATGATGAAGACGACGCATTGGTGAGCACCCTTTGGGTTCGTTCGCTTAGCCAATTACAGATCCACCTAACCGTAGTTTTGTCTAGCCCACATTTTACTAGTTTGTTTGCCAGAAGGTCGTGGGGGACTTTGTCGAAGGCCTTACTGAAATCCAGGTACGCTACATCCACAGCATTCCCTGTATCGACCCAACTCGTAACTCTATCGAAAAAAGAGGTCAGATTAGTCTGGCATGACTTGTTGGCAAGCCCAACAACATACAATAAAATAGTTTAATATTATTCCAGTACATAAAATGGAGCACTGTACAGATTTTATTTGTGCAGTTTTAATTTAAAATATAAAATGGAAAATAAAACTCTTTTTTTTATTTAAGGAAGTTGAATATTCACCTAAAACTAATTACAGTAGAGTCTCACTTATCCAACATAAACGGTCCGGCAGAATGTTGGATAAGCGAATATGTTGGATAATAAGGAGGCATTAAGGAAAAGCCTATTAAACATCAAATTAGGTTATGATTTTACAAATGAAGCACCAAAACATCATGTTAGACAACAAATTTGGCAGAAAAAGTAGTTCAATACGCAGTAATGCTATGTAGTAATTACTGTATTTACGAATTTAGCACCAAAATATCACGATATATTGAAAACATTGACTACAAAAATGCGTTGGATAATCCAGAATGTTGGATAAGCGAGTCTTGGATAAGTGAGACTCTACTGTACTAATTTATTCCACACAAATAAACAACATTTGCTATGTGTCAGTAACCAAGGAGAAGTGCAGGAATCTGCTGCGCCAAGTGGCCGGTTAGCTCAGTTGGTTAGAGCGTGGTGCTAATAACGCCAAGGTCGCGGGTTCGATCCCCGTACGGGCCAAAGGGAAATTATTTTGTTTTTAAAAATAGCAATACTGTACATTTAAATAAAAAACCTTAGAAAGGCAAAATATGTATTTAAAAAGCCATTCCAATGCATATAAGAAGGAAAATGGACTACGAAAGCAGCACACTGATTTAACATTATGGCCGCATCTACACTGAATGAACGCAGTTTGGCACCACCCTTAATTGCCATGGCTGGCATTTTGAAGACACAACACTTTTTGGTGAAGGACCTTGCAAATCTATAACTTCCATCATACCAGAGCATTGAGCCATGGTAGTTAAAGGTGGGTCAGAATGCATTCATTCTACAGTGTAGATTCATTCTCCTACTGAATTTTAACCATTATAATCTCCCTTTGGTTTCTATACTGTAGAATAGGACAGAAAGTGGTAGGAAGCTCGACTGCGTTTTTTTAATCGAAATATGTCTCCTGTCGGCTTCCGCTGCCACCCTCCTGCTTTTTGATGACGTCAGATGAGGCCGACTGAAACGTTTCTATTGGTTACGTTCTCGCTTCTCGCGTGAGCAGCAGAAGGATGAGATTTCAACCTTAGTTAATTACCAAGATGGCGGCTCCTGAGCGAACGAGTGTCGTTTCTCAGGAAAAGTCGGCTTCCTCGAGGGTTCTTTTGGACCCACAGACCTCTGCTTCTCCGGCATCCCTGCCGCCCGCTTCCAGCATCTTTTACAGCGCGTTCCAGGAGCTGCAGAAAACGGCTCAGCTACAAGAGAAATCGGGGAAGGCGGCTGAGGCCTTTACTAGGCTCCTTCCGCCAAAGGTAATATAGACTTTCTGGCTTATTTGAGGCCTGTTATTATTATGACGACGATTATTATAGACTCAAAGCTGTCACCTGAGTCCTCGGTGTCCCGAAATGGTCACAGTGCTCATCTACACTAACTATTTAATGCAGTTCCAAACCAGTATTAAAGAAAGGTTTTCCTGTGCAAATGGTTACATAGGAAATCCTGGAACCATTTGGAAGCCCGGGGTGGTGATGACACAAACCACAGAGCACTGAGGCGCATTCAGGTTTTTCTTTTCATGGGAGTTTGTTGTTGAAGCTAGCTTCGAACTGTATTAAAGGGTCAGTGTAGATGAGGCTGTTAGGAATTGTGGGAGTTGGAATCCAAAACACCCGGAGGACCAAAGTTTTCCCATGTCTGGGCTTTGGTCTCTCAAGTCAATACAGAGATATATTCAGAAACATTTTTTCTTTGTAGAAATAGGAAGTTACATGGTGCTAGGCACAAAGCTTAGTGGGTTCCTAGCAAACTTCTTTTTAAAGGATTTTTACTCTTTCATTTAGTGTTTGCAGGTTGTTCTCCAATTGCCTAATGATCCTTATCTTACACGACTCTAATTGACTTTTTGCGTACACGTGGTTCTCTGTATGCATTATTAATGTGTGTTTCCTGACAGGTGTTTGTCCATGGCTTTTGTAATATTTTCCCTTTAAACAAAGGGCTTGTGTTCCTTCAGAGGAAGTTGCAGACTAGAGGTTTTGGCTTATAACCGCTTTCTCCCTACAATTTATCTAACTGTACAGTTTTTTTTTTAACTGTATGCTTATCTTATGTAATCTTATGTCGATTACTCTCATATTTGGGTTACTGTGAGTCTTTCAACCTACATGGCCACGTTCCAGGAGCTTTTTCGCCTGATGTTTCATCCACATCTCTGGCAGGCATCCTCTGAGGTTCACCTCACAACCTCTGTAGATGCCTGCCACAGATGTGGGTGAAACATCAGGCGAGAAAATTTCTGGAACATAGCCATACAGCCCGAAAGACTCACAGCAACCCAGTGATTCCGGTCATGAAAGCCTTCAACAATACTCTCATATTTATTTGTAGAAATACTAATGCTGTACTGATCTCTTGGTGCCAACTTATCAAATCATTTCACACCATTACAAAACAATGCAATTTAAAATCTACAACATATAAAAATTAAAATAGAATTAAACTTACAGGTTAGTTAAAATAACAGTGGAGCCCCCAGTGGCGTAATGAGTTAAACCCTTGTGCCAGCAGGACTGCTGACCGACAGGTTGACGGTTTGAATCTGGGGAGAGCAGGTGAGGTCCCTCTGTCAGCTCCAGCTCCCCATGGGGGACATGAGAGAAGCCTCCCACAAGGATGGTAAAGCATCAAAACATCTGGGCAACATCCTTGCAGACGGCCAATTCTCTCACACCAAAAGCAACTTGCAGTTTCTCAAGTCGCTCCTCTGATATGAAAAAAAGTTAAAATCACTTGGCTACACTTGATTAAGGTACATTTCAAACTGAGTATGTGATTTTCTTTGCCTCAACTGCAAACCACTTCTGAGGTGGTAGGCCACGAAGACTATTCCTTATACTTGTAAGGCATTATTGGATACCTAGGCTTTAAGCCAGTGATTCTCAACCTGTGGTCCCCAGATCTTTTTGGCCCTAACTCCCAGAAATCCTAACAGCTGGTAAACTTGCTGAGATTTCTGGGAGTTGTGGGCCAAAAATATCTGGGGACCTCAGGTTGAGAACCACCACTTTAAGCAATGGACATGCTTGAATGAATCACACTTATGCAGAGTCATTTGTGAGGCTTGAGCTTTTGCAGGAATCATTTTATATATAAGAAGTGGACAATTAAGTCTGTAGAGGTGTGTGTGTAAATTTGTGTCTAAATATTTTTAAAGCTTTGTTAAAATCAGTTGGAAACTTTTTGTGTCCAAATACAGCCTGAGAAGAAAAAAGAGGAGGACAAATCAACCCCAGGTCCTGCAGTGGCTCATCCCAAAAGTTTAACAACAGTTCAGCCAGTTGAAAAAAATTCCAAGATTTTAGGACTTGGTGTAAATCCTCAAATTATTCAGATACACCCTACTATGGGAATTGAGTCTCAGCAAATTTTCTTACATAATTCTTCCAAACCTACAGTTCAGTTACTTTTGCATAGCCCTTTACACCTCCTTGGACAAATTTCTGTAGGTAAGATAACAACACATGGACAGAAAAACAAACCAGCTGAAAAAGCTCCCACAGATTCTTCAAATAGTGGTCTGATTTCAGCAAACTCACTTATAAAACATAAGAAGAAGCAAAAAGAGCAGAAGATTAAAAAGGCCTTGAAGGTGAAGACCCGTTCTGGGAGAGTTTCATGTCCTCCTAAATATAAAGCTAAGGATTATAAATTCATTAAAACAGAAGATTTGGCTGACTGTCATCAGTCTGATTCTGATGACTATTCTGAGCTGAGTTTAGAAGATGATGAAGGTGGCAAGGGGACAGAAACATGTACATTATTTGATTCCTTGAAAAATGACCTCAGGCCAAAATTGTTTAAATGTCAAAGTTGTGAAAAATCCTACATAGGACAAGGAGGATTGGCACGGCACTATAAACTTAATCCAAACCATGGACAACAAGAGCCATTTCAATCTTTCCTTATAAATAGACCGCAAAAGAAGACGTTGCTAGAAAACATTGGAAAAAGAAGCAGTGAAGCACCATCAGTTACTGCTACCTTGGTAAACAAAAGCGGAATAGACACAGAATTGGAAAAAGATTTTCTCAAAGAGAACGAGAGACAGGTAATATATATTTTCTCTAATGAACTGTCAGGGTCCTGGGTATAATCTTTAAAAGCTACTTGTGTAGTGCTCATTTCTGGTCTTCCATTAAATATCCCTACCTCCACTTTCCTCTAACCTCAGTCAGAGAAAGAGATGTGAAAGTCAAGGAAATAATCAGGAAAAATATTCATCACCCCTAATTTTTTTCAGGTAAAATTTATTTTGGGAGGCGAGGGACATTTAAGTTTTCCCAAATCTTCTAATCCAGGAGTTCACAAACTTTTTCAGCAACGGAGCCCTTTTTGGAGCAAAAGTTTCTTGTGGCGCTCCAAGAAATGTTTATATATTATATGTAATGTATATATATCAGGAATGGGCCAGGCCAGTGTCGGATGGCAAATGTTCATGTGAACTAATTCACACAGTGCAAAAAAGGAAAGAGAACAGTACAATATTTAAAGTGAAGAACAGTTTTAACCAATATAAACTTAACAGTATTTCAATGGAAGACCTCCGGGGCCATCCAGTCCAACCACCTTCTGCCATACCAGAAAAAACAATCAAAACATCCCAACAGATGGCCACCAGCTGTAGTAGTAGTAGTAGTAATAATGATGATAATAATAATAATAATAATAGCAGAAACAATCCAGTCCAACCTCCTTCTGCCATGCAAGAAAAACACAATCAAAGCATCCCCTGAGCAATGGGAAGGAAATAGGATTTAGGAAGCAAAGAACATGTGAGGGGGTTTGGGCCACAAGAAAAAGTTTGGGCAGTGAAGGAGGCTAGGAGAAAAGGTCTGAGTGGAGAGAAAAAGTCTGGGCAGCGAGGGGGGTGAGTGAAAAAGGTTTGGACAGTGAGAAAAAGTGGACAGAAAGGGAGATGAGGGGAAAGGGTCTGGGCAGTGAGAAAAAGTCTGGGCAGCGAAGGACCCTGCCCCCAGGTTCATGTATGATTTGGATCATTTAGAAGTAAGTACATGGACGTAGAAGCAATATTTGCTTCTCTAAATACATTATTTTGTCTTTAGCTGAGTCAGCATTTTCCTAATGAAGATTTCATGGAGCAGGCTGTTCCACATTTTACAAAACTTGTTACTGTATTTGAATTTCTACTGATGAAGGTAAGTTTCTTAAGAGAACTTCAGTTCTCATGAAGATTTTGCTTGCATTTTCTCATTTAATCTAATATTATAGCAATGAGTTAAAAACTGAGTGATCCTAATTAACAAAGTCCACGAGGAATTGCAGGGGAGAAGCAAAAAAGATTTGTATCGTATTTCTCACTTTGCTCTAAACTTCGTTCCTGTAAATAAAACAATTCTTATCAGACAGCAAGTGCAATCCAGCCAATGCGAGTGGCTTGTCTCAAAGCTTACAATAGTTGGTGTCTTTCTTGAAGCCAGGATTTATGCTTTTTAAGTAAGCTTGTGGACTTTGAAATTCAGTCTTGATTATCTATATTAACCTTAAAACTCAGTTGCCTATTTACTGTTCATTTAAAATATTGGTTTAAGTCAGCCAGCCAGTGGAACTTGCATCTCTACTTTGAATTCCAAACATAACAAAGTAGCTAGTTTTGTCAAAAGAATTGTGAGGGTAAAAAAAAGTAAGATTTCTTGGATGGGACTCAAAAGGTTCTTCCTATAGTTAACATATCATGTGTATAATCTCCTAGTGCCTATTTTTCATGATTACCGTTTGAATGGGACTTATTACTTGTGATTTGTGCTGTTTAAATAGCTTTGTTTTTTACCAGGTAGAGCAAAAGTACCAGAAAAAAGCACTCTTTCCAGATGTATACCGGGAATTTGAAGAGCTTCATGCTATGGTAAAGAGGATGTGCCAAGACTATTTTGGTAACCCTGAATTAAGAAAGCCAGTGGAAGTAAACAATGAGAAGGTACTTGTGTTTTTGTTGTTAGCCATTCTCTATTACCTAACTATATGTGGGTGAAATCAGACAGCATAATTTCTTTAAAAAGAAAGTAAAGATTAACTTTAAATGTTGGACCTAGAATATCCCTGATCAAAACTATCCTTATCTTGTTTTTTTTAATATTATACCTTATTGCTATTCTTAGAAAGTAAACACCACATCTATGCCTACCATAGATGTGGGCAAAAGGTCAGGAAAGAAGGCCCCTGAAACATGGCCATATAGCCCAGAAAACTCACAACAACCCAGTGATTCTGGCCATGAAATCCTTCAACAACAGTTAAACACAACAATTTGGTTTTTAAATTAGGTCAATAATTTAAAAACAGATGCAGCAAGTTTTCAAGTCTTATTGTATATAGAGCATTCTAGGAAGGTTAACTTCCTGATGAGGTAAGAAGATACCATTGACATTCATGAACTGCTCAATTTAATGATTAAATATAGATAAGGCTTCAGGAGTACTTTACAGAGCTTAACATTCTTTTCTAGTCTAGGACAGATGTACAAGGTCTTTCCTATATAACAGCTAGATATGGAGGCAGGCAGTCTACTCAATCAATCTTAATATTAATGCTTGATTTCTTATGGGGAAATTTCTCTTGGCACTTGCAGTACTGTTGAATTCCTGTTGTTTTTTCTTATGGCTTTCATAGGTGGCTGAATCACTAGGAATTACAGACTGTTTTCTTCTGTTGAAAAAGACTCAAGTAGACTGTTCTCCTGAATATATTGAGACTACTAGTGATTGTGTGTTTACCAAAACTGTGGAACAGAAATGTGCAACTGAGGTAGTGAACTTGTGAATTCTGCCATCTTAATAAGAATGTCCCAGTCCGACAGTACACTAGAATCATAATCATAGACTAAACATTTTGATGCCTATTGAAAGTATGGGTTTGTCTTACCTTAACAAGTGCCATCATATGTGCCATCATATGTGCCATGGCTGGATTGAAATTCTTCTTTCAAAAATCTGACTGTCCACTGTAGCTGTATCAAATGTTTTACTTAGTGACATAATGATGTGAATTATGTTACTTCTGCATAAAACTAGAGATATTAAAAACATTCTTGTCATTAACTCAGGATATTCTTTGTTGCTTGATTCTATGTGTAATACATGTAATAATGTTGAATTTAACTTGAGTTATACATCTTGGATTCATATGTGGCAAAAAGTACTACTGAAATTGTGAAGTAGGGCTACTTCTACATTACTGAAATTTTAAATTTTTAAAAATCACTCCAAAGTTAATTAAACAGTGTTTACTCCTTACTTCTGTTGACAGCCTTCAGATGAAATGTTACCATTAGCAAAAAAATGCAGAGTGGATTATCTACCGGAGAACATAAATATTGATTATTCAAACCATAGTAGAAAAGAAGGCGGTGGCTCCATGGGTAATAATCTTTCAATTAGCAATATTCAGTAACAAAAATGGTTACCAACCAATGCATCTAAAATGTGTTTGTTTACTTATATCATTATTTTATTCTAGAAGGGAACTGTGCAGCAAATGTTCAGTCTGGGAATGCATTATGGGAAGAGGAACATGAATTACTTGAAGAAATTGTAAATGATCAAGATGGCTTGGATTTATATGATCAAAGCACAGAAGTGAGGCTTGAGAGTATGAAACCCTCAGAGAAATCAGAAATGGATTGTTCAGGCCGCTTATCTTCATGGGGTGAAACACTGCCAACTAACAGTGCAGTAAGTTCAGATGAAAAGCTCATGCAAACAAGCTCAAGTTGGAGCAAAGGAAATGAAGTGACTCTGAGTTCCGGAAATATTTAGCATCTGATAAATGATTGGAATCCTACTTGGTCAGAGCATGAAGGAAACGATCAAATTGAAAATCAGAAAAGGCTTCAGGTGAAAGGAACCAAGACAATCTACTGACAGATTTTGAGCATCCTAAATGGTCCGATTTTGTAAACAGTCTTAACACTATGGAAGCAGATCAGTTGAATCTCAGACAGAGTTTTCTATTTCAGCTGTTTGAAACAAGCTAATGCTGCTATGACTCAGATTCAAGCAATTGCTTTGGAAAATGTGAAAATGTTTAATATCATGCTTGCAAGGCCATGATAAAGCAAGGATCTTGGTGGGAATTAAAATATAAGAACATTTGTAAATGCATTATGCAACCTTCTTAAAATGTATATATTTTTCTTATTAAATATCAATATTTGCAGTTCTATTTCCTCAGTCTTTAACCTGCCTGAAAAATGAACGTGTATGGCATGGGAAGGTAATATCCAATAGCATACATACTTTACAGAAGATATTGACAAAATAAATGATGATCTATGATTTAGAACTGCTTCAGTAGGTGTTCTTTTTAAAAACACACCTCAGTCCCAGTTAAGATTGGACTATGTGCTTGATAAGTACTTGTGTTTCCACTTACTTGAAAGTAACATGTCGATTTGGAAGAAAGAAAACATCTCTAAAACAATGAAATATATTTGGCTCATCATCCTGAACCAAGGAATAGGAAAGTATTTCCAAGCATAGATTCAATGAATTCAGGGGTGGGACATTCCATGACAATTTTTGCATTTAACGCATAGATGCCTCATGCAGAAAGATATTTTGATAGTAGGTGAATCAACTCAAACCTTCAGAGTGAAAAAAGCAAAGTTTGAAAAGATGCTAAAACAGCACCAAAGAAAACAGATGTTAAAAGACAGAAACATTGCTTTAGAACTATTTTTATTCTTTTTGCGACCCCACCAAGGTTACAGAAAATAAACATAATCCACTTTTAAAGTTGGAAGTACAAAAGCAAAAATACAATTTCAAACTCAACATTAACATAGTAGTCATCATGGCAATTTTCAAGTAGAAAGGGTTAGGCAGGTCTGTGTCCGGTTTCCAATAACATACTTTCTAGTAGTACTGTGCTGGTATTCTCGATGTACGGCTGGTATAACCATGATGATAAGTAAACCATCATGAGATTTTGGTCAGCAGTATGAGCAATCTCTTGAACAATAGTTTCTTTCAGTTTCAGTTCATTTGAATACATGTCCAACAGCTTGACTGAAACTTCATCTGAAATGGGAAAAATCAAGGAGTTATTTCTTCAACTGTGTCCTCTTGTGTTCTGTTTTTAGAAACCTGTTTCTGTACATATTCAATATTATCTAGATTGTGTGCCTTTGGTTTCCAAGCTAAATCAACCCTTCAGAATGAGATCACTACGTGAGCTCCTAAAGTTCTGTGTCTATCCAAATCTATAACCAGAATCCTGGTGCAAGTTTTGTGATGTCCATGCTGGTTTATTTGTACAAAATCTGGAAATTATTGTGTAATTCCAGAATATCATGAATTATGAACTTTTAGTAAGCCCCTGTATTCTAGTGAACCACTCTCTTTTAGAGCTAAGATATAATTTATTCATTTTAAAATAAAACTTCCTCAATCAAAAAGACAAAAACTTACAGAAGTAAGGAGTGGGCCACGTATGGAAGAATGGTTTTGCATGATCTCCGTGATGGTATGTTTCTAAGTTGCAGATCCCTTTGGTTGTTGAACATAGTCTTTCCATTTTATGATGTATTTTTACCTAAAAATTTAATATTTAACATTTTAATTTAAACTTGTGGTCAGTAAATGATCATAATTTTCATCTGCGTCAGCTATCTGATCTACATAATCAGTAAGTAGGGCTTCAGAGGTGGAAATGTGAAGACTAACCACAAATCAGGATGAGCAGTCAGTAATAAATGGTTACCATTAATGGCTACGGAAGGACATTTTTATAACAGGCATTAATAACAGCTTCCTTCTGAGACTTGTGAATGATAAGTATAGTACAGATTCATTTTAAAACTGGCCATTATTTCTCATGCCCTCCTGCTCTCCAGTTAATGGATTTGGGGCACATAAAGTAGTTATTGAAGCTCTCCATAGACTTGCCATATGGGTATCACCTCTCTTGATCCACAACAGAGAACAATGGAAATGTTTTGAAACAAGATAGTACCATATTTTTGAAGATCTCGAGTAGTTCTGTACAGCAGGCCTCTAATTCTACATTGTAGTCAGATGACAGTTTTCCAGGTTCGGAGGAAATATCGTCATGCTCTATTTCCAATTTGTTTTCTTTTGATCTAGAGAAAAATAATCAGTATGTAAGAATTACTGTAGCAGCTCCCTGCCCTATACTCTAGGATCTCTTTATACCATGTCTCTATCAAAGGGACATATCTGATAAGGGTGAAAAAGAAAGCAGATTTAGAAGCTCATTAAATTTGTTTACAATCCCATTATAGAAAGATTACCTTTGCATAGGGATCACAAGTTTTTTTCTCAATATACTCACTCTGTAGCAATTTTGATGTTCACAATTTTTGTAGCAGTCGTAAATCCATTGTTATTTAGCGTCTCCCACTTCATTATTAGATTGTGCCAATCTGCTGCATTATCTTTAATTTTTCTTGCACTGACAGATAATGAAGGTGTCTTGGGAGTTGAACTTTTAGCTAGTCAAAAACACAAAATCAAAAAGTCAAGATCGTTTTTATTTTTAAAAAAAGCTTCATCTTATGCTGATCACAGTTCCAAATTTTTCTGCACAACCAATCACTAAGCTACAATTATAACATGAAACATTTTGTAATGTATAACTTTGGCTTGTGTGATGGAATTTCAGGGCTGATTCATACATGCAGATAATATCCCTGTAATGTTACAATTCAATAAACATACAAAACCTGCCACTAATAATATGGTGCCATACTGTCAATTTGTTTTCCCATGTGAGCACACTACCAGCATGATTTACTGAGAGCAGAGAAAAGAAAAAGCTGTCAACCTTCAATTCCCAAAAGAGGACAAAGAACGTTCATATGGTGTTCACGCTCAATGCACACCAAAGAAAATCAATAGTACAATAACAATTATGCAGGACAAATCTCAAAATCCCTTGCTGCAGAGATTTATCAACTTCGACTTGATATTTATATACCTTTATTCTAACTATGTTACAAAATAATGGCATTTGTCTTTTTTAAATAAGAGCTAATAAGTGGCTTGGTACAGAAATATTTGATACAAGTTTTGATTGTAAAAAGGTCTTTGAAGATATTGCTGCTGGATCTTCTGTCCTGTTGATCTACAGCACTCGTAACCTTTTTCCACCCAGGTATATAGATACAGTAGAGTCTCGCTTATCCATCGTAAACGGGCCGGCTGAACGTTGGATAAGCGAATATGTTGGATAATAAGGAGAAATTAAGGAAAAGCCTATTAAACATCAAATTAGGTTATGATTTTACAAATTAAGCACCAAAACATCATGTTATACAACAAATTTGACAGAAAAAGTAGTTCAATACGCAGTAATGTTATGTTGTAATTACTGTATTTATGAATTTAGCACCAAAATATCACGATATATTGAAAACATTGACTACAAAAATGTGCTGGATAATCCAGAACGTTGGATAAGCGAGACTCTACTGTATATGAAATAAGTATAAAAAGTCAAACATTTACTGATAACAAATGGGCATTTGCAGGGTTTGCTAAGCGGCTGAGGGGGAAAAGGAAGGGGCCTGAGGCTGTTAGGAATGGTGGGAGTTGAAGTCCAAAACAACTGCAGGGCCCAAGCTGGCCTAGGCCTGGCTTACACTAACCCTGTAATGCAGCGCATTGTGAGTCTACACAGTGACCATGTTGTGCAGTGAGTCTCACAGTGCAGCTGCGGCCTGGCGTAGCGCGCTTACCGGCCATCCCCGTCGCCGGAGGAGGAGGAGGAGGAGGAAGCGAGGCCCAACCTCTCGCCTCAAGCTCCGCCCCGGCCTCCGCCTCCTTCTCCCGGGGGCCTCCGAGGCCTGGCTGGGTCTCCCTTCCAGGCAAGGCCGCCATGAGGGGCCCCGCCGAACCTGACTGAGGTGAGTGAGGGACTGAGGGAAGAGCTTGCGGCCTAGTCGTTGGTGGGACGGGCAGGAGGAATCCGGGGGTTCCCTGTGGTCGCCATGGAAATACGTTGCTGGGGATGATGGGTAATGGCAGCTCCCACTTGGGCAAGCTCAAGCTACTCAGCTACTCTTCCTGCCCTTGCAGTTGAAGTGTGTTGTTGTTGTTCCTATTATTATTGTCAGTACTTTAAAAGGATGGGAACCTTTTAAACGAGGATGAGGGGGAAGCACTGAAATGGCTATCCAGTTTCAGCAAATTATTATGATTATTATAATTGCGATTAGAATTCTACAATTATAGATATGCTGGATTTCGTATCACAAAATCACAAGCCGAACACTTCCCAAGTGTCTAGGACTTCACACAATGTGTGTGTGTGTTTTTTATGTTATCAATTAGAATCAGAATTGGAAGAGGCCACAAGGTCCATCCACGTCAACTCCTTGCTATACAGGGACACGTTAATAATAATAATAATAATAATTGTTATCACAAGTTGGAAGAGACCACAAGGTACATCCAGTCCATCAGTTAGAATCTTAGAATTGGAAGAAAGAGGTCCATGCACTCCCAACTCCCTGCCATGCAGGAACATGCTATTATTATTACTATTACTATTATTATTTTATTGTATGACACAGCAAACAAGATAGATTTCGTATCACAACATCACAAGTCGAACACTTCCCAAGTGTCTAGGACTGTGTGATGTATTTTCGGATGATGCGTGCAGATCCCAGTAGGGTGGCCTTTTGCAGTTGGCAGATCGTGATTTTGTCAATATCTGTTGTTTCCAAACGTCGGCTGAGATCTTTTGGCACAGCACCCAATGTGCCCATCACCACCGGGACCACCTGCACTGGTTATTGATGTTATTATTATTGGATTGCTGTGAGTTTTCCGGGCTGTATGGCCATGTTCCAGAAGCATTCTCTCCTGACGTTTCACCCACACCTATGGCCGGCATCCTTATAGGTTGTGAGGTCTATTGGAGACTAGGCAAGTGGGGTTTATATCTCTGTGGAATGTCCAGGGTAGGAGAATTCTTGTCTGCTTGAGGCAAGTGTAAATGTTGCAATTGGCCAGAATGATTCATATTGAAACACTCAAAGTGTCCATTCTTGTGGATTTCAATGGCATCTCTGTGTAGTCTAGCATGGTAGTTGTTTGAGTGGTCCAGCATTTCTGTTTTCTGAAAGCAGTATTTAAAAAAAACCTCTAAAATCAGGACAGTAAATAAAGAACAACACTCAGAAAACGGGATTTCCAGGTATGAAACAATCAGAGCTGCCTAACATCTCCCAACAAAGGATTAACCCAGGCAGGAAGCAGCCAGGATTTGAAGCTGAAAAGGCCATTCAGTGCAAATCAAGGTGGGGTGGCTAATTGCAACATTCACACTTGCCTCAGGCAGACAAGAGTTCTCTCTCCCACTCTGGACATTCCACAATTATATAAATCCCATTTGCCTAGTTTCCTCAGAGACCTCACAACCTCTGTGGAAGCCTGCCATAGATGTGGGTGAAACGTCAGGAAAGAATGTTTCTGGAAGATGGCCATACAGCCCGGAAAACTCACAGCAACCCAGTGATTCCGGCCATGAAAGCCTTCGACAACACATTATTATTATTTTAAAATCATAGAGTTGTTTTTGTTATTAATTAGAATCTTAGAATTGGAAGAGCCAAAAGATCTATCCAATCCAACTCCTTGCTGTGCAGGAACACACAATCTGTTGTTGTTGTTGTTGTTGTTGCTGCTGCTGCTGTTGCTGGAGTTATTTAAAATCCTAGAGTTAGAAGAGACCACAAGAGCCATCCACTACAACTTTCTGCCATATAGAAACACACAAATACTGGTAATAATAATTACAGTTATGATTATTATTGTTGTGGTCTCCTCCAACTTTGTGATGACAAGAGCCATCCACTTCCAACTCCCTGCCATTCAGGAACATATAGTCTGCAGCAGCAGCAGCAGCAGCAGTAGTAGTAGTAGTTGCAGTTGCAGTTATTATTTAGAATCCTAGAGATGGAAGAGACAACAGCATCCATTCAGTCTAGCCTCTTGCCATGCAGGAACATGCAATCTGTTGTTGTTGTTGTTGTTGTTGTTGTTGTTGTTGTTGTTGTTGTTGTTGTTGTTGTTTTTCTCTAGTTAGATAGAGTGAGAGGTATGTTATCTTGGTTTGAGCACTGGACAAAACTCTGGAGGCCATGGTGCAAATTCCCCACTTGACATGGAAGCCCACCCTTGACAAGTCATACTCTGTCAAGGTGCATTTACACTGTAGAATGAATGCAGTTTGACACCACTTTAACTGCCATAACATCTCAGTGTTACGGAATCCTGGGAGTTGTTTTTGGCAAGGAAGACCTTGTAAAATGACAACTCCTGGAATTCCATAGCATTGAAGCAGGGCAGTTAAAGTGGCATTAATTACACAGTGTAGATGCAGTCTCAGAAGAAGGCAAGCCAATCCTCCCTCAGAACAAATCTTGTTCAGAAACTCCTGTGATGGGGTCACTATAAATTGGAAGCTACTTGATGGCATACAGCTACAAAATTAAATATAATAAAAAAACATTGTTTATAAGCCCATCTTACACATTTTGTATTGATATAAACATAAGGCTATAAGTGTGCTAATCTACTTTTTGACACTTCTAATGTGCATGTCCTCCAGTTAGAGCTGTTGTTATAATCTAATTGCAGTCATTCTTTGAATCGGGTGGCCTCATCTTCACATATCAGAAGCACTCACAGTTGCTTTTATTGTTGCTGGTGTTTTGTAGTCGCTGATTTTGTCAAAATTTCGGGTAGCTTAGCTACAATATTGTGCAGTTTGGTATGACAGGGTTCCATAGGAGTGACACCATGAATTACCACTCTGGGTGACACCAACCATAGTGGCATTACTATGGGAAAGGGAGCTTTCATGTCATTTCTCCCTTTTCTCCTCATCTTCAACTTCCCAAAAAGAAGTGCTAGAAATCAAATCATTTCAGTACCCACAACCACTCTTCAGGGTTTCTAGAGGTTTCTTTTTGGAAAGTAATAAAACCTTGTACATACTCAAGGGTTCCAACTCTTCGGGCTGGTCCATGAGGTCATGAAGTATCAAAGGTGACTGAACATACAACAACAACATATTCAAGAGAACTCTGATGAATTGCTTCAGCCAACTTTGAGAACACATTTTGGGGTAGAGTTCTAACAAGCCTCAGTTCAAGCTGTGGTTTCTTTCTTTACCTCTCTCATTATTGCTTGTAAATTCTTTCTAGACCACTCAGAAAATAAAGGTTCAGTATTACTTATTCCTTGTGCTTGGATTTCTGGTTTATTTTTAGATTTTGTGATATATCTTAGAGATGGGACTGAACATAAACATGAAATTCATGTGTTTCATATATACCCTATACACAAATTTTATATATAATATTTTAATAATTTTGTGCATGAAATAAGATGTGTGTACATTGAACCATTAGAAATCAAAAGGATAACTATCTCAGCCTCCCATGTGGCCAATTTTGGATTTTGGAGCATTTTGAATTTCTGGATAAGGGATACTCAACCAGTACAAGTTGGTTGTGAATTCATGCTTAATGTCAGAATCACAGGTTTGCATATGTAGAAAGTGTGAATGTGAGATATTTATGGTTTGTTCTCTCACCTCTGAGAAACTTAAGAGTACTCTATATATGTTTTGCTTCAGTAGAAATAAAAAGCATTGCTGATGGAGACTATAGGAATCCAATTTGGAATTGAAAGTTATTGTTTTCTTTATTGTTTGGTATAGTTTATTCAATGTATATGTTAAACACCATAATGGAGGTTCTGTCTTAAAACACTAGTAATATCTCAAAATTTTAGGAATATGAAGGAATAATTTTAATAGCTTTATTCTTCATGGATTAAAACTCTATGTATTTAAAACAATGGGCAGAAATCTACTCAGGAAATTCCCTTTCCTTTTAAATCACTTTATCCCTAATTTTAGCCCTTGATTTTCCTCCCTCTGTGCATTTGTCATATCCATTTGTTGTTTCATATTTCTGAGTTCATATGGTGTATAATGTGTGAAAATCCCAATCTTGGGGAAAATGTGAGGTATAAATAAAGGTATTGAAACTCCTTAGATTCTACACAATCAGGTAGATGGAGAGGGCTTAAGACATCAAGAAGATTTATTAGTTGTATTTTCTGTATTTTTATGGATGAGGCCCTAACATTGGAGCTTTTTTTCTTAAGTGGTAAAGAGGAAGAATTCTTTAAAATACTCCACTCTTACCTGCATCCTTTGCTAAATTAATTTTGCAATATCCACTGTTATCACCTGTTGGATTCTTGAACCAAAAATAGCTTTTGTGGACCTTCTCATTTCTGTATATGTGTAGATTGGAAAGTGACCAGTTCCTGATTTTTCCATCTTATGCATTTTTGATCATTTGGATCATTCTGCCTTTATTAAAGGTAGAAAATTGGCGTCTCCTTTTAACTATAGACGTCAATTGTCTTATAGCTTTCTGTAGTTTAGTGTTTTATTCTGCATGATTCTATTCAGTTCTTCTCTGGAGAAACTCTTGATGTGGTATTAATTTTTTATGCATGTTTTTGAGTCAGGTGGATCTGAGAGTAGAGCCTTTACTTTGTTCTTTAAAGAGCATAACCATGCAAAGGTGGCTATAATTAATGTTGACTTTCAGAGAGTGCTTCTTCATTTAAGTCTTTCCTCCCCTCCCCTGTTGCTTTTAGGGAAGTAAATATTTGTAATTTCCTAATGTATTTCTCTGCTAGGCAGATATATCCTGCTTTAAAGTTGGAAATTGGATGAACCTCTGGCCTCCTTATAACCATAAAATGCTTTGATAGAAGACTAGTTGAGTGAGTGCTTCTGCTCTAGCATATGAATAATATGCATTCTGGAGAAGAAAGCACATACATTTAGCTTATAAGTATCATTATGACTCTCTATATATTTGTTTTGAAGAAGAGGGGAATGAAAACTTCCTAACCGTTTAATAATTCACTGTTCTCATTTGAACAATTATTCCAGCTTTATACATAATGATCATACTTAATATTCATTTAAAACTTTCAAATTTTAAATGTACGTACATTGCATACATTATTTTGTAATCCTTACATTGAAATTACTTAATTGTGATATCTTGTCGGTTGTTGTGAAGGAGCTCCATTAATTAATTGCAGTAGATGCCATAGTGGTTGACCTAATCTGTTATTTTTTTTACAGCTTAAGCCAAAGCTGCTTAAATGGGGGCGAGTGGGTAAAAACTCTTTAAAAGTGTTCTAATCATGAATTTTAGTGGTTGCAATCTTAGTTACGCAAGTTGTCTGTCACATGAGAACAGGGCATTGGATTAGGCAGGACATTCGTTGTGATGCTTCCCCGATTGTGATCCTCCATGTTTACCAGGTAAATTTTAGTCCATCTGTTACATTTGTGCTTTATAAAGCAGAAGGAAACCTTTCGAATGTAGAAATGTTGAACTTCCTGACTGTCCCTTGGTGATTGGAGCAGAAGGAATACATTCCTAGATCTCAGGCATAAGATTCACTAAACGTTTCTGTCAGCTTGGGGACAATATTCGGAGAATAACTTTCATTTTCATTCTCTCTCACCAGTGTGTTTTGAAAATGCAGTTACTGGCTCAGCTAGATTCAATCTGTTATACTTGCTTTGACTTGTAGGCATTTATTTTGCATAATGATCTGTCAGGTGTTGGCCTCACATCAGAAACACATGTTTAGGACATAGATGTTCAACCTGTTTAATAGTCAGATCCGTGACAGAACATGGTGCTGTGCAGATTGACAATGCTGGCAATGACATCAAAGATCCAAACATGTTTGCTCTTGTCTAGTGATAATATTTTGTGTTTATGTAGCACATCTTGATCTTTTGATAGATTTTATATAGTATCTTAAGTAATCCTTTCAGAAAATTCTGAATGTGTCTACACACAGTGTAGGAGTAATGAAGATGGCATCACTTTTAATTGCTGTGGTCCAATGCTATGGAATCCTGAGATTTGTAGTTTAGTGCGGCACCAGTGCTCTTTAGCAGAGAAGGTTAAAAGACTTGTAAAACTACAACTCTCATATTTCCCTAGCATTGAGTCATGCAATTAAAGTGTTGCCAAACTGCATTAATTCTTTGGTGTAGGTGCATCTAAATTGATAACATTAGCCAATATGATTGTCTCCATTGTGCCATAGGAAGAGTGAGACAAAAAGAATGATGACTTTCCACAGACTATCTTGATTTGGAGTCAATATCTGGATTTGCAGCTTCTTAGTTCAAACTGGGAAAATGGAAGGAAAAAGGAAGAGGGGCTGACCAAGGGCAAGATGGTATCCTTGAAGTGACTGGCTTGACCTTGAAGTAGATGAGGGTGGCCATGGCGGACAGGGAGCTCTGGTGGACAGGGAGCTCTGGCGTGGACTAGTTAATGAGGTCACAAAGAGTCAGAAGTGACTGAACGAATTAACAACAGCAAGTTCATACTCTTGAAACAGTACATTAGTTTCACTCCTGCAAATACTGTTGATGTAGAAGCAGGAGAGACTCTTACTGCTGTTTGCTTTCTCCAGAAGGTTAAATGAGAACCTGCTCTTTCTCCCCAAATGTCTCCTTATACATTTCTATGGCAATAGAATTTAGTGGTTTCAGACAAGTTTTTAAATTCCGCAGGTGTGGTCATCTTTATTTGAAAAGACTCATGTTTTGCACATTAATTTGTGCTGTTTTATAGTTCGATAACTAGATTCAGATACTATGCTTAATTATGATTTAATGTTACAATGAACTTCGGGTAGGTATTTGCTTATACCTATGAGAATGTAAAAAGATCAAAGGTATTAACATTTAGCATAATGTATGATTGTGTTCAAAGTTTCTCTGATCATTACTATGGTTTATTGAAATATCACCTTTGTAAATTATAGTTTAAGGTGGGATTCTTGTGTACCTCTAGATGTTGTTGGACTTCACTTTCAGTAGCTCTTGCCAATATAGCCAGTGATGAGGAATGCTGGGAACTGTACCCCAACAACATCTAGAGAAGGTATAGGCAAACTTTGGCCCTCCAGGTGTTTCGGAGTTCAACTACCACAATTCCTAACAGCTAGAATAGTAGAATCATAGAGTTGGAAGAGACCTCATGGGCCATCCAGTCCAACCCCCTACCGAGAAGCAGGAAATTGCATTCAAAGCACCCCCGACAGATGACCATCTAGCTTCTGCTTAAAAGCCTCCCAAAGAAGGAGCCTCCACCACACTCCGGGGCAGAGAGTTCCAGTGCTAAACAGCTCTCGCAGTGAGGAAGTTCTTCCTAATGTTCAGGTGGGATCTCCTTTCTTTCCTGTAATTTGAAACCATTGATCCGTGTCCTAGTCTCCAGGGCAGCAGAAAATAAGTCCCTATGACTTCCCCTCACATATTTATACATGACTATCATGTCTCCTCTCAGCCTTCTCTTCTGTAAGCTAAACTATCCAGCTCTTTCAGCCACTCCTTGTAAGGCTTCTTCTCCAGACCTTTGATCATTTTAGTTGCCCTCCTCTGGACACATTCCAGTTTGTCAACATCTCCTTTCAATTGCGGTGTCCAGAATTAGACACAGTATTCCAGGTGTGGTCTGACGAAGGCGGAATAGAGTAGTAGCATGACTTCCCTGGATCTAGACACTATACTCCTATTGATGCAGGCCAAAATCCCATTGGCATTTTTAGCTGCCACATCACATTGTTCGCTCATGTTTAACTTGTTGTCCACGAGGACTCCAAGATCCTTTTCACACATATTGTTGTTGAGCCAGGCATCCCCCATTCTGTATCTTTGCATTTTATTTTTTTCTTCTTAAGTGGAGTATCTTGCATTTGTCCCTGTTGAACTTCGTTTTGTTAATTTCGGCCCATTTCTCTAATCTGTTAAGATCATTTTGAATGCTGCTCCTGTCTTCTGGAGTATTAGCTATCCCTCCCAATCTGGTGTTGTCTGCAAACTTGATGATCATGCCTTCTAACCCTTCATCTAAGTCATTAATAAGGATGTTGAACAGAACCGGGCCCAGGATGGAACCCTGCAGCACTCCACTTGTCACTTCTTTCCAGGATGAATGACACATTGATGAGCACTCCTTGGGTTTGTTCACTCAGCCAATTACAGATCCACCTAACCGTAGTTTTGCCTAGCCCACATTTGACTAGTTTGTTTGCCAGATGGTCATGGGGGACCTTGTCAAAGGCCTTGTTGAAATCCAGATACGCTACATCCACGGCGTTCCCTGCATCTACCCAACTTAAAACTCTTTCGAAAAAAGAGATCAGATTAGTTTGTCATGACTTGTTTTTGGTAAATCCGTGTTGACTATTAGCAATGACTGTATTTGTTTCTAAGTGTTTGCAGACCACTTCCTTAATGATCTTTTCCAGAATCTTGCCTGGCATTGATGTGAGGCTGACCGGACGGTAATTGTTTGGGTCGTTCTTTTTTCCCTTCTTGAAGATAGGGACCACATTTGCCCTCCTCCAATCTTCCGGGACTTCTCCTGTTCTCCAAGAACTCTCGAAGATAATTGTCAGTGGTTCTGAAATAACCTCAGCTAGTTCCTTCAATACTCTTGGATGTAGCTGATCTGGCCCTGGGGACTTGAATTCGTTTAGAGCAGACATAATAATTTGGACATCTGTCTACCACTCCATCGGTCTAGAAACATTTGCACTTTGTCCTTGACCCCAAAGCACTTTAGAACTATATTTTGCACTTTAGTCAAGTGGCCCCCTCCATGCTATCCCCTCCACCAACCTGGTTGATCCATTATTCTATTTTATTTTAATTTGATTTTAATTGTTAATTGAGTTTTGATGGCCTATTGCATTGTTTGCTTAAGGTAACTGTTTGTATAATTGTTGATTTTACTGTATTTTATCGTAAAACTGTTTTACCTGTTTGTATTTTGGGGCTTTTGTCCCGTGTTAGCTGCGCTGGGAGATGGTGGCGGGATAGAAAAATAAAGTTATTTACTTACTTACTTACTTCCTGTTAGGAATTGTGGGAATTGAAGTCCAAAACACCTGGAGTGCCGAAGTTTACCCATGCCTGATCTAGAGGGCTACATGATTCATGCATTGGACAATAGTTAAGATTCACCAGGTGCAGATTGAGACAAAATGTTATTTTGTTTAGTTCAAAATGGAAGCAAAATCTTTTGATCTTCTGGCAGCTGTGCTGTAGGAGGGAAAGAGAGGTGGTTATAACAAGATATGTTCATATAATATTAAACAAGATAGGTTCATATAATACCGAAATAATGGAATAGGAGGGCAAGATGTTTTTTCAACAAATAAAATTTGCCCTTGCTGTTAAGTTCCTTCAAATCTCATAAAGTGTCCTATAGAATGTAAAGAAACTTTATAATATTTTTCTTTCCAGGTTATGTAAAGCAAAATGATGTATGAAAATTATGCTCAGCTAAACAAGATGTACATTAGGTATGTGATACCATATTTTAAAAAAACCCTTTCAGAGGAAAATGAGGGAGAGAGAACATTAACTTTTTTGTCCTTTCAGTGAAATGTAATTCACATAACAGGAAAAGTCTTTCCCCCCATAAAGTTTGATATTTATATTTTCCCCCCAGCCTGGAGGTAGCACATGCAGATGTTTACAATGGCCTCGGAAACTCCATCTTCCTCTTTCAAAGAGTTCTGCCCTTTGTACTACCTTCTCAATGCAATTCCTACAAAAATTCAAAAGGGATTTCGTTCCATTGTGGTGTATCTCACTGCGCTTGACACAAATGGAAACTACATTGCTGTGGGCAGCAGTATTGGAATGCTGTATTTGTACTGCAGGCACTTTAACCAGATGAAAAAATACAATTTTGAGGTAAGGACAAACATTTTCTAATTACAGCATGGCTCCATTTTTCAAAATATTTCATTTTCTTTTGAGCTTTCTGTGTTGTGTTGGATAATCTGCCTTGGTTACATTAATGGGGTATACTTTGTCAAAAGAGATGGGAGAGTGTGGCCCTGTTGATTTTTTAAATCTCTTAATCCCATTTGTAATCATAATATCCTGATAGACAGGCTTTACAAATTTTGTAAGAGGAACACTCCTCAATGGTACTTTTGCCAGTGTTTGGGAGAAAAACACTCAGAAGAAGCAACCATATGATGCTCAAATATTAGCATACTAATTCTGCTATGTTTTTGCTTTTGTTTTATTAGGGGAAAAATGAGACAATTACTGTTGTGAAGCTTTTGAGCTGCTTTGATGATCTGGTTGCTGTTGGGACAGCGTCAGGCAAAATTGCTATTTTTCAGCTTGTCTCTTCATTGCCTGGGAGAAATAAACAAGTAAGAGCCAAACATAATTAAACTTCTAAGATGTCCAAGACAGTTTCATTAAATTGTCTAGTTCTTTATTTATGGCAGTCAGGAAAAACTGTACTTAATGAAACACCTTGCAAGCACTCATTGGTGGGTTTTTCTTTCTTGAAAGTTGTAATTAGACAGGACAACTTGTTTGGTAACATGTTTCTGTTAAATATCTGATGCGTGTGACAATGAAGTAGTCTGATTGATAGGAAGATGTGCTAATATTTAAGCTGGCCCAATGAATCAAGTCACTGTATGTCTTCCCTTTTCTCCTCTTTCTCCTTTGTATGTTCACGTGGTGCATTCGCTTGCAGCTTCGGAGGTTTAATGTTTCTGGTTTCCACAAAAGTAGCATCACAGCCTTGGCATGGAGTCCTAATGGAATGAAATTATTCTCTGGAGATGACAAAGGAAAAATAGTCTATTCTGCTTTGGATTTAGATAAGGTAAATTGTTGGTTGTTTGAAATGCAAACTCTTGATACTAGAGACCTAGGCTTCTTGCCCTGTCCCATGTTAAAAATAAGGCCAAAGGACTTTGTTTTCCATGGTGGCCTTCTAAATGCTTCTGAAAAGCTTACAAATAAGGCATAAGAAGCATAACCTTCTCCTGTTACTTTTCTCCTCTGCAGTTAGCATTCAGAGTCATGACACCTGTAATATCTAGCCATCATGACTACGATAGTAGCCATTAATAAAAAGATGGAGTATCATACTACGTTACAGGCCATCTTCCCATATTGAGAAAGCGGCTTCCATAGTTTAAATATCAGTTATGTGGAATCTCACCATTATGTTCAGTTTAAGGACCCAAGGTTCTAATACTGTTCGACAGGCAAAAATCCCTGAACTATTGGAAGAAAGTTCTTGAACAGAAGTTCTGGAACAGACATGAGAGAGCCAGCTTGTTCTAAGTACGTAAGGGAGCAGTCATGTACAAGTCTTTCTGTGTTGATACAGAATTCATTGGGAGGGATGGTTTCTTTTTATCTCTCCCAATTTGTTGAATGTGAAACAGTTGCACTCAGTCCAACACTACAGAAATACAGCTGTGCAGTTGTGTGTATTTTACGTAAAATTAATTATCCATTCAGTTGTAATTTCAGTGTTTTGATTCCTTGACACTGTTGTCAGTTAGCACAAAATTTGCAAAGTGCCATTAATGTAAACCTCCTGTCAAAGACAGAACGCCACCAAATAGAGTAAAACTCAGTTTATTGAGGTTACAAAACTGAAAATGCCTGTAGGAAACAAAGGATTAGGCAAACACTTGACTTCAGTGTGAAAAGTAACAAAAAACAGCTCCGTTTGAACTAAAACGGTTCAAAAAGGATAAACCGGATTAAACAGGAGTTTAATCCGGATTAAATCAAAAGTGCTTACTTCAGCCTGCAAATTTAGCAAACAAGAGGATTAACAGAAGGTCAGAATGAACACAATAAATTGGCAGCAGATTCCTCTCTGCTACTCAAAATCTACCGATGAGTAAATCAGGCTGTTTACTCCTCCGTGCAACGAGCGAAATCCGGGTCCAGGCACATCAATCAGGGTAACGGCAGTCAGCAGGGTCTCAATCCGGTCCAAGGTCGAAAGCCAAGTGCAGACGTCTAGAATTCCACAAGTCCCACCGATAGCCACAGAAGGGATAATCCGGGGTCGAAGTCAGTCAGTCCAGCGTCAATCCAGAGTAGGTAATTAATGTCCGTCAAAAAGACGACGGAGGTCCAAGCTATTAAGATTAAACACAAGTTGCACAGAAAAACCCCACACAGTACCTCCCGCCGTCTATGCCCAGTGTCCTTAGTAACTTACGTATCCAGCAACGAATCACACCCGTCTTCAGGAAGTTCCCCAACAAGAGCCCAAGCGTTCGTCCAGATTACCTTGCCCAACGCAATTAGACATTGATCCTAAACCCCATTTTATCCCAGTTCAAGCTCATCATCGCTGTCAGCTGCCATCCTAATCCCAGGTGCCTCATCATCGTCATCCTCATCAGAGCTAAAACACCTTTGACTACGCCCCACAGCATCCCCAGCTGTGGATCCCGCTCCATCCCTCCAGCCCATCCATGGGTCTGATCCTGCAACCCGCCAATCGCCTCCCATGCTTTCATTGCCGGTGACACCCAAATCCTCCCTCACACGAGTCCACTCCATGTCATCCTCCTCCGAGCTGACCATTTCTTCCTCCATTCCCTCGGTAAAACCCTCAAAAGAGTCCTCATCTGTTGGTTCTGCAAATAAGTCCCGGAGCCGTTTCCTTTCACGCTCCTCAAAAGAGTCTGACTCACGAGGAGTCTTACGACCCCGTCTCCTAGTATCGGAGCCAGAAGGCTCAACCATAACACCTCCACATGCAGAGATTTATACTACACACTCTTGATCTAGAACCTAGATACCCTCACATGCACACAGCATGCATATATTTACTCATGTATTGTGGTGGCGGCTTGCAAAGCTTAGGTCTACAGTTCTGCTCATATTTGGAATTAATGAGTAATTTTGAATACTGCAAGTCTTTCATAGAGTTGGAAGAGACCATAAGGGCCATCCAGTCCATCCTCTTACAATGAAGGAACACACAATCAAAGTACGTCCGGCAAAAGGCCATCCAACCTTTGATTTAAAATCTCCAGACAAGGAGATTCCACCAACTTAAGGAAATCTTGGCAAGAATAATGTTTTGTCTTATATGATGTGAACTATGGAAACTGAATTAAGATGGGTCTTTGTCAGGTAGTCAGCTGTTATTTGAACCAGTTTTAACCAAGCTAACATAGGTACCTAGCACGTTTTAATGTACACAGGATCTTATCTTGAAAAATCGTTACAATCTCACCCTTTGTTCTGTTTTTCCAGGGACTCTGCACCTCCACTTTGGTATTGGAAGAGCCATGTTCAATTGTGCAGCTGGATTATAGTCAGAAAGTACTGCTGGTCTCCACTTTACAACGAAGTCTACTTTTTTATACTGAAGAAAAGTCTGTCAAGCAAGTTGGAGCCCAACCCAGAAAAAAGTAACTCTTAAATTTTGTTCCAAGCAGCTGTAAATGGAGATGGGTTTGAATGGCTTCTTGAGAGCCTTACAGCTTTTCTTAAAATGTTTTATAAGAAATGTTTCATCTCCAAAACTAGTAGTAAAAGAAGCATAATAGATAATTTCATGTATTGTTCCTGTAACTTCAGTTCATTACCATAAAATATACAATATGGATGTTGAGGGCTAGTATGTTAATCTCGTAAACTGCCCTTTTATTGTCTATACAATTAGCAGTCCTAACTACAGTGAGGCATTTGATTAAATGAAGTTTATTGAAACGTTAACGTGATTCAATGAGTATTTTCTATTTGGGGTTGGCAGTTGAATGTAGGTCCTTAAAAATTGGATTATTATTGTCAGTCAACTCCAACCTGGAGTTTTAGAATCAATATTTTTCACCCACAAATATAATTGTGTCGTTTGACTATTCTTTTTTTAAAATTGTAGTACTGGCAAATTTGGAGCATGCTTTATACCTGGTCTATGTAAACGAAGTGACCTAACATTATTTGCTGGAAGACCAGGGATTCGTCTTTGGAAATCGGATGTCCATGGGACTGTTCAGGCTACATTCATTTTGAAAGATGTATTTGCTGCTGGGATGAAGCCTTTTGAATTATATCCTCGAGTGGAACCCTTAAACAAGAATAGCTATAATTTCCCAGAGAGGCAAATTGGACTCATTTCCTGCTTTTTCCAGGAAGGGTGGGTGTTGAGCTGGAATGAATATAGCATCTATTTATTGGACACAGTAAACCAGGTGAGTAATGCCAACAGACATTTGATTCTTTGCACTTAAAGACCATCCCATTAAAATGTCTTTCTGTAATCGTTACATACTTGTGATCCAAAACAGCGCTTCTACAGCTACCTGATGTAGCAGAACAACTATTAATTTCTCAATGTGACAGAGACTGGTGCCAAATTTCTGCCATGTTATTACGATATTTTTATAATTTGCTGGAAATTCATCACAGTCTGGCAGTCACTGACTCATGCACCGGCACTGGTCCATGTTTTGCCACTGAGTAGTTCTGATCTGAAGAATATATTTAGATCAATCTGTTCTGTGACAAGATTTTGGCATTGCAACATTCTATTTTTGCGACTTGATGTTAACATATGCGGCTAGTATTGTGGCCGAAATTGGCCTTCTTGTATTGCCAGTTTGGCACTTCAGACTTCCACCAGTAGCCATGCCTCCTTCTTTGTTAACACAATTTTTAGATAGTTTCCAAGATTTTCTCCGCAGTTCTAAAAGCTTTAAATGCCTATCCTGCAGCTTAGTCATTGGAACTAGAGTTTAAAGGTCAAATATAGTGGTATGTGGTTTTCATTAGTTGTTTTTTAATTTTAATGTTGAGATGGTTCTAACGTGTTAGTTTTAATGCATTTGTTTAATTTATTGTATGTATGTTATTAGGCATCAAATGGTTGCCTTTTTGTAAGGCCGCTCTGAGTCACCTGCAGGGTAAGAAAAGCAGGATATAAATATGGTAAATAAATATATTCAGTCTCTCTCTTTCCTGTGCCTACAAGGGAATGCAGACCATGAGAACCAAGACAGTGAAGTCAGTATCCCAAATCTTTAACTCCTGACTCATATATTTCTATTATCTGATTTCAAGTCTGACTCTGATACCTTCATAAATGGCAAATATAAATACTAATAATAAACTTACTGTAGTGAAATGATAGCACAAAGCATTTTATCACTACCACGTGAGTCATCAGGTACTTAGATTGATAGAACATCAACATATTTAATTCATTTGGGGTAAAATGTAAGTATAAAATGATACTTTGTATATTGCTATAGTAAGTTTTTATCTTGAAATTGGAGTTGGTCATTTTTACCAACTCCAGCCAAAATTGCTCCTGTCTCTGACTTCGCAGCCCTACTGAGGACTCATCTGAGATTCAGATCACATCATAGGCTGAAAGAGGCTCCCTATTCTTGGTCTAGTAGCTGCTTCTGAACAGGAGTGTTATGCTGTACTTTTTGTCTGACCTTGTGGTGATATGAGGCTCCAAGACTATATCAGTTAGCTGTGAAAAATGTACCAAGATCAACACTTGTTTCTCAGTGTCCTAGTTTCACGCCTAAGGCATGATACCATGCATGAAAGGTTTACTTTTCTCAAATTGGGTGCATGTCTCACCATGCTCCAAAATGCAGCGATATCCTTCTTCTTTCTCTTCTTACTACTTGTTAATGTATGCTATTTTGGGACTTGGAAGTGTCTGAGAATGTTGTCTGAAATTGCATTTCTCATGCCGAGTAGAGTGAATTATTATCGCAAGAGAGCTAAATTCTAAAACATTTTATAACGCGTTTCATGCTCTTAGGGAAGATTTACATAAATTGTACATTAATTCTTCAGCAGTTCAGCCATGACATTTTGCTACATTGCTTGACAAAAATACAATAAGAAGTCTGACATGTTATTTGCATTCTAAATTACTTCTTGGCACATTCGCAACTTACCTTTAACTTTTTTTGTTTTCATAGACAATGATTGGCAGTTTGGAAGGGTCTGGCGATATTGTGTCCGTGTCCTGCACTGAAAATGAGATTTTTCTTTTAAAGGGAGACAGAGATATCATTAGAATCTCAAGCAGACCTGAAGGGCTTATGTCAACAGGTTTGTATATATTAGTATGCTGAGTGTGTACCATATGTAAAGTACCCAATGTGTGAGTGAATGTCTATTCTTGGAATAGATGCAGTTTGACCTTGACTTTGTCACCCATGTGGTGAGACGTTCACCATTTAGCACACAGGTCCCCATTGACTGCTGCTTCTTGCGTGTGTGGAATTTGATGAGGCTGACAAAAGAGTATCCAACGTTTTGTGTTATATCAGTCTCTTGGCAAACAAGTTGTAATTCTCAGTGAATTTTAAGATGTGGGTAGTGACTTGATTCTGAAGTTTCACTCCATATAGGTGAAATGGAGCAAATTTTCTTAGTAGAACTTTGAAAAATTACTCTTTGGACTACAATTCCCAGATTTCTCTAACCATCATGGCTACTAGTTCAGTTTAAAATTCAGAACTACGCTGCCCCAAATTATCTGTCATTCAAACAATGACTTGAATAATTTGTGACTTGGATTTTACACACACAAAATTGTTCTCTTGTTGCCTTGGGACACCTAGTAAACAGAGCTCAGAAAGTTACATTTTACACTCAATTTCTCAGATATTTTCCCTCCAAATCACCATGGGAATCCTGGAGGAGTGACTCTTGAGAGTTTTAAAACCAAACAGGTAACTTTACCAGGTGCTATTAACTACTACTCACCCTGTTGCATTTCCCTAAAACAATTTCTTGAAATTGGGAGGATTCTCTGGAGTGTCATGCAGTATAGTGGATTTCTGAGATCTTCTTTGCATGGGTGGCAATGCTTGTGATGAACAATGAAAATAGTAGATGAAGTCCCATTGTTGCATACATGTACCTCTAGGTTAGCAGCCATTATTCCACACCACTGCAGCAAATATCATGGCTTAATTATTAGTTATGTGAAATGTATTTATTTTGGGAGGGGGTTGGTTGATCTTCCAACTAGTGCCAATTCATTTCATTGAGCAATTTAATGTTCCAGTTTACTATAAGAGGATTTTTTTCTCTCTCCACCTATTCTATGTCCCCATTGATAATTTTGCAGAATCCTCTCTTGGTGTTTCCATGTCTGACACTGTGAACAGTTTATTTCTTCCTCAGTTTTACCATTTTAAACTTTGCATTTCAGACCTCAGGTCAAAGGTGATGAGCCCACCATCAGATTTGAGCCCCAAGTTACAGAGTCCACACTTGGTCATTGAATCGATGCCATCCAAGCCTTCTCCAGAAACAAACCAAATACTGAGTAGCTCCTCTTTACCCCAAACACCTGGTGACAAAAATGGCTCCATAGGTAAAGCTGACCCGGATGGAGTGCTAGTAATAGAGAAACTGCGCTCGCAGAGCTTTGATGAACTAGGGGATTTGAGCACCAACCCAAGAAGAAGGGGCTATTCAGTAGCAAGTGGATCAAGAAGTAGGAGCAGCTCTATGAACAGCAGTTCCAGTTTCTTGACTGGTGAGGATCAAACCTCAGAAGTACAGAGGGAAGGGCAACTTTCTTCTCAGCGCTTCAGCTTGATTAGTTCTGAAGACTTCAACCAGGAACTGATTGTAAAAGCAATCAAAGTGAAAAAGAAGAAGAGAAGGCCAGGTAATCAGTGAGTTAATCAGGTGTTATCATTCTGCGTTGAACCTTTTGGTTTAGAGCCTCACAAAAATTTCAATTCCAGATGTTTCTTGTTAATGTTTGTGTTTTAGAAATGATATACATGTAATATTAAGAACAAGAATGAAGGACTTTGGTTTTGTTTGGAGAGTTTGTTCACACAGATATCTGCTTTCCTTCCTTGGGTCTTGGTATTTACTTGCATTCAAGCAATGTTAATCCTATTTACATCAGTAGAGCTGGATTAAAACAATAGCAAACAAATCTAACTTAATTCATTAGTGAAAGCTTTCACTGATTGGATCTTGTGGATTACCATCTTTTGGATTACCTATTTGGGATATACGTACAGTTATGTTTTCCTTACATCTGTGGGGGAGCTGTGGAAGTTGATAATCCCTCCTCCCACTTCAGCATCCAAAGCACCCAGCCCTTACTGGACAGTCTTTGAAGGTCTTCCCCATAGCCATTTCATGCAAAAAGTGGGCAGGATCTGAGGGCCCTTAGCAGATCTCAACATTACTGTAATTATTTTATTCCTGGCTACAGGGAGATAGCCAAAAGCTTCTTTGATACTTCCTCTCCTCTCTGTGAGACATGGGACGGCTGTGCTGAAGAGTTTCAGAGGCTGTCTGGAAAGTCTGTGGGCTTATCGTAATGTAGATCTGTGCGTTGAACTTCTGTGCTATGCTGATCCATGCTGAACTGCAGCCTTAAATAGCTGCCTGTGACCTTTGGTACATAGGGCCACTGTGATACTTGTGACTTATTCAGTGAATCTGATACCTATTTACAGTAGAAAAGTTCCTTCTGACCCAAAAGATGAAAGACTGTGACCTGCAACGCAGAATCAAATCTTTTGAAAAGATGATGACAGAAACTTTTCTATAGTACTGTAGAGCCTTCTTCAGCTGTTTGGTGTGAAGTACCATAGGAGTTTATAGAGTTTATTTATAGAGTTTATTTCCAAAAGTACCAAATCAATCTGAACAAATTTTACAGGAATTGGCAAAAAAAACCCATGTGTTGAGGATACGCATTCTTTGGCTATAAAATGCAATTTTCCAAGCCCTGTACTGAAGTAATTTGATACATTTGATTGTTATGATCTATACATAATATTCTACTCTTAGCCAAAAATGTGCTGGAGCTATATCTAATTTTTCATTCTTTTTTGGATTTGGTACCTTTGGGAACAAACTCCACATTTTTGACTACAGCTGTTTCTTTGTTGGAAACTCAATGTGAAGTAGCATTGGTCAACAGATTACCACTTTGAGTAGGGCTGCTTTAGAGTATACAAAGTCCATCACATCTATCATCATCTTGTAAGCTTTACAATAGTCTTGTAAGAAAGGCCAAGGTTGCTGTCTCCATATTGTGGATATGGAAAATTGAGGCTTTTTATATCCCCCTTTGTGAAACTGTAGTAGAAAAGAGTTTCAAATAAGAGGGCTTCCTTGTTTGTAGGTCAACCCTTTAACTGCCTCTTAGCTAATATAATGTTCCAGCCAGTGTAGCTGAGAGTATTGTTGCTCATTGGTAGAACACATGTATTCGTGTTAAGAGCTCCACTTTGACTGCCTGTAATTTCTTGATAAAAAGATTTCAAGCCTCAAATCTGAAGGTCTGTTTCTGTAGCCTTGGAGAAAGTAGTCTATATGATTGCCTCCATTTTATGGGAGCACTTCAGTCTGCAAATAATGTATTTGTTTCATAGCCAGCACACAGAATTGATAAGATGACATGGACTCTTATATTGGGACACCTTGGATTGATGTAACTGTGCCTGCTTGTCCCTCTTATATGAGATCCTTTTTAGCTTATGGATCTTGTGATTATGAACAAGACTGTTTGAAACAGAGACAGCTACCATCTGTTTACTTGATCCTTATCGCTCCTGACTAATTCAATCTGCTAAAGTAGAAGTAATGGCTATGGGTGAGGGAAATTAATGTTTCTTTATAGAAAGGGGTTGTTCTACTTCAAAGAGGTTAGCCGTGACCTTTATTAAAGAAAACTATGTTCAGCCGAACAATATTTATAAATTATGAGCCATGTATCATGCTTTGTTGATCTAAATAGTGGGGGTACTATAACTCCGGCACATCTGAACAATTTATTATCTAGACTTGTTGAAATCCAGTGTTTGAATGGAATATGTATGTGGGTCTGATTTGCTTACCTTGATGAATGACCTATGCTGGGAACTGGACTGAGCACATGTGATTTTCTTGCTTCTTGGCAGTGGGTTGGACTGGATGGCCCACAAGGTCTCTTCCAATTCTATGACTCTGTGATCTCCTGTACCTCCTAGTAGGTTCTCCTGTACCTCCTAGTAGATTTCAGTATTATAAAACATACTAGCTGGACAGCCTTGCTGGATAGGTTATTGAGGATCAGAATCACAATGGAGTGATTCTGATCCTTTCTCCCAGCTGTCCCAACAAAGCTGTATTCTGGAATGACTGTTGAACCACCATATCCTTTGTCATATAATCCACAGGGTTGTATTTTGTCGCCCACATTCAACATCTGTATCGGGGATTAGCAAAAGCTGGTCCGTGACCTGTGTGTCTTTTTGTGGCCTGTGACAACCCTCTCCTGAAAAGAGCCTGCAGAGTCCTATCGGACAGACATCCAAGAAAGGGCTTGGATTTTTCTCTGTGCTTCCAGATTGCACATTTAGAACTGTGACCCATTTCCATTCTCAGTGATTTTAGGAAAGACATGAAGATTCCTCTCTTCAAGCTAACCCTTTAAATTGTTTTAATGTTTATTTAATGTTTATTAATTATTTATATCAATGGTTTAATGGTTTATCCTCTCTAAATACTTTTATAGACTGGACAAAATTGAAGGATGAAATTATTTCTTGATTTTACTTGGACCTAGAACTGTATTCTTTCAATTGACAAACTGCATTTTTCTGTCCCCAACTTCTCTCACCCTTCTCCTACTATTTCCCAACTATGTACAAATGTAGCAAATGGAGCCAAGAGACATCCCAGCTCTCTGGAAAGCACACCATGCTATGAGGATCAAGGCTTCAGTGATAGCTCTTCATTTCTAAATGCAGATTCATTCTCCATTAACTCTAGCCTCATGGGCAGCATCACAGACCGTTTAAGTGTGAGTTCTGTGGACCAGGAAAGTATATTTAGTTCTGAATCACAAAACGTGTTGCGGGAAGAAAATGGCTCTGAAACATTCAGTGTTCTTCAGTCTCCACAGTCTATGGCTGCTCTTTCACCTGAGGACAATGGTGCGGTTCAATTGCTGAAACTTTCTAACAATGAAAGTGCATTAGGCACATTGTCTACTATGGACTTCTCAACCTCTGATCCCTCCTTGCTTCTGCCTGAAGATAAACTAGGTTCTGAGGACACTGAATGTAGTTGGACATTCCCTCAATCTGAACAAACCAAAGCCATTGTAGAGCTGCCATGTCAAGATGAAGCACATGCTCTTTTCCCATGTAACATGGAGAGCACTTCAGATAAATCAGGAGATTTAGTTTCTTTGGAAAACACAAGCTCTGAGAAAGGGATGCCTGCAAATGTGCATGCAGCCTCTAATGCCGAGAATGGGCTACTTGGTTACACTGTAGCGATACACAACAACTCAGAGCAGAAGCAACAACAGCCTCTGGAGGACACCATCCCCCCTGTTCTTTCTAAAAAAGAAGTATGTCCTCAAGAGAATGTGTTTTGGGGGGAATTTCAAGCAATGCCCAACACCCACACTGCCCGCAAATGGATCAGTGACACTTGTGATGTTAGAGCTGAGAAATCTGCATCGAGTGATGAAGAGGACATCTATGGGCATGGCTTGTCTTACTCCTCTTCAGAGGCGAGTGTGGCAGAAATTGGGGCCTGTCTTCCTCTGCAGGACAAGATCCGAACACACATGGAAGAAGGAGTGCTTTTAAAATCAGACCAGGTATTTACAGTTGCAACATCTGTCAGAGGGTCTCCAACATGTACTTGCAACAAGATTACCCTATATAATCATGATTAAGTCAAGCAATTTTAATCAAATCAACCCTAAAAACTGGGTCAGCTTGTCCACATGTCAGTGTTAGTACTGTACCTTACCTCTTATCAAAAAAGGGAATTGCCCTCTTCTCTCTGTAAAGAAGGCAAAAGGCAAGAGCATTAGTCTGCCCTGGGAAAATCCAACAGAAGCACCAATCCCCTTAAGTCTTTCAGCTGTGTCATCACCTCTGCCCTTTATGAATGCCTGGGTTGGGAAATGGTGGTGGCAGCCAGGGGCAGCTGGCCCCCTGAAGCAGCATTGGAGCATCTCCCTCTCCATGGAGTGACCCTCAAATAATTACGGGTCATATCAAAATCCCTAATTTTGGCCTGAAAATCTGCCCTCAATGTATACATGGAGTCAACCTATACATTAGTATATATGGTAGCCTTTTTACCTTTCAAGAAGCAAATTCTGCTATTTCGCCTTTGCAAACCCATACCTATGACACACTCATACTGTCCCCAAATATTTTCGATAAAAGGTTATTGTATGTTTTCCAGGCTGTATGGCCATGTTCTAGAAGTATTCTCTCCTGACATTTCGCCCACATCTATGGCAGGCATCCTCAGAGGTTGTGAGGTATGGAGAAACTCAGCAAGGAAGGTTTATATATATCTGTGGGAGGTCCAGGGTGAGGGAAGAACTCTTGTCAGTTGGAGGCCAGCGTGAATGTTGCAGTTAATCACCCTAATTTGCATTATCTATATTCATCTACTGGCTCCTTTCTGCCTAGGAGCATCCTTTGTTAGCTGCCCCTAGTTCCCATGTCTCAGAGTGTTGCTTCTTATTTACTGTTCTGATTTTTGAGTTTTTTAATACTGGTAACCAGATTTTGTTCATTTCATGGTTTCCTCCTTTCTGTTGAAGTTGTCCACATGCTTGTGAATTTCAATGGCTTCTCTGTGTAGTCTGACATGATAGTTGTTGGAGTGGTCAAGCATTAGGGTGATTAACTGCAACATTCACGCTGGCCTCCAACTGACAAGAGTTCTTCCCTCACCCTGGACTTCCCACAGATATATATAAACCTTCCTTGCTGAGTTTCTCCATACCTCACAACCTCTGAGGATGCCTGTCATAGATGTGGGTGAAACGTCAGGGGAGAATACTTCTAGAACATGGCCATACAGCCCGGAAAACATACAACAACCCTGTGATCCCGGCCATGAAAGCCTTCGACAACACATTTTCTATAAACTTCAGAAGTAGCGTTTGGAGGAGGGCTTCAGAAGAAGTAGGAGGCAAGTTAGCCTCTGTGCACAAATAGGATTCAGGTTGGGGTGTTGTGTGATTGCTCTTTCCCTGGTTGAATCCATTTTTAATTAAATCTTTTTGCTAAGAGACTACAAAGAGTCAATAAAGTTGTTTGTACATGAACTAAGCATGTGCCTTCTGCTAAATAAAAATAGACATGGTTCACACTTGGGATAGGTCACCAAGAGTAAGTCACTAGGATTTGGTTACTTTTGTAGCCTTTAGGACACTTCCCACTCCAAAACTGTTTGGGGGGAAAAGTCGCAAAAAGTTACAATTCCTGTAAGCCTTAAGAAGTGATGATTCTCTTTTAAAACAAAACGTATGCTATGCATCTTGATACATCCCCAAAGGGGGAAGTGCAAATCATAAATGGATTTCTGATCCTTTCCAGTTTTATTTTGGAGAGGTGATGTGGATCCATAAGGAAATTACCTCCTGGACATTGAGTACTTAACGCCACAGTAATAAAAATATTTGGGTTGCTGTGAGTTTTCCAGGCAAATAAAATATTTGTTCTGTGACTTGCAATGTTTGTACCCATGAAGATACCTCACCCTGTTCTAACTCTCCAGTCTTTAGTTTGCAGAAAGCTGGATGGGCTATGCAGGCCCTGGCTACGGGATCTTGAGCCTGGTTGTCTCTGATAAATACATTTGGTGCCTGGATTACAAAGGTGGCCTCTACTGCAGTGCTTTACCTAGCGCTGGTCTGCGCTGGCAGAGATTTGAAGACAATGTCCAGCAGGTGGCAGTCTCGCCTTCAGGTTGGTTTAGGACAGCATTTTTTTTTGTGGTTGGCTAGGAAACTTGTGAAAAAACTCAAATGCTTTTCTTTGCTTGGGTTAAATTCTGTCTTCATTATTGATATACGGTATACAGAGGCCATTATTAGAGCAAATAATATCAGTGCCTGCTGTAATATGAGCACTTTACAAAACATGGAAGCGCAAATGGATACAGTGTTGTCTAATATGGATGTTTGGTGCTCAAAATGAAGTACTGTAGATGCAGGATATACTTTACTGCATAAGTAGACAAATGAAAATAAGGTAGGTTGAATATACAGTACAACCCTTGTATCCGCAGGGGATCTATTCAGGATTTTGTAAGGGTATGTGAAACTTCTGGTAATAGTGAACTCTGCTGAATGAATTACTTCTGGCTGAAGTGTAACATAGAGTTGCATTGGAGGACCTAGGAAATGCTTAGAGAAGACACTTCTAGACATTGCTAAGACAGACAGCATGATCTATGGTCCACCTCTGGCAAAAGCATTCAACAAAATTGGCTAGAGCAGAGTTTCTAAAACTGCTCCTCCAGCTGCTTTGAACTTCAGCTCCCACAATTCCTAACAGCTGATAAACTGGCTGGAATTTCTCGGGTTTGAAGTCCAAAACATCTGGAGTAGCACAGTTTGAGAAACACAGGACTAGAGGACCGAGAAAATGCTTAAGGAGGACATATTTTGTAAAATGTGAGTAAAACACTGGGTACTGGTTCTGCAGATATGGGAGTCTTATCGAAGTTTCAGGTTGCCTTTTTGTAGAAACAAATTTCCTGGACTGGAGTGCTTCAGGCTGCAGATGGGGCAGTTAGGTGGCATCTGAATGTCTCTGACGCATTTAGTATAGGAAGATGTTTAATTTCTCCTTTTATGATAGTATAAATGTGGCTTCATATCTTTCACTTAAACTGCATCTAATTTCTACAAATACCCCTTATATAAGCTAGTATAAACTTGAAATTTTATATCACAAATTTAAACATGCAAAGGCAAGTCACAATCAGTCACTTTGCAAATATATTTTGCCATACAGCCTTGGGTGGTTCACATTTCACACTTGAGTATAATAACCACAGAAAATGGCACAAGAGTTGTTGCAATGGGTGACTTATTCAGCCAAAGTATTTGTACCTTACTGTCCAGCTCAAAACTCCCAGAATAGTTTTCAAAGCTTTGTAGTTGAAAAAGCCCTCACATTCAGGCAGGTTTATAGTATAAAGAGCACTACATGAATGGAAGGGGGATTTGGAGGAACACACATTTTGTAGGACCTTTCTTGTGCTTATTTAATATGTTTTTTGTTGCAGTTAATAGTTGTGTGAAAAGGAGTTTTGAGCAACAAAATAGGTCCTTTGGAAGTGCTTTATTACCCAGCTTTGCTGGAAAGTGAGAATTTTGGAAGATTTTTTTGAGTTGGTATTTTATAGTTCCCGTCTCCTTTTGTTTCTCCTGAACCAGTCTTTTTACTATTCTTTTGAACAACATGCCTATCCTTCCTCTGCAAAGACAGAAATGTGAGGAGGTTGTCAAACATTAGTACTAACTGCAGTGAATGAGCAAAAGTGAAGTACATATGTGAAAAGATAGATAAGTTATTTATCTTGAAATAAGTGTCACTCATCATATTAATGTAAGGTTTGTTCCTTAGGAGCTCTTCTCTGGAAGATTGAACAAAAAACCAGCAAAGCTTTTGCCTGTGGAAAAGTAACAATAAAAGGCAAACGTCACTGGTATGAAGCTTTGCCTCAAACTGCATTTGTATCTTTGAGCGATGATACTGCCTGGATTATTCGAACAAATGGTGATCTGTATCTGCAGACAGGTACTGAAATGAGTTGATAGTCTTCTGGTGTGGTATGTGTGTTGATTTCCTTTTCATACTGTAATCTGCACACTTTGAGGGTTTCTCTGTGAGAAGGCACAAGAAAAGCAGTTACTTCAATGGAAATTTTGACCCCTTCATCATCTTTCTCCCATGTTGTGGTATGTACTTTCAGTTACATGGAAGTTGAATACTAATCTGCTTCCTCTGACATTTGCTCTTATGCAATTTGTTATGGATGGCAAAATACTTTGTATGATGATTCAACAGTCTTTTCTCTGTGGCCCCTTTCTTTCTCTATCATATGTATTTATTGATTTAATTAATTTATATCTTGCTTTCTCCTCATATGGGACTCAAAGTGGCATATGTTATATGCTAAAAGAATATAGTTAAAGCAATCTGAAATGCAGATTGCAGAATTCCCTCCCGTGCAAAATCAAATCAGCTCCCTCCCTCCTGACCTTCAGAAAGAAATAAAAACATGGCTGTGGGACCAAGCCTTTGGACAGTAAATTCAGTGCAATAAGTGGATACAGAATAAATGCAATTATTTATTTATTATTATTTATTTACAGTATTTATATTCCGCCCTTCTCACCCCGAAGGGGACTCAGGGCGGATCACATTGCACGCATATAAGGCAAACATTCAATGCCATAACATAGAACAGAGACAGAGACAGAGACAGACGCAGGCACATGCTGGCCTCGAACTCATGACCTCTTGGTCAGAGTGATTTGTTGCAGCTGTCTGCTAACCAGCCTGCGCCACAGCCCGGAATGGCTCCTGGACTATGATTTTGGATTGTGTGGTTTTTAACCATTGGTTTTAATGTTTAGATGTTTTTAACTTTGTGTATTTTAATGTATATGTTTATTTTATTTTATGCATATTTATGCAGCATTGAATTGTTGCCTACTTGTAAGCCGCTGTGAGTCCCCCTCCGGGTGAGAGAGGGCGGGGTATAAATATAGTAAATAAATAAATTTTTAAAACATTAAGCAACAGTTCAGAACAGTTTAAAATGTATTTGAATATTTATTTATTTACTTAGTTAATTTCTTTGGCTCATGAGGGGAAAGGATTGGACAGCTTCCACAGAGCTAAAGCCATTTCTGTAATTGAGGGATTAATGAGACCAAATAGGTGTTGGCTGGGGGGAAATGCTGGAAGCTTAGTAGAATTTTAATGGATAATTTTGATAAATGGCTGAAACAGATATAAATTGGCAGGAGTAGCATGAGCTGTTGGTGTGAAATAAGGTTTTACTGAACATGTGATGAACTATAGTGGAGAGAAGAATAGCCTTAATCTAGATCTAGAGTGTAACACGTTGGGATCTACTGGATGTATATGTTACCTGAGTGGTCTGGAGCCATCTCTAGAGAGAAAGCCAGAATCATGGTTATGAACAAAGAGCTGAACAAAAGAAGTAGACACAAGCAAGAATGGCTAAAGGGAGGGAAGGGGATTACATAATTTGCCACTACAAGTGTGTGAAGTCATTTAGATCTCAGGCTCCACTATAAGAAGAATGCAGTCATTCCAGGAAACACATTTTAAATTACATACATGACCAGAATTATAGATTATACATCATGCCATTTACTTTATTAATGAGCAGTTGCAGATATCCCCTTCATCTTGTAGTACTTTGTTACTGGACTAGAGTCAGAGAATCCTAGGAGGTGGGAGCAACAAGAAAACAAGCAGTTTAACTAGCTGTATTGTAGTCATCATAGAGCATAAAGAATCACTGATGATGGGATGTCAAGAGTCATTATATGGAGAGGGGAGGGGGCCAGGGCTGGTTCAAAAGGCCACAGAGGGCTTCTTCTGCTATTTTCCTGCTCAGCCATTCCAAAAGGCCCGAAACAATGCTGCAGTGGAAAAAGTAGAGGCACTCAGTACACATTTTAGATTCTCCTGTGACATATTGAGTTCTTGCCTTTTCCTATTCTACTTAGAGAAGGTAATGGTTTCGTGTGTGTGTGTGTGTTGAGATACATTATTTATATTGACCTTAAATGGGCCAGATTTTTGGGTCAATGTTTGGACTAAAAGGTCTAGTCTTAAACATGAGTATATACTGTATGTTTGTAAATGAACCTTAAAAGAAAGCATTTCAATAATAAGAAAAAAGTGATGCAAATAATTACTGCTCTGTATTTTCCTTGAAGGTCTGAGCGTGGATCGTCCCTGTGCCAGGGCAGTAAAGGTGGACTGTCCGTATCCACTATCGCAAGTGGCAGCCAGGAATAATGTTGTCTGGGCATTGACCGAGCAACGGGCACTTCTGTTCCGTGAAGGTGTGAGCGGCTTCTGCCCTGAAGGAGAGCAATGGAAATGTGATATTATCAGGTAAGCAGTGTTTGATCAATAGGGATGTTCTGTAATAGTTCCTCATGGTTTTGCAATAGTTGGGTTTTTCATCATTTTAGTTTGAACTTGCATAGAGAGCATAGTGTATCATGTGAGAAGGCCACTTTCCAAATCAGCACAGTAAATTTCATCAGCCTTCTATATGCAGTTTTGAAATTGCACACAAAAGGAGAAAACACCACTGTGTCAGTGGAGCAACACTGGAAGTTATGCCAGTTGACATTTGGTGTTGCATAAGCCTGGGATGAGTTTAATGCAGCTGGGTATTTTTGTGACCACATTACAATGAGCAGCTCTTAAATATTGATTTAATTTATATGATCATAATCAGGGCTGTGTGTGTGCAGTTTACTGAAACAAATAAGTGAATTGATTATGGTCCCAACCACATCCAGGCAAATAGAGATTCTGTCCCCTCTCGTGCCCAAAGCAAACTCTGCTTCGCAAGTGAGCTATACAAATTGAGTATGTTTGCATTCATTTTCATTGTCGACAATAGTAACAAAGGTTGCATGGTTCATTGTATTAGTAGTTCTTTATCAAATTAATAATAATAATAATTTTATTTCTTGCCCACATTTCCTTGTGGCTCGAGGTGGGTTACAATATAATTAAAATACATAAACATTGTAAAGATTATATAAATACACAAATTAATTGTATTTATATAAAAGATATATATTAAAACATGGTTCTATAAAATGGTTCTATTAAAACAGAACAGATTAAAACAGGTCACGAATTTAAAATTCACGAATAAAACTGGCTGGGTTGGCGTTGATATTTTATTTGGTATAATTGGTGTTATATTTTATTTGTTTTAGTATGTTCAAAATGTTAACTATTTTTAAAACATAGTTATCCCTTAGTATTTTCTTGGAAACTTTTGAGACAGGCGGAGGCATAACTGAATAATACTTACACTTGTACCATACATATACATATGATTTATTATAACTTAATTGTTTTTGTTCCCTTTCAGTAGAATCGATAACTGAGGCATGTTCAGTGACCAAAATATTAAATTATACGGAATAGTTTTGCTTTCAATTTATTGACTTCATATGACTAGATAAAGAAAGTTAACTTCTATGTGTACTAATTTTTAAAGAAGACATGTTTGCCTGTTAAGATGATATGAATTTGTTCTCTTCCTCCCACAGTGAAATGCAAGCTCTAGAGCCCATGTGTGTCACTCTTGGAGATCAGCAGACCATATGGATTTTAGACATCCATGGAAACTTGTGGTTCAGGACAGGTGTTGCTTCCAAGAAGCCACAAGGGGATGATAACCACTGGTGGCAAGTAGGCATACCTTGTTCTGCTTTCAGTCAATGCAGAGGGGCCTTAGCTTTTTAATAAAACATGTATTTTGCATGTATAAGATCATGGATTCATTTTTCACCAGAGAATCTCAGGAAGAGTCTTTGGAAAAGGTATCTATCTGAGACCTAGAGAGCTGCCTCCAATCAGATGCTACCTTAGTGAAGTTGTGCTTCAGTGAGGGCCTATGGAGAATATTATTACTCTATAGACTCATGTATAAATCTAGAAATGATAGCCCGCCCCCCCCCCCCCCAAAAAAACCTGGGTTAACCTATCCATGAGTCAGTGTGAGTACTGTACCATAACCCTTATCAAAAAGGGAACCATCCCCTTTGCTGAATAGAATGGTGAAATCAAGAACTTTGTATATTCAAGGAGAACCTAAAAGGAAGCACTGATCTACTCTACTATTTCTGCTGCAATACTATTTCTGGGTTTTTTGGGCAGGAAAATGGCAGTAGCAGCTAGGGTAACTGGTCTCCTGAGATGACATTGATGCTTTTCTGTCTCCATGAAATGACCTTCAACTTATTCACAGGTCATATCAAAACCCACAATTTTGACCTCAAATCTGCTTTTAACTTACACATGAAGTTGACTTATACATGAGTATATACCAGGCATGGGCAAACTTCGGACCTCTAGGTATTTTGGACTAAAACTCCCCAAAATCACAGTCAGCTTACTGGCAGTTAGAATTGTGGGAGTTGAAGTCCAAAACACCTGGAGAACCGAAGTTTGCCTATGCCTGATATATACAGTAACTATCAGTCAATTTGGCTTTTATATATAAAACTAGCTGTGCCCGGCCATGTGTTGCTGTGGCGAAGTATGGTGGTATGGGAAATAAAGTATTGAGGAATTGGTGGTAGTTAAGGTAAAGGGTAAACGTTTTCCCCTGACATTAAGTCCAGTTGTGTCTGACTCTGCGGGTTGGTGCTCATCTCCATTTCTAAACAGAAGAGCCGGCGTTGTCCGTAGACTCCTCCAAGGTCATGTGGCCGGCATGACTGCATGGAGCGCCATTACCTTCCCGCTGGAGCAGTACCTATTCATCTACTCTCATTTGCATGTTTTCGAACTTCTGGGTGGACAGAAGCTGGGGCTTTAGATAATCTGTGAAAGAGGCCTAAGTGAAGCCTAACTCTGCCTGTCCCCTGGGCTGAGTCGGTTGCTAGGAGACCAAGTGGGCGGAGCTTAGACTTCTAACTGGCAGCAATTGGATAAAAACAATTATTCCTCTCCCTCTAATTAGGACTTTATTTTTCTTTTCTTTTTGTTATATCAACCTAGAGGCGTGGATGATGGGTTGTGTTGTTAAATTTCGAGGTTGGGGGGCCTGTAGTTTTGTTGTTTTGTCCGCTGCCCTGATGCCACCACTCTTTTATATATATAGATAGAAGCAGTGTCTTCTTTTCCATTACCTGTGTTTTCATCTAGCCTTTGGTACTGAGGCAGTGTTGAGTATGTCATTTGTTTATTAATTTTGGCTTGCCCATGGCATTTTTTTCCCCAAGAATCCTTAAGGGGATTTCACAGAAATATGGCTTTAAAATGTCTAATCATACATAATGTACTGTACACTTTAGTTTTGGTCCTTGAGCAAAAATCCATGTAATATCATTACCAATCCTGTATGAGGGATTCTGATGTTTGCCTCTGGAATAATGTTTGGGATCTTTTTCAGCTGCACACATGACTGAGTTTCTGAAAGTGAAGAATACAAAAGAAAAAGGCTGAAATGCTTTGGTGACATAAAAAAATCTTTAAAGTATAGTTTTGAATATATTATGTCTCCACAGGACTTCAGTAGCAGAAGATCCACTGTTGTTGGAATGAGGATGCTGGAATAATCCAGTTTTCCTTAAACCTGTTGAACTACAGCTCTCAGAATCCACAAGTCAACATGGTCATTAATACTGCTTGCTGCTGACTTTGACTAGGAAATTTGGGAGCTGTAGTGCAAAACATATTGAGGGTACTAGTTGGGAATGGATAGACTATTGGTCTGATATAGCAAGGCTACTCTTTATATTTTTTTCATCTGAATTGGTCTTTACATATTTCTCCCTCAGGTAAGCATCACGGATTATGTCGTGTTTGACCAGAGCAGCCTTTTCCAGACTATACTCCAGGCAACTCAAACAGTAGCCACAGCAGCCCAGGCCCCTGTTGAGAAAGTAGCCGACAAACTCCGGATGGCTTTCTGGTCTCAGCCACTGCAGTGCCAGCCAAGCCTCCTTGCAGTCAACAGCAGCGGTGTCTGGATCTCATCTGGGAAGAATGAGTTCCATGTAGCAAAGGGAAGTCTAATAGGTAGGACCATTTTTTTCTTTTTCTTGCAAGATTGACTGGCTTTTGCACATTTAACTGTACAGGAACATGTTTCCATTTGTGGAGCTTGCTTCCAAAAGGTACCAAAGCCATCTGAATATATTTTACAAGAATCCAAAAAATGTGCTGAGGATGTGGATTCTTTGGATATAAAATGCAATTTTCCAAGCCCTTCCTAGCTAACAATGAGCTGCCACCTATAACTCATTTTTCCATATATGTATGTGTGTGTGTATTGGATGTGGTACCTTTGGAAACAAACATTTATTTGTTATAATTGCTGTCAATATAGTTTTGATTATGGTTACCCTATGAATCGGAGACCTCCAGATCATCCTGTTACTAACAGTCCTGCTCAGATCTTGTAGATCCAGGGCCATGGCCTTCCTAATTGAGTTATCTATCCGTAATGTTGTCTTTTTTTCCTAGTATGTTCTGCCTTATCAGACATGATTATCATTTTTAGTGAGTCCTGTCTTCTGATGACATGTCCCAAATACAACAGTCCCAAATCAACCTGCCTTCGGCTGAGTGCAGGCTTGATATTCTCTAGGACTCCTTTAGTTGTCTTTTCAGCAATCCATGGTTATTCTGGGACTTTTCTCCAGCTCCACATTTCAAATGAGTTGACTTTCTTTCTGTCATCTTTCTTCACTGTCCATTCTCAAAAATGTATGTAGTAATGGGAAATGTAATGGCATAGATGAGACTGACTTTGGCACTTAGTAATATACTCAATATATATGCCTATTTATAATATATATATATATATATATATATATATATATATATATATATATATATAGACATCTAGACAGATCTCTATTTGCATTTTAAAAATATAGTACTGGTAGTTGTACTAATCAAGGACAATCTGCTATACATTAACATTTACATCACTTTTTAGTTTGGTGTCCATATTTTTCTACTCTCACATGGGAAAGAGCCAACCAGTAATGTCAGGAGCTTTGACCTATTTGTGACATTATTTTATATCATAGCCAGAATCAGTTACATTTCTATCCATCTATTTTTTCTAGCAGTGTACAAAGAATTCCCAGGCAATTTCTCTTCTGGCACTGACCAAACCTGGTGTTGGTTCAGCATCAGCAAAGTTGCTGCATTACATACTTCCAGACTATGCCTAAGAACGAATCTTGTGTGCCGCAAAAGTGTCTCTGACTTACTGTGTACTGCCATTTTTTTCTTGAAATGCTCCTACATATGTCGTCCAAATCATCAGCTATTAAATAAGAATATGAGTGGAAGACTGGTGTTTCTAGAAGTCTAGAAGTTTACCCATTTGGTGATTAGTGCTTACTGCTACTGAGCTGAGTACCCACCTTTGAAAAAGAAGCATGTTTTCTTGAATGGTGAGGTCATATGAACATTTTCTTCCTCAATGTTTGGAGCATGATGCTTTCAAGCCTGATTGCTTTGGGAAAATACCGTAACAACAAGTATAAAGTGGCATCCTGTTGGCAACACAAATATGCAGAAATCACACTGTGCATGCAGGGCAATTATTCACATTATGTGCACTGGGCAAATAATAGTTTGAGAATGGGAGCGTTTTTCTGACAGCAGAAGTGGATTTGGGCATTCATGTGTTAGAGCACCATGCATTGCACAATGTGGCTCCATGGGAGTGGCCTAGTGTTGCCATAGCTAAACTTCCCTTGCAGGTATTTATGCTATACTTATGGGATGTTGGATTGCAACCACTGTAGACTTACCCTTTGACAAAGGTGTTCTTCATACTGTAGCATAACATGACTCAAAATGTCTTAAGAAAGAAGGCTATTCAGTGGCAGTCTTTCATTGAAATCTATCACAGTATTTAGCATCAGGGCTACCTTTCACTTTAGGTAAAATAAAGCAGTAACCTCTTTGATGTCATGGAAGGACAGCAAATTGTGTACATTATACACTTTGGGACTATTCTGTTTTTACTCTTGGCTGTGAAAGAAATGCTTATTAGATTTTTCTGCCTTTCTTCTCAGAAGAAATCGGCTGTAGTATACATCTTGACCTAAGTCAATGGGAAACATCATTTGCTGCTCTGTTTCAGACAGTGAAAGGACTTTGGACAACTACGAACTGCATGGAAATCATTTTGCTATTTGCAACATCATTTTTCAGATATAGAGACCTTGTGTTAGAGTTAATGCCCTGTTTTCTTTCCTTGAATCTGTGGTCGCATATGGGCAATCTAAGTGTTTAAATGCCCCTTTGGGTGGCCAGTGAGAAAGCAACTTAACTTTTTGAAATTCTCCTAAGATCAGATAGGCTTTTTCATAATTGTTTCTGGGATCAATATGGTCTTTACAATAAATCTGTAGGTATATGTGCTCCCTTTTTGCCTAATATCTCAAAAGAAGAACAAGGAAAATTGTGCCGGTTTTTTATTTCTATTGGCAAAATGTGTTCTTTTCCTTCACAGTATTAATGATCCTCCTCTTCCCCTTGCTCCCCTCTCTCATTCAGTACCCACCTGGTACTTTCTAGAAGACTGACTACAGCTCCGATAACAATTCCACAGTCTGGCTGAAGTCATGTAGCAAAATGCTGTTTCCTATGTGCTGTTTTGTGATCAGGTGGTTTCATATGCATAGTAAAGATAAAGGTTTTCCCCTGACATTGGGTCAAGTTGTGTCCAACTCTGGGGGTTGGTGCTCATCTCCATTTGTAAGCTGAAGAGCCGGCATTGTCCGTAGACACCTCCAAGGTCATATGGCCAGCATGACTATATAGAGCGCCGTTACCTTTCCGCCAAAGCGGCACCTATTGATCTACTCACATTGGCATGTTTTCAAACTGCTAAGTTGGCAGAAACCTGGGGCTAACAGTGAGAGCTCACCCTGCTTCCTGGATTCAAACCACTGACCTTTCGGTCAGCTAGTTCAGCAGCTCAGTGGTTTAACCTTCTAGGCCACCATATGCATACTTGTGTTTTATTTTATACTTGTGTAAAGTAATAAATAAATCATTCCATATCCAACATCTTCTAAATGCAGAACTCCCTGTCTTGATTGCATGGGCTGCTTCTACGTTGCTGTTCCCATTCTCCCCCCTCCTTTCTTGACCTGCTATGGCCAGAGAAGATTTCTTTTCTGATATGCAGCTGACCATGACCTTATTTTGCCCAGGCTACACTAACAATAAATAGTGGCTCTTGAGTGGTATTTTTGTAATGGAAGCTGTACTCAATAACCATTTATTTCAGTGACACTTTTGTGCACGACAAATACAGCTCCCAGTGGAGTTGCTGGAGTACTTACTGGTACTCAAAAGCCATTTGTTTCAACAGCTTGCGTGAGACAAGTTCCAGAGTTGTCTCACGCAGTTCCAGAATTGCTGTTCTGACATTTATAAGAAATGCTTCATGTTTAAATCGGGGCTGTGAACTCCAGCTGTGCTGATATATAGATAAAGTTGCCACACTTTTATTCTAAGTCATAATTATGTTGTGTCTGTGTAAGATTTAAACTGTCACAGATAAAATGGAAATATAATTGAAGTTAGGTGGCTGTCCTGTTGGGCAGTAAAAGACATTTCTGTATTCACAAGTGTAATCTCTATCCACTGCTCAAGGGTTGCAATCAAGTCCATTAATACACAATTTAATGAAGATTGGTATTTCCATGTAGCAGGCCAATAGCTATTCATTTGAGAGAGTTTCTTGAAATTTCTGTAGTCCATTTAAGGACTCATGTCCTTTGTGTGTTTGCCTATATAATGTATTTGACAAGTGCATTTTTGAACAAATCTAAGCACAGAATCAGCAGGCAGGAAGCACATTCTAGGAATCCTTTCACAGTACATGATTATAGCTCTGTAATGCCACTTTAAATGCCATGGCAACATCCTATAGAATCCTGGGATTTGCAGCTTGGGGGAGGTTCAGAATTCTTAGCCAGAGAATTTCAGTGCCTCACTAAACTACAAATCCCAGAATTTGATATGATACAAATTGCAATCATGCAGTCATGGTAGTTAAAAGCATAGTTCTGTATTTGCAGAATGAAAAGGAAATTGTCCAGGAGTGGTTCCTGGATAGTTTCAAGAGAATAGACTTGGCAGTCCCCACAGATTCACTGCTGCAAAACAGTTTGCATAGTGAATAAAAAGCAATACTGTCGTACATTAATATCCTGATTAGTCTGACAACTGAGTGATTTTGGGAAGTAAAAGACTGAAAAGCATTTTTGAACAATAGTTAATATTAGATGTCTAAGTCAAAGAACTTACTCCTCTAAATAGAAACCATCCAGACACATTGGACAATAGATTACAGCATCAGGAGCAAGAACGCTGAGCAGAATTGTCATTCAACACACATGGAGTACAGGTTCCAGAAGCATGCAGTGTGATATGAAATGGTTCAGGTGCCTCAGCCAAGTTAGTCCATAGGCTTTCTGAGCTAGAGTTAAATTGTAGGGTAAAATGTAGCTGGAAACACCTCAGAGCTTAAATTCAAGAATGGACAATTTACAACAACAACAACATTCTTGTATCCCACCCCATCTCCCCGGAGGGACTCGGGGCAGCTCACATGGGGACCAGGCCCAACAGTATACAATAAAATACAACAGTATAAAAACATATCAATCAGAGCAAATTGATACATCAAAATTATAAAACACAATTTATGGGCTTCCTGATATTGTTGGAGTATTGACTTCCATGATGCCAAACCACCATAGCCAATAATGAAGAATGGAAGGTGTAGCAGTCTTAACAATATATGAGGGGGCATCCATTGCTCTAGTTATTCAAACTGGATTCTGTATAGTATGTTTATTGGGAAGTATCACTGTGAACAGAAACTTTTCCATCATTCCATAATCATTTTCATCATGTGATCCAGATGGGAGTATGTAACTTGAATCACCCGTCTTAGAAACACCCAATAGGAGTGTGCTTGTGTATGTTTAGTATGCTTTAAATGATTTAAACTCTTTATTTGTTCAAGTGTTTCTTAACTTTTGTACTAATAGGTTTTTGTTTTTTATCTGCACTTTGTTTTAATTGAATATAAGCCACCTTAGATCTTGGGCAAGGAGAAATCAAAATAGAAATGAAATAAATAAAGCTGACTTCATTGAGCACATGTGCTTTCATATTGATTTGATTCTTGTTTCATTCCCAAGGTACTTACTGGAATAATGTTGTGCCACGTGGTACCGCTTCAGCTACAAAATGGGCTTTTGTGTTGGCTTCTGCATCTCCAACAAAAGAAGGTAAAGTGTGTTTTATGGCAGGTGCTGTCTGAATTTATGGAGCATTTCTGCTAGGCGAAGAAATATGCATGTCTTATTGTTTGCAGACATGTTGATTTACTTGTGTGTGTGTGTGTGTGTATACACTCAAGTCTAAAAACAGTATAACAGATGGAAAAGAAATATAGAATTGAGCAGGCCCTGCTTCAAGTAGTAGTTTCTGTTCTTAATTATGACAAAACGTGATAAAAGGAACAAGGTTCATTCCAGCTATCCCCACAACAAGACAGAAGTGGTTTACTTATGTTCTGCTTGTGGGTTTCCAAAGCCATGTGACTGATTACAATGGAAAATGAGGTGATATATTTTAACCTTAGTCTCCTATTGTGAATTTGAGGATAATACTAGTTTAACTTACAAGTCTCCTCTAAGGTTTGAGAAGATTGTGCATATGAGATCCACTATAGAAACAGTAACAATTATTAATTACTTTGTATTAAACACTAGATTTTAACACTTGGGTTTAACTTTTTTTAAAATGGAATAAAGAATTCACTTTAAAAAAATGCAGAGATAATTATTTTTGTAACAGAAGGCACATTCTGGAGAATAACAGATTTTGCAATGAATGTTTTATACTTCCTGCAGGAAGCTTTCTGTGGCTGTGCCAGAGTAGCAAGGATCTCTTCTGCGTCGGTGATCAAAACCCTCAATTCCATCCTTCGACTGTTCAGCTTCCTACTGATAGTGAAATTGTATACTATTCTGCCTGTCAGGATGCCATATGGAGCTTAGATAGTCTGGGACAAGTCTTCATAAGGACACTTTCACCAAATTGTCCAAGTGGGATGCACTGGACCAAACTGGACCTTTCTCAGTTAGGTAAGTCTTTTCTAGCACTGTCTTATAAAAGTTGCCAACCTAAATGTTGACATATATACCTTTCTACAGTATAACAGGTTGAAGTTAGAACACATTTCTTATTCTAGTGTTTGAAGTCCGGTGCTAAAGCATTAGAGGTTCAGAAATTTAAATTAGTATTAAAGTTTTTGATCATGTTGCTCACAGTGAAAGGGGTAGATAAATAATGGGAGGTGATCAGTTCTATGTGACCAGTCTTTCTTAATGAAAGAAAGTGATCAGGATTTGCAATAAGAGAGATAATTTCTAGCAGTGAAAGGCTGTTGGATACCCAACCGCAGGACTGGAGACCACAGAGCAAAGGGCACAGCATCCAAAGGACTGCAAGGTGATTAGGGTGATGCTCCTTTACCCTGCTCAACAGTGTAAATAGCAAACAATACTATAAAGAGAATTACAGGATGATAGGATCTGTGACGTTTCATGCAGGTAAGTGGTGATTAAACAGGAGAGAACAAAAAGGAGGAACCAGCAGTAGTATGCCCTGCCCACCGTTTTCTGTAGATGACTGTCAAAGATATCTTGTAAAAATAAAAACTAAATGATGTCAATCTTTATTTCTGTGTATTGTCAAAGGTTTAATGGCCAGAATCACTGGAGCATTGTGTGGTTTCTGGGTTGTATGGCCGGATCCTCTGAATCCTCTGAAAATGCCAGCTACAGATGCAGGCGAAACATCAGGAGAAAATGCTGCTAGAACATGGCCATACAGCCCGGAAACCACACAAAACACTCCATCTCTATTTCCACCTCTCTCTGTTAATCTTTCTCTCCCACTCTGTGTCCAAGTGTTCAGCTTTAAAATACAATTTTGCCCTCTGGATAATAAATTCAAAGTCAGATAGCTTCTGTTGAAGTAACATTATATAAACAGTTAGACTTGAGATCTACACAGCCTATTCTTTGCACACTGAGTCCTGAAGTTGAACATTTGACTTGATTAACTTTGTGCCATTATACGCCAGCCCTTCAAAAAGAAAGCCAAATGAGCTATGACAGTGTGTTAGCAAGCTGAAAGTTTGTTATCTGTGAACGAACAATGAGTATCAGTTTTAATATGGGGAATATATATATATACAAAGGAGAGAAGAAACTGGAAATGTTGCCTCAGGAGGGCGTCTCTGGATAGTAGGTGTGTTGCTCATGTAAGTAAGTGCCCATTTACGCAACTCAGAGCAGGTGATATGTGATTCCTTGTTCTAAAAGCCCCTGCGCTTATTTAGATCAAAACCAACAGCTGAGCCATCAAGCACTGCGGCCCCTGTGATCCAACAAGCTTTGTGCTGTGAAGGGGTAATAAGATTTTATTTTAACTAACACTGCTGAATGTCAAACCCAAAGGAGCAGCAGAATTATGCTGATGCCTGTTTTTCTCCCCTCTGGCTATTTTGAGTCCAGCAGGCTTTATGTAACAGGGGTAAAATACAGAAGTCAAGAAACTATCAGGGAAATAAGGGACAGTCATCCACCCGCACAGCATTTAGGAGGGACTTGAAGACCTGGTTATTTAAACAGGCTTTTGACAGTGATTAGTCAATCTCTAGGATATGAATTTACCTTGATAAGGTAGCAAGCCCCTTTTAGCACATAGGAACAACTGTGTTTTTAATCTAATGTTCATAATTTTATTCTTAATTTTGTTACTTGATTGTGCTGTATTTTGTGTTTTACATCGATTGAATGTGTTATTAATTGTTTGTTCAATTTCATGTATTTTATTGTATTGCACTTATTGTATTATTTATGTTGTAAGCCACCCCAAGTCCCCTGGGGAGAGGGATATAAATAAACATTATTATTATTATTATTATTATTATTATTATTATTATTATTATTATTATTATTAAATAAGGCAGGAGAATTCTAATTCTTTAATGTTCTGTTGTTGCCACCCTGTTTTCATAAGATTATTCTCAATCATTATTCTATCCAATTATTTTGACGTGGGCCACATGCAGTTCAAATGCTGTATGTAAATACCCTCCCGCTTCAGTTTTTGTTCCCCTAGATTCTCCTGCTGCTGAGGGGGAAGAATAAAAATGGTGAAGGCCTTGTTTTAGTAAAAGGGTATAGCTGGATTCCCCCCCCCCCCCCATTAAATCTATATGCACATACATACATACTGACAGAGGTACGTCTCTCAGCAAGGGAACTGGCATGGTGTAGTGGTTTTAGCACTGGATTGCAATTCTATAGACTGGGGTTCGAATCTCTACTTGAACGTGAAGCTCATTGGGTGACCCTGAGAAAGTAAAACTCTCTCAGAGGAAGGCAATGGCAAACCTTCCAAATTAATCTTGTTAAGAAAACACTCACTGTAGGTCTGAAATAACTGAAAGGCACACGACTTAAAAACAGCTTACAATGAGTCTTCAGTCAAAATTGTTCCCTAGATCTGCTAAAGTTGCCCATCCCTGATGTATTTAATGCATTGTGTCATGTCTTTAATTTGAGGAGTTTAACGAGACATGTGTCAGTCTTGTCCTACTTTGTTCTTTGCAGTCTCTATGTTGCCACATAAAATGGTTTTCCCATCTTTCTTTTAATACGCTCTTGTTATGCTAGGAGTTGGCACTCCTTTTTCTTTTGAATGGAAAAGCTTTGCCTTTGTCCCATGCCTAGAAGAGTTGGGTTTTTTTTTTCTATCAAAGGCTGCATTTCATCAGGAGTAATGTATAGAACTCTGTAGTAGGTGAGAACTTTTGCTCTTCTAGTGATCACAAGCCCTTTTTGGGAAACAACATTGCCATGATCTCCAAACTCACGTTAACAACTTATTGGATACAACTTATTGGATACAATTGGATACAACTTATTGGATACAAAGCTCATAAGACAAAAGTTGCAGAATTACTCAGCATGAAGATATTTGCCTCAAGTGGGTTCCTTTTCTCTTGTTGTCAGGTTCCACAAGTGTTTTCATTAGTACCTTAAAGCTGTAATAATAACATACAAATAAACAGTAACATATTAACAAATGCATCAATTTTAAAAACCTGTGACCCTAACAGGCAAGCAGCAGTTGGAAGATTTGCCTGAACAGAACGGTCTTTGTCTGCGGGCAGAAAGACAACAAAGTGGGAACTAGGCTGATCTCCTTTGTAAAAAAATGTCTATAAACTCTGAACAGTCACTTAGATGCTCCTGTTTCCTTTCTACATTAAGCACTCCTGTAAAATCCTCTCCTATACATTTCAAAGCTTGGGCTGACTTTCAAATACCCTTGATCCAAGTTGCATAGGGCTTTATTGGTCAAAACCAATATTTTAAACAGCCATTTCTCCATTTGCAGCACTTTGAAAACAATAATCTGTAATACGAAAGTTTCTTCAAGTTCCTGTATGAGTTATTTGGGGTGTTCAAGAGGATCTAAGTCAGTTTATGAAAGCCAAGGAAAGATTACTATAGGCTGTCCAAAGGCTAGAACTGTCCAAGTATCCTTTGAATCTCTCCCAGGCATCTTGAGACAAAGGGCTTTTTTGGGTTTCTCAGTAGCAAGACATAAATGCTTATTACATTCTGTTCAAATGTAGGATTCCACTTTTCTAATACCTGAAAACACTAAGCTAAAACTGCTCTCCACTTTCTTCTGAAGTTGCTAAAGAATCAACTAGAATAAGAGGGATGGATTGTAAGACATTTTGCTTACAGCTTTTGCAAATCCGTAGTTTACTTAATCTTAATGCAAATAAGATATTAGGCTTTCCTTTCTTAAGAGGAACACTATATCTGGTAATGACATATCTTAGTCATAGTTCAGAACATTCTGTTTATGGGTGAGATTAACTTTGGCTCTTTTACGTTTGTTGTTTTGTCAGTGTGAATGTACTGTGAATTACGTAATTGGCTATTGTGTCTGTATGGAATGCATCCCCCCTCCCCAAGGACTGCTGGCATAGAGTATGGAAACTCTAGATTTGGATTTTGCATCTAGGTTGATAACCTCTAGGCATTCTTTGTACCTTCTTCAATGTAAATAACATGGTTGAAATTTCTAGGAGTATGTACTGTCATTGACTAATGAGATGAAAGTTATTTCACAGCTTTACACTTTCTATTTCAGGCTGGATCTACACTGCCATATAATACAGTTTGAACTGCATTGAACTGCATTGTGTTCAAACTGCATTATATGACAGTGTAAATCCATCCTCGGTCCTAAAGCAAGCAGGCAAAGTTTTGATGCTGCTGTTTCACAAATAAAATACCCCATTTATGTCCCTGCTCTTTTAGAAAGCAACTTGTGTCTTGCACTGTGTGCTAGAAAAGAAAGCTTGGCTAACCTTGAAAAATTTATCCTGTAGGCCCATCCCAGAACCACTGTTTGCTAGTAACATTTGGAATGTTAAGCACTGAAATGTATTTATAGACTTTAGTCTGTAAGCATGACTGGTTCCCCGGAAAAGTTCACTTGAGGTCATGTGAAAACTTCATCTCTAATTTATACACAGAATTACTGTCCAATTACATTGCATAGAATGTGCCTTCCTCCATTCCTCTTGGAAAATTATTATTTTAACAATTCATTCTAAAATACATTGCCCTTGCTATTCTAGGATATTTCAATGGAGAGGACCTGCTAAGTGAATGAAGCCAGTGCTTTAAGTTTTCCTTCATTTGTTTGGTTTTAATGCTAGTTCTGCATTACAGATGCACCCATGGTCCAAAATTACATGCATTTGCTGTTGATTACTGGATTTTATCATGTGACAAATACTTTAATTCAGATGATCCTGTTCCTCACTAGTGACTCAGGTGAAATAAGAAGCCAATGATGCCTCCATTGTAAGCAGGGTGTTGTGCTTGCAATTCCAGCCTTTTTTCATTATATATGAAAAGATCCTGTACAAATTTTATATTATTGTTGTGTTTCTTATGGTGACATACCCAAGGGTATTTCTGGAAAGATTTAGTCATAATTTTCTTCTTTAATAATAATAATAATAATAATAATAATAATAATAATAATAATAATAACTTTATTTATATTCCGCCCTCTCTCCCCAAGGGGACTCTGGGTGGATTCCAATTTTAAAAAATTGAAAACATTCAATGCTGAACACATTCATAAATAAAAAATACAAAACTAAACAACATCTACAAGAAGATTGAACAAAAATTAAATGATAACATAACCCACCAAGTCACCTTCTGCCGTGCTTAACAATTGATGCTTAGGCTTTTAAAGTAATTATTACGTTATGTTGTTTTTATCTTATGTTGGAATGTTTTTAATTTACTGTTTGATTACTGTGCATGTAATGTTTGCTATGCTGTTATTTGGGCTTGTCCCTGTGTAAGCAGCCCCGAGTCCCTTTGGGGAGATGTTGGTGGGATACAAAAATAAAGTTGATTGATTGACCAGTTACCTCAGATCTTGTATAAAAACATTAAGTATAAATTATATAAAATACACATAACAATCATTAAAATAGTTACTAAAATATTAAACGGCCTATAAAGCCAGCAAGCCACCCGTACCAAATGAGCCAAGACCAACAAAGATTAGAATTTAATAGCAGTATCTGGGAGATGGCATGTAAACTGTATGTAAACTTCTAATCCTCTTCCTCTCCATATGCCATTGAGCAGGGATAAGTTTTTAATTGTTTTTTAAAAGAGAGAAGGGAGGGGGTGATTCTTCTGATGCTGAAAAAGTGTGACTTGTCCAAGGTCACTAACTGGGTTTTTAATAAGTCATAAGCAACACTTTGAACTGGAAACACTGGTAGTGTCCGAACCAGAATTGAAGTTTACTTTTTTGACTAAATGTAAAGAAGCTCATGCTGAAATAAGTTGTTTAATGTTAAATTGGTCATGAGATTCCTTTTGTTTTCCCTCTTTTTTTTTTGCTAGAACAGACTAACATACCTATCTTCCCGAAAACAATTTTTCTCTTAATTAGGTGCTGTGAAACTTAGGAGTTTGGCATGTGGAAATCAGCACATCTGGGCCTGTGATAGGTCTGGTGGTATCTACTTCCGGGTTGGAACTCAGCCTCTGAACCCAAGCTTGATGTTACCTGCATGGATAATGATTGAGCCACCAATCCAGGTAAAACAGTTCATCTTTCTTTTAATCTATCACTTTCTCCCCTTTCCTCTGGCATGAGCTTATATCATTGCTTTCACAATGCCATGGACATGGAATTGTTTAGCAAATGGTATACAACCCTGTTAAATTCATTCGCTAAATTAGAAGAGAGGAAAGTAAGCACAATTTATGGAGAAGAAATTGCTTCTGGCTATTCTCACATTCCCTAATCTCCCTCTCACATCATAACAAAAATTGTGAATGCTTCTATTTTTTTTTTTCATGTCAGGAGCGACTTGAGAAACTGCAGGTCGCTTCTGGTGTGAGAGCACTGGCTGTCTTCAAGGATGTTGCCCAGGGGATGCCCGGATGTCTTACCATCCTGTGGGAGGCTTCTCTAATGTCCCTATATGGGAAGCTGGAGCTGACAGACAGGAGCTCACCCCGCTCCCCGGATACAAACCGCAGACCTTTTGGTCAGTAGTCCTGCTGTCACAAGGGTTTAACCCATTGTACCACCGGAGACTCCTCTATATGCTTCCATAATAGAGTCTCACTATTACCCAGACATCTTGAACAAAAGAGTTTTATTTACCCTAAACTAAACCTCCATTTTGTGTTCTTCATTAGTGAACATGGCCTTGGTAGTTGAGAGAATTAGTTTGCTGTCCAACCATCTGCATGACACCAAGTCATTGAAGGTTGTTCTAAACTTATTTAGAAAGGTTTCCTCACATCTTTTTTGCAGGATCATCCCTATCATTTGTCAGAATATTATAGTGACCACAGGCAGCTCATGTTTATCTGTTTTACTTATTTATTAAGATACTGCAGTTGGCTTTTGTATTTGGAATGTCATCCATCGTCTTCAGCAGCAAAATGTCTTGGGCCAGCCCTGCTTTATTTACTTGCTAAACAAATGAGGTGATTTAACTCAACCATTCAGCTTACTGTTAGTGTGTTTGTTTTTGTTGTCATTTAATCTTGGAGCTTCACTAAATATGGTACTTACGAAAGTGATTAATCTAAGATGGTCTGAAAAGAGACTATACCATATGATGGCTTCCTTGAAGAATGAGATATTGGGATGAATGGTAGCGTTTGTATCTGTGTTCAGGGCACTATGTGTCAGTTTAGGTACAAACATTTTTGTTCTGGTATGTGTTTTTGAAGCAAAGCAGTACTGCAAATGCAACACAGTTCGCAATGCAGTATTTGCAGTAGTGAAATCTCTGGAAGTTTATCCTTGACTGGTTTGTCTCTATAAACTTTTCAAGTGTTTTTTCTGTTTGTTTTTTTAAAAATGAAATGCGGAAGACATGAAATAAAACTGTGACAGGGCCTGAGGCAATCTTGTATAAATGTCATTGCTTCAAACACTAAAGTAATAGAGGAAAATCACACAATTATCCTAAAGCTATGGAATGTATTGACTTGTTTATTTACTTTATATCCTTTCTCTGTCCAAGTGCTGGAGTTTAAGGCTGCTTTGAACAAAATTCCCGATATGACTATAAATTATATTTAGAGTTAAACAAATTGTAAAATGGAAACAGTCTTCAATTGCAAAGTAATTTAAAAATGTATTAGTGTCTAAAAAATTATAGAGTTCACTAATTAAAAGTCTTTTTCTTAATAGCAGTCAGTTGTTAAATGCCTGCCTGGATGAAAGGATAGTAGGACAACAGAGAGTAAGCCAGCCTAGCCACAACCCCGGAGACAGAATAAAATCTGAATAATGCATAAGCCAACATGATACAAATGTCAGTGTTCAAAGAACATTAAAGTAATAAGAAAAAATGAATGCTACCCTAGTGCCTGAGTTTTAACTTACTGCCTGTATTTCAATAGCTTTGCTTTCTTGGCAGGTCTCCCCTGTACCACTAGGAGTGGTACTGATGCTTCCCCTCCTCTTTCTCCCAAGGAGTCCTTTGTACTCTCTGTAACAAGATACCAGTCTATATTCAGAGCCCAGTTGCAATAACTTGTTTTCTTACTCATCATTTACTGAGCTCTGCTTATCTCATGACAGACAGCTGGCATTAGTAGGGTAGGTGAGCAGAGGGAGAACAGAAGAGTAAAGGGAGAATGCTGGTTGCCTCTTTCTATCTGATTGCAAAATGAAGTCTCCTTAGTTGTCTTGGGTCCTGTGTTCTGTAATTGCTGTGGACCTCAGGTCTTTAGGAGGACGTTCCTTGAGAAGAAAAGGATTTGGTAGGAAGAAACGAAAGGCAGCATTTCATACAATGCTTTCCCTGAAGGGGTTTTCCTCTCTTCAATATTCCCAAGTGTACATGTCCATCCAGGAAAAAAAATGCACTTAAAAACACATGAAAGTCTTACTCCATCCATCCATCCTTTTATTTATATCCTGTTTTTCTCTCGGGCTAGGACTCAAAGCGGTCTGCAAAAGAGGAAAGAATACAATAAAACATAGATCGTTAAAAACATACAAAATTTGTAAGGTCCAGAACATTTGCACAACCATTTAGCAGAAAAATGAAGCAGCAGGCTTGATGCATGTTAAGTAAAATTGTACAAGCACTCTGAGTTGCCATATGGGTTGTTGTATATAAAAATATATTAACTATTTTTAAAATACCTATACCTAGAATAATAGAAAAATATTATAATCTGCTATTACAGTCTGCACTATTTCCATTTTAGAATCCATTAGTCATGGATTCATGTGCTTGTATTTTTGTTGGGTGTTCACATGGACACTAATATTATGAAGGTGACATAGCACCATTCAGTGAAGTTTCTTAGCCCCTTTCATTATAAAGCTAATATTATTTTATGTTATTTAATTCAATATTTTATTTTAATTCCTATATTTATTCAGTATTTTAATTTCAGCAATGTCAGATGATATATTTTGGAAAATTAGCCATTTGGTGTGACTCTTAATTTATTGTTTGCTTGAACAGTTGTTAAAAATAAATTGTAATTTTCAGCAAAAAACAAAACAAAATTAAGATTTAAAAATATTTAAAAAGGTAACAAACCATAAAAATCTCCCTTTTGTCAAAACCCAAACCTTTCAGGAAAAGAAAGGTCTTAATCTGGTACAGAAAGAAAAACAAAGAGGGAGCCATCCTAAGGAGTTCCAATGTATGGGGCCAGCCACAAAGAAGGCCTTCTCCTACATTCCTATCAACCCAGGAAGATGAGGAAACGGAGAAAAGAATCTCTCCTGCAGATCTTAAAGCTCAGTTGGCCTATATAGGAAATTACAGCTTCATAAATCAACCAGGGAACACTGAGCAGCTTCCCAGTAGATGTGAGCTTCATGAATAAGCAGTTCTGTGCACCAGTCCCAGCATAACTGCATGCTTTTCTCAATGAAAAAGTGAATGTGAATTATTGCTTTTTCATAACCTGGGTTTTTAGAAAATTTGCTTGTGAAGTACTGAATTTTCTTCTTAGTTGTGTAACATACCAGAACATTAGGGTTATGTGGCTTCTGTTAGTATTGACAATGATAATAAATTGCAGCCTAAAATAAATTTGCCTCAGTTGGATTTTGACCGGCCCTTCAGAGAAACTAAACTTTACCTCTCCTATTGAATCAGAATATGAATATGAATCTGTGCCATTGATTTCTGGCAAATATTCTGTGCCTTTAAAACATGCTATGAACTTCATGGGGTTGCCATAAGTTGATAGGTAATTATCGATAAATGCTTTCCCAAATGATGCAAGATTGCTAACCAGTCTTGAGGAGAGGTGCGTTGTGGGTGCAGTAGTTCAATTCAGATTTCCATTAAGATTACTGATCCTGTCTTTTACCATTCCCTGGTTCATAGGATTGTTTTGAAGATTAAGAAGGAGGTGGTGTGGGGATGCACTCTTGGAGAGCGGTTGAGAGGCAGGATTGGAACCTTAAAAATAATAGTATAATCAGAATGGTGAAAATAAAGCACTGAAATGAATCTGAAGTCTCCAGTTCTTTGCACGAACTGCTAAATTAGGTACAATTTCTTTACGGTTTGTCCGTAAAGAAATCTCTCATGGAGGGAGCGGCTATTTCACATATGGACACATCCGCCATGCAGTTGTTCTTTAGCCACATTTCACAGCTTACTGTATTTTCTCAACTGAAATATCACAGATAGGCACAAGTTAGTCTCTAAACGTGTTCAGAGGTGTTAAGAGGGCATGTACGTGTTTGTCTAAGCACATGTTCAAAGTTGCCGCATTGAATTTTCCTCGGGGTGCCCAGTTGTATTTTGGGAATGAAGCCTGTAAAATGAGATTGCAGGATAAAGTTCTGTACTGGGTTCTGCTTTTACACCCCCCTTCTTCAATGATTTTTGGTATAGCCCTTGCTTAGCTGCTGTGCATTTTGCAGTTATGATGGAATTACAAACTACTTTTTTGTATTGCTTATGCCATCCATATTTAACTTTTCCCTCACTGGTTTTTCTCACAATCCTGTTTTCACAACACAGCTGTGAGGATAAACTTGTCTCTGAGTTGTTGACATGATGATGTCAGATGTTGTAAATATCTCTGGGCTTTCTTCTTAAAGCTATCCTGCTCAATTTTTTTTCAATATACGTCCAGTTATATTGAAGTTCAGCCTCATTCCTCTTGAAATGCATCTTTCTTTTAGGGTGCTTTCAGACATTGATATCTCTGTTATTAGTTCACTTCAGAATTTACACCAATGATTGTGTTTCATTAAGAATAAAAATAAATAAGATAACCATTTCGACAAATTTATAGAAGCAACGTTTATCAAATCCACAAACCATTGAATATTAGATGCAGATGAGATGAGAAGTAGTTAGAGCATTTTTCTTCCTGCTTTCAAGCTTTGTGGCCAGATGGGATACAGACTGAGATGAGTTTCTAATAATAATAATAATAATAATAATAATAATAATAATAATAATAATAATAATAAAATTTTATAACCCGCTCTCTTCTCCTCAAGGGGTTTTATTTTGTTGTTATGTTGTTGTTGTTGTTATTTGATACACAGCAAGATAGTACACAGCAAATAAGATCACTATGCTGGCTGTTGTATTGGATCACATGTCGGACACTTCCCAAGTGTCTAGAACTATGTGATGTATTGGCAAATAATGCGTGCAGATCTGAGTAGGGAGGCCTTTTGCAGCTGACAAATGGTAATTTTCTCAGCGCTAATTGATTTTAAGTGCAGGCCAAGGCCACTGGGACCACCTTTACTGGCTTGTGCCAGAGTCTTTGCAGTTCGATCACTGAATTCTCGTAACACGTAAACTTTTCCTGTTGCTTCTCATTGATTCTGCTGTCACCTGCGATTGCAACATCGATGATCCACACTTTGTTTTTAACACATTATTATTATTATTATTATTATTATTATTATTATTATTATTATTATTAGTAGTAGTAGTAGTAGTCCCCAATTGTTTCAGGACCAGAGATCCAGAGCAGCTCACCACCTTAAAAAAAACTAAATTTAAAAACTTACACAATATAAATATTAAAATAGAATTCAGTGTTACTGTTATTAAAACAATTTAAAAATGACATAAAATGAATAAGTATAAAACTTATTTTAAAAGCCAAGGAGAGGTTGTGGGGTCATTCTAAAGGAATCGGAAGGCAGCTGATCAATGGAAGGCAAGCAAAATATGATATAGGATAATTGTGTGTGAACGAAGAGAGAAGCTTATTTGAAGTATTTCAAAGTACTGAGAAAGAGAATGACTGGAGTTAACAGTACAAAGATGGAAGCAATGGAACATTTCGACTTCAATGACTTTGCAAGGATCCACAGAGTCTTTATAAGATGATTAAGTAGGAGCTGAGGGTTAAGGAAGGATATTCCTGCCAGTTCTCTAAGTCCATATGAAGCATCGTGCCATAATAATAATAATAATAATAATAATAATAATAATAATAATAATAATAATAATATATTTTTGTTTAACTAGTTTCTCTCATCAGAATGGACGGAGTTGGGCCCTGCAGAACCTGTTGGCATGCAGCTTCCAGCATTCTTTATCCCTGGCTGTGTGGCTAAAAGTGAAAGGCTGACAACACTCTGGGTCACGCTCACCTCTGCTTTGTTGTTGTTGTTGTTGTTGTTGTTGTTGTTGTTGTTGTTGTTACATCTGGTCTTTCCTTCAAATCTAGGGGAGCTTAAAAATCAAAATGTTTGTAAGAAAGTTAAAATTAAACAACAATTTGACATAAAATAGTATTAAACTATTAACAGTATTAAAGCAAATTTAATGTATAAAAAGATTAAAGCCAGTTTTAAAACAGCACAGTTTAAAACAATTTAGCACTCTTCCCTTGCAAAACCTTCAATTCTAAAAGCCTATTGAATAACACAACCTCCATGCCTGATGAGAGAAGGACAGCAAAGAGGGGTTCATTCAAGGCTCCCTGGGAAATGAGTACATCTGTTAACACCTGTGAGCGTGGTAGGACTGAAAGAACTACATCTCAGTGCTCAGGCAGTTCTTTATAGGATAATAAAGTCAGTCAGATAGCCTGCGCAGGTCTTTGTAAGTCATAACAAGCATGTTGAATTATGCCCAGAAATGCGCTGGCAGACAGTGAACCTGTTACAACAAGGGAACAATGTGTACCCTGTAACAAGCTCCAGTTAACATTTAATATGTGTGTGTTTGTCTGTATGAACTACATCTCCCAGAATATCCCAGCCAGCATATAGAATAACACCGTTTTGTGCCAATTAACTATGTTATTGTAGTTTTAAGTGACTTAAAGCTCACTTTGTTAGATAGTAAGTTACAGTGTGCCTTTGGCAAAGAGTTCCGCAATTCTGCTTGACTGGCTAGAGGTCTGAAATAAACTCCAAGGACTAAGAAATCCTGTTGTTTAGTCTTTGGTCTCATAAATTTAGCCTTGGTTTTTTATAAATATAAAAGAAGTATAGTTAGAAATATAGTTTGCTTTCCCAAATGATTTGCAGGGAAGAAACAGTGGAATAGGAGTTTGTGGAGCCCTACCTGGGAGCAATCTTTGACCAAGGCTCTCAATATTCCCTTCTCAGTCCTATTTTGGAGTAGATACATGGAAACCAATTGTTTGTATAAACAACGTGGGCCATTCTAGTACTTAGGCATGGAAAAAAGGGTCTGAAATGGCACTGGTGCTCTTGTTTCAGCTCTATATTTTGAAGGGACAATCACTTCTTGGTGGTTTCGATTACATCAAGCACAGAGTGACTCGTGATGTGACAGTATGCGATGTGAAGTAGTATGTGCAGAGAGATAGCTGTGCTCTGTCTATCAGTCCAGCTCACAAAGTCTGCTTTAGGTGTGATAAGGCATTACGCATCTGTGCAGAAGAAGTGAGTGAACAGGACAGAACTGTTTGTTCCTGCAGAGTTGTAGAAAAAGGACCTGTATTTCTCTGTCTATAATTTGTCTTTCAAGGGGGTAGCACAGGCAGATTTTACCATGGCTCTCGTTGTCATAGAAAATGATTCCTCTTAATGTTCAGCAAGAACTTCATTTTGAAACATTTGATTTTCAGCAGGCAAGGTATTTCTTGCCTTTTTCATTTGCTCCCACCATCCAGACCAGGGGTCCCCAAACTAAGGCCCGGGGGCCAGATGCGGCCCTCCAAGGTAATTTACCTGGCCCCCACCCTCATTTATAATATAATATTTTTATATCAGTTTTAATAATATAATATATTGTATATACATATAATATTGATAAGAATATTATCATTTTATACAATATAATGCTAACAATAATACCATATAATAATATTAATTATATGTTATATATTACATATAATATTACAGTATAGTGGTATAGTTCAATATAGTATAATGCTAATATTGTGCTATGCTAATAATATAATATATTGTATGTACATACAGCTGCTCTGAGTTCCCTTTGGGGTGAGAAGGGTGGGATATAAATGTAGTAAATGAATAAATAAATAATTTTGGACTTAGGCTCGCCCGAAGTCAGAAATGACTTGAAGACACACAACAACAACAACAACAACAACAACAACAACCCTAATTAACCTGACTATCTCATTGGCCAGAAGCAGGCCCACACTTCCTATTGAAATCCTGATAGGTTTATGGTGGTTAAAATTATTTTCATTTTTAAATATTGCATTGTTCTTTCATTGTTATTGTTGTTTTGCACTACAAATAAGATATGTGCAGTGTGCATAGGAATTTGTTCGGTTTTTTCCCCCAAATGATAATTTGGCCCCTCAACAGTCTGAAGGATTGTGGACTGGCCCTCTGCTTTAAAAGTTTGAGGACCCCTGATCCAGACCATGGCATAGATGCAGGAAAACCTGTTCAGCCCCCAGTCAACATATCTGAGGCTCTAAAAATGCCTCAGATAGAGATATCTCCTAAGCATGACATGCCAGAGGGAGAGAATATTAAAAATTATCTGTGCAGTTTAGACAGTGATCTGATGATCCTCCCAGTGTCCCACAGGTTTTGGGAAAGGCATGATTCAGGTGTGTTGGATGCTTGCTTACAATCTGGCTATGTTAGAAAGAGAGACAGAGACGGTAAAATTCAAATATAATTTGGTGTAATCTGTGGACCTAATAAATTAAACTTGTGGCACAGATTGCTGAATTACATGATACATTAAGGGGGAATATTCTAAACCAGTCATTCCTAATCTTACCATCTCCCCAGAGATATATTGAACTATAAATTCCATCATCCCCAGCTGATAGAGTTTACTGGTATGCTGGCTGCAGATCCTAACAACTCTAGTCTGATACATATTGGGGGGGCAAGAGCTGGCCCAGAAAAGGCTGTCCTGGGGTCACTTGTACCCTTTTCACACTACACAGATATTGCATGACAATTCTACTTTATTCCCATGACTGGCTCCTGTGGAATCCTGGGATTCGTAGAGCTCTTGAGCTGGAATTTCTAAAATCATAATACTACAAGGATCCATAGGTTAGACCAGTGATTCCCAAAGTGGGCGGTACTGCCCCCTGGTGGGCGCTGCAGCGATCCAGGGGGCGGTGATGGCCACAGGTGCATTTGAGGGTGGAGCCAGGGGAGGGGAGGGGCCTCTTCCCAAGTGCCGGAGACAGGGCTGAGCCCCTGAGGCGCCTGTTAGGACACAGGGGGCGGAGCTGGAGGAGTGGGTGTGGCTTTTTCCCAAGAGCCCGAGACAGGGCTGAGAATCTATACCTCTCCTGAGAGGCCTTTTAGGACTAAAGGGGGGCGGCTAGGTGCAGGGGCGGGGCCTCTTCCCAAGAGCACGAGACAAAGCTGAGCCTTTGTATACCTCTCCTGAGGCGCTTGTTAGAACATGGGGGCGGGAGATAGAGGTTCAGCCCCGTCAGGCACTTGGGAAGAGGTCCCGCCCCCTTCTCTAGCCCTGCCCCGTATGTCCTGGCAGGTGCTGTAGGACAGGGATAGAAGCTCAGCCCTGCCTCAGGGCTTGTAACTCCGCCCATCCCAGTCCTGGCCGTCCATTTGTGGCCCCGCCCACCTCCCCCTCCCAGCCCTGCATCTTGGACTAGAGTAGGGGAGAGGCCTAGCCCCGCCCCCTTGAGCAGGAGCCACGCCCACTCCTCAAAGCCATGCCCCCCTTTCCAGGGGGCACTGAGTAATATTTTTTCTGGAAAGGGGGCAGTTGTCCAAATAAGTTTGGGAACCACTGGGTTAGACTCATGGCAATTACAGTGTGATCATCATGCAATATGTATGTAGTGTGAAAGGGTCCTAGAGGAGGGGTCTTCTGACTTCACCACCACTTTAACTGCCACCAATGTGGCATGTCTAACACTAGCTGAATTATAGAATCATAGAGGTGGAAGAGACAACAGGTCCAATTTAGTTTAACACCCTGCCATGCAGGAATATACAAATCACAGCATCCCCGACACATGGCTATCCAACCTCTGCTTAAAAACCTCCAGAGAAGGAAGACATTTTCTGAAGATTCTGAACATTTTACTTTCTCATTCCTTATTTCTTTTTAACAGATTTGCATGTGCATATTTCAAGGATACCAGATTTAAAATGAAAGTACAGGATCTGTAAAAATATTGGAGGAGTTGTTGTTGAACTCAGATCTTTAGAGTTGTTTCTCTGCCATTTCAGTGCTGAACAGATAGAATGTTAGATTCCCAAAAGATTTACAAAGTCCTCTTGACATTCAGAGCTTTCTCTTCACTATAATGGTCTTGTTTATTATTCCCCCTCCCTTTTCTGTCAGCAGTGATTCATAACAGGCCTTCTTTATCAAAGGGTGTTTGATAACACCAGAGGGAAGGCATCATCGTTCCATTCAGATCTCCCTGGCAGACTTCCAATAGGCATCTGGTTGGCTGCTATGTGAACAAAATGTTGGACTAGATAGGCTTTTGATCTGGTCCAGCAGGGCTGCTCCTACAATTCTAACATTAAATATCATGTTTTGACTTTTCCAGCCAGTTGGAGTCAATCTGATCAGTGTATACTCAAGTTCTAACGATCAGAGCCTGTGGGCGATAGACAGCAAATGGAACATTCATGTCCGAATTGGGATTACTGAAGAGATGCCTGTAGGCACAGACTGGGAACAGATTCCAGGTAGATATTACTTAATTTTTTTTTGTGTGTCAGGAGCAACTTGAGTCTCTTCTGGAGTGAGAGAATTGGCCGTCTGCAAGGATGTTGCCCAGGGGACGCCCTGATGTTTTGATGTTTTTACCATCCTTGTGGGAGGCTTCTCTCATGTCCCCGCATGGAGCTGGAGCTGATAGAGGGAGCTCATCCACACTCTTCCCGGGTGAGATTCAAACCTGGCAGCTTTCAGGTCAGCAACCCAACCTTCAAGTCATTTAATCCACTACGCCATCTGGGGGCTCCATTAAAATAGAAATAATAAACACATAAGACATTAACTTTCAATTTTCCAGAAAAACACATATAATGTTGTTCTTTAATTAGTATTTCTGATGTGCATATTCTGATGCTGTTGGAATGCCAACAGTCTGCGGTCTCAATCTGATTTTACTGTTACTAGCTTAATTTCTGTCAATGTCGTACAATACTGCCTTACCCAATACTTTTGAAAATGTCTCTCTTTTCTGCATGCTACCCCTATTGCAGGAATAATCTTCTCAAAGGGAGATAATTTGGAATTTTCATCCACAAGATGTGATGATGGCAGTCACTAGATGAGATGACTGTGAAAGGCAATTAGACGAAGCCATAGCTCAGTGTTTCTGGATTTCACCTCCCATCAGCCCTGTCCAGCACAAGTAATGGTTAAATGCTGTAATCTAGTATTATTAGGAAGTCTAATCATGATTGAAGGCTTGTCGGAAAAGCCAGTCTTTAATTGTGTGCGGAAGGCTTGGAGAGCAGGGGCTTCACATTAAGTAAGCGTGTCCTTCTCATGTCTCTGGCTTTAGGGCTTCAGGCCTGTGAACTGGCCATAAGTATACGGACCGTTTGGGCACGCTGCCCAAATGGGGATATTGCACGGCGGTATGGCATTACAGATAAGAACCCGGCTGGAGACTATTGGAAGAAGATTCCAGGCAATGTCTCTTGTCTGACAGGTAAGGGTGTCTTTTGAAGCACTAGGTAACTTTACAAGGGTTGTAACAGAAATCTGTTATCACAGATTTTGAATGCTTGAAAGATGCTGCCTATTTCAACCAACCTGGCTTTTATGTTCACAAGATAACAGATTAAAAGATGAACATGGTATCTGGATGTTGAACTTTACAGTTTTCTCTTCTAGAGGTTCTTAGGATATTAAATGAGTATAGGGTTTCAGTCTCTGGTTCCTCAAAAAATCAAGTATTGTTGCCATAGGAGCATAAGGGGATGGATTGGGGTGGAGACACCAAATGTTAATAAACTAGTATTTCCATTATCCTTTACTATTGACCAGGCTGGCTGGTTCAGTTAGAAAGTGGACTCCCAACAACATCTAGACCACTGCTTGTAAATTGTGGGTCCCAATCCCAAATGGGCCCCTTAGTTCAAGTTGGGGTCCCAAAAATTTGATAACAGTAAAAGGTTTCTGGCTGCCACCCATTTAGACAAATCTGTTACAACAACATGCAGTATCTGCAGTGGACTTTGCAGAAAATATTCAGCTTTACTTCACAAAAAGGAAAACCAGCCTGTTTAGCAGCCTGTTTAGTAAGCCTTGTAAATGCTGATTTATTATCAGTCCTGTGCACATTTGATTTTTATACATATTTATATATCTATATACCAAGGATCAAGTAAAAAATTTCTCGGATGGAAAGGGGTCACAAGTGGAAAAAGTTTAAGAAGCAGTGATCTAGATGACTACAGATTTCCCAGCCTTTTCTTATACTGCTCCTTATCTTAGTGCTCTGCTATCATACTAATTGAATGTGGTAACTTTTTATTCCACAGTTACACCCCAAGATGAACTCTGGGCAGTTGGTCCTTCAGGGAACCTCCTTCAGCGCCTCACAAAGACCTTCCACCATTCTCGCCCCTTACAGAAACATGGCAGTGCTTCTATGTCGTTTCACTCTGATGATTTTGAAGATGAATGGGAAGTAATTTGAGGTCCTCAAGGCTATAAAATGATAAAATAGTGAGAAAACACGGTTGGGAATCCTGTTCTATGCCAAACGTCAGACTTGTAAAGCCCCAGACATTTGGCAGTATTTGCACTTTGGAGTATATTTTTTAAAAAACCTGACTTATTCAATGAGCCCCTCAATTGTGTAGTAACGTGTCTTGCTTCAGTTTTTTCTTTATCTCTCAGATGCGATGGGCAACATGGTTTGCAGAAATTGTGAACTTGTCTTCTGTTTGCAAATATAGCTTACCAATTTAACCATATTAGCAGCAAGATTAATTTGCTCTCGCATGCAAATAAGTACTGTATCTGTGACTACAGAGGAAAGGCTGTCTGTTACATTAACTTCCAGCAAAGTGCAGTGTTTTCACCCCAGTTTTTCTAATACTTGAAAACACTTGAGCAGAAGAACATGGTTATTATGTGGATGCAGATCCCGTTTCAACTTGCTGTTACAGAAAGGAACAATGTATTATAACATTTCCTGACAGAAAGTCAAATTAATTGTGCGTAGTTCAACTGAAAATCTTTTTGAGATAATTTTCACTTTAAGGTCCAGAGCACCACTAAGTGTTTGTTTTGGGTGGGTTAGGTTAAAAACTCACTAATTTCACACATCGCAGATGAGTTTGGATTCACCAGTCTCCAAATATTAGATCCCTTTGTGTATCTACCGGCATATGAATGGCTTTTGTTCCAAGGCTAAAAGAAACATCGTAAGCTAGACTTGTAAACTAAAAATGGCTCTCTGGGTGGGCTTTAGCACCACACTGAGATAGATTAAACTGTGCCTGTAAGCAGAGTAGATTCCAATTTTCCTTTTTGTACCATAATTTAAAATGACAACAAAGTTGTTATGATAATAAAGAAATGTATCCCATAAGAGAGTTTGTGATAGTTGTCAGGATTTTTCTCCTTAATGGTCAATTCTTTAGCTACATTAGCTACATTTGGCAATGTCTTCTATATGAGATGTTTACAGTGGGGGTGCATAACTTTATAATTTACGAATCACTGCAGCATATATTTCATGAAGGCTACTTTTTTAAAAAAAAGCTGTAAAAATAAATGTTATTCCAGTGACTTAGACTTAAAGTTTTCCTTAATGTTTAATAGGGAATGTTTTGAACAGCTGCTAATGAATCTGCAGATGAGCCCAGTTGTGATAGCGATGAGGAGAAATATGTGAATTTGAGATTGAGACAAAGCAACATGCTTTTTCGTTAAGATGACCTCTGATGGATTCGTGAACCAGGAAACATGGTTCCTCTCTACACTAAAGAGTCACCATTCACACCTGCTTTGTAAAAGTCTTGCATAATTAGTCCTTGGTTGTTGCTTTGCTCTTTCAATTTAGAGCAACTAGGAGGTCATGTTTGTTTCCCTCTGAGAGCTGATCTGTTTTGCTTCATCTCTACTTCATCTATATATGGAGCTGGCCTCAAGAGTTTCTTTTTTTAGTCTGTCACTGGATCGTCACTAACTACGCAGCTACCGAAGTTTACCCAATTCACTCGGTGGACTACTTTGAGCAGCTTCTTGGCAAGTGGGACTTCAAAGTTGTAAAAAGAACCCAAAACACACTTACGTCGAAGTCAAGAACTTCAGAGCAATGGGAAGCAACTTGATTTTGCACTCTTACCGGCCAGATATTCACATTACAGTATTTGGTGGGTGGGGGGAATTAAAGATACAATTTTATATATACTTAACACTTTCTAAAAGGTATGCGATAATGGTTTGGCTTGCTAGCCATTTGTATTCCAAATAATAGTAGTGCACCTTGCTTTGTTCCTGAATATGAATTGGTGTTGACAACTCTTCTAAGCCAATGAGGGGTGGGTTTTTTTTCCGTATTGTCCTATCTAACAACCTGAAATGTTTACCATCCTTAGTTTCATTTCTGTACACTTGTATTTCCCTTCCCTAGTGCTTTCCGATAAGTGCAATAAACTAGCCTTTTTCTTAAAAAATAACTCTTACGTTTGTTTTTAATATAGCAATACTAGGTGGGTATTGGGGGCAACAGCATGAGAGATTTTACTTGAAGCTTAAGAGAAGATTTTCAGCCTCAGTGAATCATGTGCTCAAACAGAGGTTTCTAATCTATACTGTAATACTGAAATACAAAAACAGGTACTACAGACTGCAGAATTCCAGGTTTTGTTTTTAATTAACTATATTGCAGCACTACTGCAGAGATGGCAGTGGACATAATAATAATAATAATAATAATAATAATAATAATAATAATAATAATAATAAAAACTTTATTTCTATTCCGCCCTATCTTCCTGAAGGGACTCAGAGCGGATTCCAACAAACAACAGCATACATTAGATGCCTCCATAAAACAGATAAATACTGGCATAAAATCCCAACGAAACCCCATATATGAAAACATTGTTAAAAATCTAACATCAAATTAAACCTAATATCAGTGAATTGAACATGACATTGATAAATTAAACCAATATAGTCAGACAGAATCAGACAAGAATTATATAGGGTTGTTGTATGTCTTTCGGGCTGTGTGGCCATGTTCCAGAAGTATTCTCTCCTGACGTTTCGCCCACATCTATGGCAGGCATCCTCAGAGGTTGTGAGGTATGGAATATGTCCATACCTCACAACCTCTGAGGATGCCTGCCATAGATGTGGGAGAAACGTCAGGAGAGAATACTTCTGGAACATGGCCACACAGCCCGAAAGACACAACAACCCTGTGATCCCGGCCATGAAAGCCTTCGACAAAACAAGAATTATATAGTGACATAAAATCTAAATAAATGTTCACAGTAATTTACAAAAGCTAACAAGTTCAACACAATTGTGTGGGTTGGATTATGTAGCCTATGGTGGTAAAAAGATAAGAATTGAAGCAGGTAAAGAGGACCACATTATTTATTCCCCATTATTTTCAAATCCGTTGCATTCTACTGTTTATTTCTTGTCATGATTTCCAGTATGCAAGAAGAAGAATAGGCTGTCCCAGTTTTTCTACTGAACTCTAATGCTATATTAGCTTTCACTGTTCCTGTATCTTTTAGATCCAAAAGAGGATGCTTGGTTACCCAAACATGAGTTCCTGGGATCCTTGAAAGAGCAATATTTTCCCTTCCATTTTGTGTTGGAGCTGACAGGGGGAGCTCATTTGCTCTCTCCTCAGATTTGAACCAGCAGCCAACGCGTGATTTTATTCAGCTGTGTGGAAGAAGCCTTAGAAACCTATGGCCAACATGGGGAAAATAAGTTGGTTGAGTTTTGGTAAGGACTTTTAGGAATGGTCACCCCAAGTTTCTAGGCTACATCAATAGAGGCATAGTGGCTAGATCAAGGGAAGTAGTCCCACTCTATTCTGCTTTGGTCAGACCTCATCTGGGATATTGCATCCAGTTCTGTGCCTACAATTCAAGACAGATATTGACAAGTAGAATATCTCCAGAGAAGGACAACCAACATTATCAATGGTTTGGAAGCCAAGGTCTATGAGAAACAGTTTAGGGAACTGGGTATGTTTAGCTCAGAGAAAAGAAGACAGAGGGGACATGACCGCCTTGTTTAAATATTTGAAAGGATGTCACATTGAGGAGGGGGCAAGCTTGTTTTCTGCTACTCTGGAGACCAGCACATAGCAACAGATTCAAACTACAGGAAAATAAAAGATTCTACCCAAAGATTAGGAAAACTTCCTGAAGGCAAGAAATGTTCCAATAGTAGAATACACTGTCTTGGGTCTGCTGGTATTGGTATGGACCTTTCTAGATATTTAAGATCTTCAGAAAAGGCCTTCTCAAGAGTCCTGCGGCCTGCAGGAATTTCCCATCTTGGTTTCTGACTGTGGGACATATTCCCCTTAGACTTCTGATTAGTTCAGAGCTTTCCAAACATTTCATGTTAGTGACACACTGTTTAGTCATGCATCATTTCACAACATATTAATTCAGTTTTACTGTCAAACTGGAGGTTAAACCAACCCCTTATAAGAGATACAGATGCATAAGTACATAAATAGCAAAATGTATGGGGACACAACCTATCTCATGAAAATGTTCCATTTATATTCATTTAAATGAAGGATGTATTGCTTATTTCAGATGGACTCAGAGGGTTCTCATTATGTTCATGTGACACACCTACACGCTGCGGATGACACATTTACATGTCATGACACAGTTTGGAAAGCTCTGGGTTAATTTATATCTTTGCTTCTTTTAGCAAGGGTGGCAAGACACCTCTCTTCAAAGTGACCTTTTCCGTTGCTTTACTGATTACTGTGGGATGTTAATTGCTTGATTAATTAGATCGTTTTAATGGTTTTGCTGTCTTATCCGTCTATAATTTGATTTTAATCTGTTTTTAATGCTGCTGATCTTGAGCATTGACCTTAGTAGGAGAGAAAAATAATAAAAAGAACAAAACGCAACAACTACATATTTGCACTACTATGTTGGCCAAAACAGTGGGTTATACATCTTAGTAAAGGTAAAAGTTTTCCCCTGACATTAAATCTAGTGATATCTGACTCTGGGGATGGTGCTCATCTCCATTTCTAAGCCCAAGAGCCGGCGTTGTCCGTAGACACCTCCAAGGTCATGTGGCTGACATGACAGCATGGAGCTTCATTACATTCCTGCTGGAACTGTACCTATTGATTTACTCACATTTGCATGTTTTTGAACCGCTAGGTTGGCAGAAGCTGAGGCTAATAGCAGGAGCTCACTCTGCTCGCTGGATTTGAATCGCCAACCTTTCAGTTAGCAAGTTCAGCAGCTCTGTGGTTTAACCCACTGCTCCACCGGGGCTCTATCTTACAAAACTGTTTTAATGACACAATGCCTGGATAACAACATACCTTCAAACTAGGGCAAGGACTGTCCCAATTAACCCTCTGGGTTTTCAGCTGTTTTTCAAAGTCCCAATTTTTCTCTACTTCTTCTGCTTTCCCCCCATTGTTCCAAGATGACCTCAATTGATGTAAAATTAAGTACAAGTGTGCAACAACTGAAGGAAAGTGTGGAAAAAGGGGGAAAGAGGAAAGTTGAGAAACATTGGGACATTTTTAAAGTAGCTGAAAAAGCAAGACTACAGAGGATTAATCAGAACAACTCCTAAAAAGACATGCCAGTTGGAAGGTATATGATGTATACTGTACCATATCATATCATAGGCTATCATTCGTGGTTGAGTATGATTGTCTTCCAAGGGTAGGGTCTTTGCAGTGGTCTAAGTGACTGTGGAGACCTATTCTGGATCCACATGGTCTTTCACATTGAGGACATCGATTTCCAGATGGAAGGCAATAACGCGCCTTCCTCATGGCATATTTCTCTCTTTTGCCCTCCATTCGTGCCTCTTCAAAGTCCATAGCACTGTTGATGGCAGCTGATCTCCAATCAGAATGTTGACATGCCAGGACTTCCCAATTCTTGGTGTTTATACCACATTTTGGGAGTTATCTTTAAATCTCTTTTGTTGTCCATCAGCATTCTCTTTTCTGTTCTTAAGTTGCTTTGGGAGACAGTGATCAGGCATTTGGATGATGTGGCCAGTCCAGAAAAGTTGATAGCGAAGGATTGTAACTTCAGTGCTGGTGGTCTTTGCTTCTTTCAGAATGCTGACATTTGTTTGCCTGTCTTTCCAGGAGATTTGCAAGATTTTCTGAAAGCAATGCTGATGGGATCTTTCCAGAAGTTGAGAGTGATATTTGTAGATACAGTAGAGTCTCACTTATCCAACATAAACGGGCTGGCAGAACGTTGGATAAGTAAAAATGTTGGATAATAAGGAGGGATTAAGGAAAAGCCTATTAAATGTCAAATTATGCTATGATTTTACAAATTAAGCACCAAAAACATCATGTTTTGCAACAAATCAACAGAAAAAGCAATACATGGTAATGTTACGCAGTAATTACTGTATTTATGAATTTAGCATCAAAACATCACATTATATTGAAAACATTGACTAAAAACATTGGCTACTAACAAATTGACTACAAATAAAGATAGAATTGTATAAAATGAATTTACAGTAGCAACACTGTTGGAAATTAAATCCATAAGAAGTTCCATCTTTGCTGCCTAGAGAAACAGCCGTGGATAGGGGCAGGAGGCAAACTGTGTTGGATAAGCGAATGTTGGATAAGTGAGACTCTACTGTAGTCCACGTTTTGCAGGTGTTGGGAGGACAATATCTTTATAAACAAGCATCTTGGTATCTCTGCAAATGTCTCGATCCTCAAACACTCTTTGCTTCATTCCAAAAATACTGCACTCACAGGGCTCAGACAATGTTGTATTTTGGTGTCAATGTCAACTTTCATGGAGAGGTGGCTGCTAAGGAAGTGAAAATGGTCAACATTTTCTAGCATTACACCATTATATTGTCAAAGGCTTTCATGGCCGGAATCACTGGATTGCTGTGAGTTTTTCGGGCTGTATGGCCATGTTCCAGAAGCATTCTCTCCTGGCATGTCTCCTATATCTATGGCAGACATCCTCAGAGATTGTGAGGTACCTCACAACCTCTGAGGATGCCTGTCATAGATGTGGGTGAAATGTCAGGAGAGAATGCTTCTGGAACATGGCCATACAGCCTGGAAAATTCACAGCAACCCAGTTACAGCATTGTGCTTTATTGCAGCCATTGCAGGCATTTAGTGCCTGCTGGTTGAGCACTTTGGTTATCACAATATTTAGTGAGAAGCCAAGTTTTTCATATACTTCTGTGAAAGGTATTTCTATGTATATGATGTATACATAGAAAGATCACCAAATACTATGCGAGCTGTCTTGTTGAATGGGAAGATAATTTAGTTTCGTTATTCCTTGATTCATGGCCACGCTATGCAAGGTTCTGCTTGTGTTAATTTGTACAGTACGAACAGCACTCGGGATTAAGCCTTTTACTTTTTTATGTACTAATATTAGATTTATAGTGTTCTGTCTTATCAGCACTGGCTGCTCATCTTGGAGAAGCTCAAAACCATATTTTTTCTCTCTTGTCTCATAAATTACTGATTTGTGATTTCTGAGATTATTTCGGATGCCTATATGATATACCGGTAGACTTCTGCCCGAGAAAAGAACTCATTCACATTAGCTATAGCTAATGCCAGAAGACATAACAGCTGCTTTTTTCATATCAGCTTCTCCAGTCTTTGGAAAAATTGCTTTTTGCCAAAGGTTGGATGAAACTGAAGGTCATTGTTTCCAGCTCAATGGTTTGCAGCTGGAATTTTAAAATACAGCTTTTTCTGCACATCCAGCTGGATTCTCTAAGGCAGAGAGTCCTTACATATATAAATAAGAATTGAATAGAGATTTATTAACTGAGATTTATTAGAGAATGATTGATGTGTCATTCATTCCCCACCAAGCCCCTAAAGCTTTAAAATAGAAGATGCAAATTGGACATGAAGTGGTTAGCGCTTATTTTTGTTTTGTGTCCTCCCTTCCTGTCCTTGGAGGAAGAAAATAGCTGCGGGACTTGACACAACTACGCAAGAGACCAAACAACTACTGGGTAGCATGTGTTCTGTATCAGAAACCAGAGCTGATGTGATCTATCTGAATCAGCACCCCAAATAACCAAACTGAATCTAAAATTGACCAAAAACTGATTCATAACCCTTTTGGTACTAATGTTGGAGAGTGGTTCCCGCCAGTCAAAATGGTCCCTGATCAAGTGGTCCCTGTCACAAAAAGGTTGGGAACCACTGCTCGCCCACAGCTCTAGATGGTCTATCCAATGCAATTTTCTGAATCAGCAACTCAAATAACCCCAGGAGCAGGCCTGAAAATGAAGACACCAAGAAAAATTTTTGGGGGAGGTGGGCTGTGTTATTATTATCCATAGTAGTAACTGTGAGGCTGTGGACCATATTTTGGTTCTTGCGGACCACTGGTGGTCCACAGACTACAGGTTGGGAACCATTAGATTAAACAATGGAAGTATCCTATTCCTTGCCAGGTAAGCTCTCGGGTATCTGCACTCTGCAAGAGAAGTTCAATTTTCACTTTAAAACAACCAGGTTGATTGAAGCAAAGTATAGTGTCAAGGTGGAAATCATGCAGCTCTCCAGATGTGGAAACTCTACAGCCCAGCAGGCAGTGCCGAGGCATGCTAGGAGTTGCAGTCCAGTGGAAGCTGGAGGATTCCCAGCCCTATTTTAGAGTTTGGTGTTTGCTAAATTTTCAGTGCTAGCCTTGGTCTGGAGTCCACACAGCAGAGATATTTGAGAAATATTACTTAGAGGAGAGGAGAAATAACTTTAGAAGAGCAAACAAATAGCACTTCTGGCATGAAATATTGTCACCATCCCCCCTTTAACATGTCTACTTATTTGATGCTAGGGACTGCAGTGGCACAATGGGTTAAATCCTTGTGCAGGCTGAACTGCTGAACTGAAGGTTGGCAGTTCGAATCCACAAGATTGGTGAGCTCCTGTCTGTCAGCTCTAGCTTCCCATGTGGGGACATGGTAACACATCCGGGTGTCCCCTCAGCAACGTCTTTGCAGATGGCCGATTCTCTCACACCAGAAGTGACTTGCAGTATGTTTTCCATTCGCTTCTAACATGATAAAAAAGATGCCTCCTTTTTTTTGTTTCCTTTCCAGAGAAGTCACTAAGTTTACCCTTAACAGGGAAATCAACAAAACCATTAGAACATAACCATTGCTGTGGGCTGTAGAAACGCATGTGCTGTAACAAATAGAAATGTTTAAGCTGCACTGTGAGTCTTGTTTTATTTTTTCCCCTTGGATGACTATGCGGCATGCTATATGACTACGATTCCCAATTTGCATGCCTAAGTGATTTTAATCATAGAAAATAATCAGTTTGCATTCAGGGGACTGACACATTCACTCACTCACCATTCACTGAATGCACACTGATGGCATTGGCCTGAAATGTTTTAAAGTTAACATGTTCATGCAGAAATCTGTTGCCAGCATGACAAGCAAAGATGAACAATTTGGCCTGTGATTTTATTGTTCAATCCCAAACTAAGTCATACTCCCTAACATTTCACAAATGGGAACTGGGACACATGTCGCTACACAACATCATTGTGTGGTCAAGATCATAAAAGTAATTTATAAAGAAGATGGTACAAGCTTGGAGTGACTGCAGCAGTTCGTTTTTGCCTGAGCCGAGTGGGAAGAGCAAGATTTTGCCTGCCTTGTCCTCTCTGCTGAATTAACTGAGCCAAAAAATTTGAATTTTATTCTTCATCTGCAGCAATACAAGTAAGCTGAGGATGAAGGGGAAGAAAGTGAGGAAGAGAGAAACAAGTAAAAAGCAAGCCGAAATTGACCAATCAAGTCAATGCTTATGTAAATCCCATTGATTCATTAAGTCTACTCTAGTTAGAACTAATAAATAAGATTTAGGACTTTGTATACTATTTTTCACCTGTTGGGTAGACGGCACACGGCAGGAACATTCTCATAGTTACTTGAGCCACTTGACCCTAAATATGATCCTGCTCCAGAACGCAGTGTGAAAAGGATGTAATGCGATGAAGTGGATATTGCTTTCTTCATTAACAGAATCAGGTTCATGCAGGAGATTTCAATATAATTCTGATCCCACTTTAATTCCATACCCTCCAACTGACCTGATTTGCTGATAGTCGAGGTTCACACTCTGTTCTTGTACCTTTAAACTGCTTTTCGATCCAATAATACACTATTTGGTAAACTTTATGTACCACCAGTAACATCTCATCTTTTAAAGTTATCTTGTCACCTTTCATTGGATCCAAAAACGCCATGTATAGTTTGGGCATCCCTTGTATGAAAATCCAAAATGTTCCAAAATCCAAACTTTTTGCAGTCAGCTGCCTCATTCCATCTTCAACTCAATGTGCTCCAGATTGTTTGTTATAATAATAATAATAATAATAATAATAATAATAATAATAATAATAATAACTTTATTTTTATACTCCGCCACCATCTCCCCGAAGGGACTCAGGGTGGCTTACATGGGGCTAAGCCCGAACATAACAGACATAGTAAAAACATATCAAATAAAACCAGTCAATAAAAACATATCAATATCAAATCAATAAAGTATGGATAGAATAAAAACATGGAAACGCATAAAATAACTGGACCATAAAGTGCATATATTGAGGAATGAAGTCAAGAAAGGTACCCGAGAATATTGTTCACAAACAATGGTGGCTGGCAGGTTCCCTGGATCACTCCTGTATTGTGCCATAATGTATTTCCTCCCAAATATCTGGTTCCTTATATCCTCAGACTGTCTTTAGCCTCACGTTTCACACACAACACAACTAGCGAATGAAGGAGTCATGAGGCTGGAGAGAGACGCAAGAGTCTGTGAAATGGCAAGAATTTTGTGTTTAGACTTTTGGTCCCATCTCCAAATACCTCATTCTGTATATGGAAATATTCCAAAATAAAATATATATCCCAAATCCAAAATATTTCTGGGCCAAAGCACTTTGAATAAGGGATACCCAACCTGTAATTGATTCTTGGTTAACATACCATATGTAAAATATTTTATTGACCAAGATGTCCTGCCATCCTAAACAAGTGCCCCAAAAGAAAGTTTGAAGGTACAGTAGAGTCTCACTTATCCAAGCTAAACAGGCCGGCAGAACCTTGGATAAGCGAATATCTTGGATTATAAGGAGTGATTAAGGAAACGCCTATTAAACATCAAATTAGGTTATGATTTTACTAATTAAGCACCAAAACATCATGTTTTACAACAAATTTGACAGAAAAATAGTTCAATACGCAGTAATTGTTGCTTTTATTGTTGCTTTTATTGTTGCTTTTATTGTTTTTATTGTTATTTTAAAGCCAAGTGTATTGTTTTAATCTATTTTTGTAAACCGCTCTGAGCCAAACTGGGAGTAGCGGTATATAAGATTAATAAATAAATAAATTTAATAAATAAATAATGTTATATTGTAATTACTGTATTTACGAATTTAGCACCAAAATATCATGATATATTGAAAACATTGACTACAAAAATGCCTTGGATAATCCAGAACCTTGGATAAGCGAGTCTTGGATAAGTGAGACTCTACTATACCACTAAAAGATATCTAACTTTTTTTTTTTTGCTTTGGAATAATTGATTTCAGTATCACTGGAAACCTATGGAAATTTAGCAGATCAACAAAAAGAAACTTGCAACACTTCCTAGGAAATGTGCACAGGATTTTTCTGCAATATTTTTTTAAAAATAAAACACCCCTAGTCCTTTGACCGTGAAGATATATGGATGGTCATGTTGAAAACTGTGACATTGAACTGAAATGTGTACTTTGCAGGCTATACTCTTGATCTGCGCAGTGTACCTGATTATGCCCACTCTTGGGCAGTAGATCTCTTTAAGATTCTTCCCAAACTGAAAGTCAGCCAAAAAAAAGGTTCCTTAGCACTCCCCACCCCAACAATACACAGTTATAGCACCCTTGATACCATCGCTCTGCCTGGCAGACAATACTAAATAAGGAACCCCTAACAAACTACAAAGCCCAGGACTTCATAGGATGGAACCTTTGTAGTTAAAGGAGATAGCTGTATCATGTGAAAGAGGCTGTGGATCTCTTTGTGGCTAAAGATAAAATGTGGAAAGAGAGTACAGATAAGTGGATATTAGTGATGCAAGACAGGCCCTGCTGTGCTGTTCAGGTAACCATATTTGGATCTGGTAACTTTATAAAGTCAGCATTCTCCATGGGGCTGAAAGGCACCCTCCCTTCTACGAGAGTCCTCTCAGAGAGCAGAAGGAAGATAAGCCTCCGAGTCATCACCCTTCCGCTTCAGTTGCTCTTTGGCAGCCTTTCATCTGACAACTTGCAGCTCCTTGGAGCTGATACAAGGCAAAGGAAAAACAAGCTACAAGGAGGTCTCGAGATGGAGGAGGTCTCAAATTTTCCTCTTTCTCTCTCTCTGTGAAAACGCTGTACATGATTTGGTCTGTATCTGGGTAACTGTTTCCAACACATCAGTGCCAAAGAGGAAGGCAGGGAAGGAGTGTTCTTGACTCCGGAATTTAAAAAAAAATGGATTACTTTGAGTCAAGATTTCTCACAGCTGTTGTACTAACTCTGACTAGCTGGCAAGAGCATATTACTATATATTTATTTATTTATAATTATCCCACTTTTCACTTTTCCAGCAGCCGCGGTGGCGAAGTGTTTTAAAGCACTGAGCTGCTGAACTTGCAGACTGAAAAGTCCCAGGTTCAAATCCCGGGAGCGGAGTGAGCACCCGCTGTTGCTCTAGCTTCTGCCAACCTAGCAGTTCGAAAATATGCAAATGTGAGTAGATCAATAGGTACCGCTCTGGCGGGAAGGTAATGGCGCTCCATGCAGTTATGCCAGCCACATGACCTTGGAGGTGTCTACAGACAACGCCGGCTCTTCGGCTTAGAAATGGAGATGAGCACCAACATGACTGGACTTAACGTCAGGGGAAACCTTTACCTTTACCTATCCCACTTTTATCCCACAACCAAGATAAAGTTTGCTTCTGCCTTAAAATACTGGGAAAGGCAAGATCTCAAGCCACATTTGTAGTAGTGCCTAGAAATCAGCATGGTATAGTGCAGTGATACCCAAACTTTGGACCTCCAGGTGTTTTGGACTTCAGCTCCCACAATTCCTAACAGCTGGTTAGCTGGCTGGGATTTCTGGGAGTTGAAGTCCAAAACACTTGGAGGCCCAAAGGTTGGGAACCACTGGTATAGTGGTTTGAACATTGGACGATGGGTCTAGAGACCTGGATTTGAATCCCCACTTGGCCATGAAACCCATTGGGTGACCTTGGGCATGTCACACACTCTCAGCCTCAGAGGAAGGCAATGGCAAACCACTTGCAAAATCTTGCAGCAGCGCAGGGGGTTAAATTGCTAGCTGCAGGAAATCTGTTGACCGGAGTGTTGGCAGTTCAAAGCTGTGAGTCGGGGTGAGTTCCCAACTGTCAGCCCTAGCTTCTGCCAACCTAGCAGTTTGAAAGCAGTCAATGTGAGTAGATCACAGGAAGGCAGGAAGGTAAAAGGGCACTCCGTGCAGATATGCAAAACATGCCGGCAACACCATCAGAGATATAAATAATAATAAATAATAAAACTTTATTTATATACCGCGCTATCTCCTCAAGGGACTCAGAGCAATTTCCAACATATTAAAAACATACAGTTAGTTAAAATTCAGCAATTAAAACATTCGGCACCAAACAGATGTACATAACAAACAATCATAAAAACACATAACCCACCATTTAAAACCTAATGCAGATAACAGGCTCCTCAACATGAAAAAAATTGGAAAAGGACAGCTCTCCATGGCCAGAGTTAAGCATCGCCTCCAGACACCAGAAATGAAAAAGGGGGAAGAACTTTACCTCTGTCTGTCGTGTTTGCCTCATATGTGTTCTGTAATCCGCTCTGAGTCTCTCCGGGGAGATAGAGTGGAATATAAAGTGTAATAATAATAATAATAATAATAATAATAATAATAATAATAATAACAGATACTACACTTGATCTTAGCCAACCGGCTATATCTGCCTAGAAGATCAGGGGGCAGAGGACTCTTACAAGTAAAACAAGCAGTCAAAGAAGAAGAACATGCCCTGGCAGAATATGTAAAGCAAAGTGAAGAACCTGCTTTGATTGAAGTCAAAAATCAGAAACTCCTCAAAGCACAGCAGACAAAAAACCAGTACAAGAAAGCCACACTACAAACTAGAGCTGACAGCTGGCACAACAAAACATTGCATGGAAAGTTCCTTGACAAAATTGAAGGAAAAGCTGACAAGGAGAAGACCTGGCTCTGGCTCACGAATGGGACCCTGAAGAAGGAGACAGAAGGCCTGATCCTTGCAGCCCAGGAGCAAGCCATCAGAACAAATGCAATTAAGGCCAAGATTGAAAAATCAGCTGATGACCCAAAATGCAGACTGTGCAAGGAAGCTGACGAAACCATTGATCATCTCCTCAGCTGCTGTAAGAAAATTGCACAGACAGACTACAAACAGAGGCACAACTGTGTGGCCCAAATGATCCATTGGAACTTATGCATCAAGTACCACCTGCCAGCAGCAAAGAACTGGTGGGATCACAAACCAGCAAAGGTCGTGGAAAATGAACACGCAAAGATACTGTGGGACTTCCGAATCCAGACTGACAAAGTTCTGGAACACAACACACCAGATATCACAGTTGTGGAAAAGAACAAGGTTTGGATAATTGATGTCGCCATCCCAGGTGACAGTCGCATTGACGAAAAACAACAGGAAAAACTCAGCCGCTATCAGGACCTCAAGATTGAACTTCAAAGACTCTGGCAGAAACCAGTGCAGGTGGTCCCGGTGGTGATGGGCACACTGGGTGCCGTGCCAAAAGATCTCAGCCGGCATTTGGAAACAATAGACATTGACAAAATTACAATCTGCCAACTGCAAAAGGCCACCCTACTGGGATCTGCACGCATCATCCGAAAATACATCACACAGTCCTAGACACTTGGGAAGTGTTCGACTTGTGGTTTTGTGAAACGAAATCCAGCATGTCTATCTTGTTTGCTGTGTCATACAACATCGTTGTGTCAATAATAATAATAATAATATAAAATCCTGTGATACTTGAAGGCACATAACAACAACATTGAACATTCAGGTTCATTACTGATGGTTATCTAACATTTACATGTAGCATATGAAATAAAGCTATGGTACAACATCAAATCGGGGCCCATGTAACCCAGCAATATCAGTGTGAGGTCAATATGGCAACGGTTTGTGAGACAGGGAGAAGTATATACATTATGACAATAATATTCCTTCCAACTTCAGTGTGGCCAAGCAACATCAGAGTTTGATCAAGATGGCAAAAGTTATTAATAAAAAAGAAAAGATAAACGATGAGAAATTACAGCAGTTTGCTTCTGCCTGAGCCTACTGGGAAAGACAAGATCTCAGTCCCTCGTTTCCTCTCCATCTTCTAAGTTATACAACATTATGAGCCCCCGGTAGACCGTGGGTTAAACCACTGAGCTACTGAACTTGTTAACTGAAAGGTCGGCGGTTCGAATCCGGGGAGCAGGGTGAGCTCCCGATGTTAGCCCCAGCTCCTGTCAACCTAGCAGTTCGGAAACATGCAAATGTGAGTAGATCAATAGGTACAGCCCCAGCGGGAAGGTAACGGTGCTCCATGCAGACATGCCAGCCACATGACCTTGGAGGTGTCTACGAATAATGCTGGCTCTTTGGCTTAGAAATAGAGATGAGCACCACCCCACAGAGTCAGACACGACCAGACTTAATATCAGGGGAAAACCTTTACCTTTACCTACCTATACAACATTACAGTATAGAAATACGAGTTGTTTTTATTGCATCCTCTCTCTCTCCACTAGACCTTTACAAAGTACTTCCCTGTCTATCCTCTATCATTTATGAATTGTCTGATTTTATTAATAATAGGCATATCTTCCCTTAGTCATTTATCCAAAGTCTATCTGGTTGAAGGGATGTGTGTGTGTGTTAAATTTGCTATTGCTCTGGCACATATAGCTGATAAACAGTTTCCATAGAACCCCCAACAAATTCTTTTATTTCTCCTCTCTCTAATCTTTGTATGTCAATTTTCCAGATAAAGGTATGGCCCATATTCCATTTTACCAATACTATAGTGAAGAATTCTCTACTTTTTCCCATACTCTGACTATCTTCATCCTTGTAGATGGAGATAGTAAAAAACCAGAAATAATATAATGTCATTATTCAGTACATTCTCATTTTTACTTTGAATACAGAGATAAGCAATATCCTTTTGCTCAGTTATGGAATGCAAACCACTTTTGCAAATTTGCAAGGGGGGAGTAGTAGCAGGAGAGAGAAACTGGGATGAAAAATTGGAATCACAGAGAATTATCTCTGCCAATTCTGAACAGTTGGAAGGTACGCAATATATTTGGATCATGCACTTATGAGCCTTTTTTCCTTCACAGGACAGAACTGACTATATACCCAAAATGTTCCACTCTTAGGATGCTAATATGGTCAATGGTCAGAGATTATGACCTTTAGATCAGACCTCATAATCCACACTGGTTTGGGATTGATCTATCTATCCTATACTCTGGGATAATTCACTGGTTTCCGGCCTTGGCTTTATTTGTTTACACAGGAAGCGATAGGAGTAGAGTGCTGCATCAATTAGCCTAAAAAAGGATAGCTGCTTCCTGCAAGAATTCTTCTTAGCCAGACAAAGGTTGAGTTGAACAGAATGACTTGCCTGGACTTTGTCTTCAACAGAATTAACTTTCCTAAAAACAGGATGTGACTTCTTTGCACTTCAGAGAATATTAACAGCTTGGAAGATCAGTGTGGAACTGTGGTCCAGCAAGAAAATTCCTGGGTCGCTGTGAGTTTTCCGGGCTATATGGCCATGTTCCAGAAGCATTCTCTCCTGACGTTTTGCCCACATCTATGACAGGTATCACCAGAGGTTGTGAGGTCTGTTGGAAACTAGGCAAGTGGGGTTTATATATCTGCAGAATGTCCAGGGTGGGAGAAAGAACTCTTGTCTGTTTGAGGCAGGTGTGAATGTTGCAATTGGGCACCTTGATTAGCATTGAATGGCCATGCAGCTTCAAAGCCTGGCTTCTTCCTGCCTGGGGGGTATAGATATATAAACCTCACTTGCCTAGTTTCCAACAGACCTCACAACCTCTGAGGATGCCTGCCATACATGTGGTCAAAATATTAGGAGAGAATGCTTCTGGAACATGGTCATACAGCCCAGAAAACTCACAGCAACCCAGTGATTCCGGCCATGAAAGCCTTCGACAACACAAAGAAAATTCCTGTTTAACCAGCCTTTAAGTTTATGGCAAATTTCCTCTTGATCCGTCCCTGTGAGCTGCATGTTCCCAGCAGTAGTACAAAATGCCTACATAATGGGGAACCCATCAACAATCCAGAGTTGGCAGGTGCAGGGTTAATTGATCCTCTGCTGTACTGCTTTATCAGCTACTTTGAAAATGTCCCAGTACATTGAACCTTAAACTGGGCTTGGTCTGGAGAGCTGGACGCTGAATCAAGGCACCCAAAATGACCCCTTCCCCCTCCAAATGTCATGGCACCTATTTTTTTGTTTCCTGCCCTGACATCAGCCAGAGCGAAGGGGCCCTAGAGGAAAGGAAAGAGGAGAAAACCCCTTCCTCTCCCTCCTCCCTTCCCAGCACTCCCTCTCACTCTGGTTGATATCAGAGCAAGCAAAGGGAGAAAGCTTGGTGGCTCAGACTTTGGGTTCTCCTCTAGCTTCCAGTAATGTGGGTCAAGGCGATGTTAAGGTGGCTTTCCCAATATTACTGGAGATCAGCCTTGTGCAGAGTGTAGCTGTCATGGGGCTGATCCAAATCTGCGCCGATCTAAGTAGTCAATGCAGATGGGGCCTCAGTTTCTTTCTTCTCTTCCTAAAATTGTTTCTCTTTGTCCTCGGTTTATGTCAATCCATGCAAACTGAGTTCAAAGTTAAAAAGCAGTTCCCATTTCCGTTAACTTCTTAGGATGGAGGGGAGAGGAAAGGTGAAATTTTGCCCTTCACAGAAGAATCAGGAAAAAGCAAACTGCTGCAGCTTATCCCAGTTTAGAATCATAGAATCATAGAGTTAGAAGAGACCTCGTGGGCCATCCAGTCCAACCCCCTGCCAAGAAGCAGGAAAATCACATTCAAAGCACCCCTGACAGATTGCCATCCAGCCTCTCCTTAAAAGCCTCCAAAGAAGGAGCCTCCACCACACTTCGGGGCAGAGAGTTCCACTGCTGAACAGCTCTCACAGTGAAGAAGTTCTTCCTAATGTTCAGGTGGAATCTGCTTTCCTGTAATTCGAAGCCATTGTTCCGTGTCCTAGTCTCCAGGGCAACAGAAAACAATCCTGCTCCCTCCTCCCTATGACTTCCCCTCACATATTTATACATGGCTATGACGTCTCCTCTTAGCCTTCTCTTCTGCAGGGTAAACATGCCCAGCTCTTTAAGCCGCTCCTCATAGGGCTTGTCCTTTAGACCTTTGATCATTTTAGTCGCCCTCCTCTGGACGCTTTCCAGCTTGTCAACATCTCCCTTCGATTGTGGTGCCCAGAATTGGACGCAGTATTCCAGGTGTGGTCTGACCAAGGCAGACTAGAGGGGGAGCATGACTTCCCTGGATCTAGATACTATACTCCTATTGATGCAGGCCAAAATCCCATTGGCTTTTTTTTGCTGCCGCATCACATTGTCGGCTCATGTTTAACTTGTTGTCCATGAGGACTCCAGGCTCTCTTTCACACGTACTGTTGCCGAGCCAGACATCCCTCTTTCTGTATCTTTGCATTTCATTTTTTCAGCTTATGTGTCCCTCCTCATTAATAACATTTGCCATCTTGTTTGCTCTGATGTTGCTTGGACACAAGTTGGGACAGTCGGGGAGTATGACATTGATGTAATGAGCCATCTCTGTTTATGTTTGTAGATTAGAGACAGGGAACATGTGGCCTTCTATTTCTGATTGGACTGTCTTTGACGTCAAACCTCACTATTGCCTATAAACAGCTGTTTATTTATTTAAATTATATTTTAATAGTTATGTTTAATTCTATTTTAATATTTCTCTTTTGTATGTGTTTAATTACGTAGTTTATAAAGTTGCGAGCTGCTTTGAGTCTCAGTCTTGAAGAAAAAGAATGCAATACAAACAACAACAACAACAACAACAACAATAATATCTGCCCTAATTCTCCATGTGTGGCCGCCAGTAAAGGAAGTCATTCTGCATATGGCTATAGTAATCCTCTTTATATGTTTCCCATGTCCCAGGGCTGAATTCATCAAAAACTGGAACTGAACTTAGTCCATTTATAAAGTCGGATCTTTTCTTTCTCCTTTGTTTCCGCTATGTTTTTCTTCTCTCTGGAACCCAGCTTTTGCTACATATTAGTCTGGTTGACATAGCAATCCCAGATGGCTTTATTGAGCTTGACAGCACCTTCGTAATGGGTACTAATTGGCATTTATTTTAATCAGCAATCCCTGCAGAAAGTCTCCCGTGAGAAGGATGGTTAAAGCACCCGCCACTTTGCAAAGTCCTTCATGGGCAGAGTGTCAAGAGTTAGGAAACAATGTTGTTGCTTGTGAAGTTACACCAAATGCCTAAACAGTAGGCTTCTTGTTCCAGGCATTGGACAATCCAGCCTTTCATACAACGAATGGTGAGCCCAGGTTATTTAAATAGGAATTGGAAAGGGAAATTAGAAAACGTCATGCTGTTGGTTCAGTTGTGTTAATTCAACTCTGCTTTGAACCACTTCTTTTACCTTCTAAAGTAAGGCTCTGTCCACACTGCCCAATGATAGCAATTTCATACAACTTCAAACATCCTGTAGCCATCTGAGTTTTGTTCATTCATTACCACACAGCTTTAATGATGTAGTTCAAGGAAATTTAGGGTACTTTGGGCCTCTCACCAAACTGGGATGGGGTCATAGTTGCTTAAGTGGAACCAAAGTGCTAGAAGTGTGAAGTATGGACCCGCTGTCTAATCCCTCAACCTTGGCCATATGGGTTTGAACTCCTGGGAACTCAACATCCAAGAGATCTGGAGGGCCAAAGGCTCTGCAGCACCGCATTGTTCAACCAGCTTGCTCCTTGGAAGGGATTTTTATGATCTTGACCTGGAACGAGTATTTTCTCTCTCAAACATCTGTTCTATGAAGTATTCTCTGGTGTTTCCTTATGATGAAGTCAGCAGCTTGCTTTGGCCTTAATAGAAAGAATTCCATGCAGGGCAGACATTCTTTCCAAATAACCTTCAAATAATACAGTCACCAGATGCCTCTAAGCTGTTGTAAAATATATCTGGTGTATATATATCCTAACAGGATGGACTAGTACTGTAAACCTGGGATTATAAAATAAATGTAACTACTCTGGATGCTCTTGGGCCCTTCTACACTGCCATATAATCCAGAATATAGAGTTGGAAGAGACTTCGTGGTCCTGTCCAACCCACTGCCAAGAAGCAGGAAAATCACTTTAAAAGTATCCCTGACAGATGGCCATCCAGCCTCTGTTTAAAAGCCTCCAAAGAAAGAGCCTCCATCACACTCAGGGGCAAAGAGTTCCACTGATGAACAGCTCTCACAGTGAGGAAGTTCTTCCTAATGTTCAGGTGGAATCTCCTTTCCTGCAATTTGAAGACATTGTTCTAGTCTCCATGGCAGCAGAAAACAAGCCTGCTCCCTCTTCCCTATGACTTCCCCTCACATATTTATACATGGCCATCATGTTTCCTCTCAGCCTTCTCTTCTGCAGGCTAAACATGTTTAACTTGTTGTCCCTGAGGACTCCAAGATCTTTTTCACACGTACTGCTGTCGAGCCAGGCATCGTCCCACATTCTGCATCTTTGCATTTCATTTTTTCTGCCTAAGTGAAGTATCTTGCATTTGTCCCTGTTGAACTTCATTTTGTTAGTTTTGTCCCATCTCTCTAACCTGTTAAGATCATTTTGAATTCTGCTCCTGTCTTCTGGTTATATTATTTGAACTGATTTATCTGGGTCTACACTGCCAGATAATCCAGTTCAAAGCAGATAATCAGGATTTTATACAGCTGTGTAGAAGGGCCCTGAAAGAAAGAAAGGAAGGAAGGAAGGAAGGAAGGAAGGAAGGAAGGAAGGAAGGAAGGAAGGAAGGAAGGAAGGAAGGAAGGAAGGAAGGAAGGAAAGAAAGTCTTTTTTTTTACAAGTGCATCAAGGATAAAGTAAGAAAACCCTAAAGCTGGAAACTTCACAAGCGACTTGCCTTTGGGATGCAAAAGTTGTTTGCATTACAATACTTTGGTGGAAAAGCGAAAGGAGAAGAGGAAACTGAATCTTGCTCTTCTTCCCTGTAGATTCCTACAAAGCGAACTGCTGCACTCTCTTCTGGCCGGTGTGCTCTTCCTCATTAATTGTTTTTGTTAACTTTACCACATTCAGATGTTGCTTGGTTAGATGTATTTTGGATTTTTCAGTGAAAATTTGGAGAGTATGTCACACAAGGCAACTTCATGCGTTTCTAGGAGCTGGATGGGGCTGGATCTACACTGCCATGTAATTGAGTTTCTGAATCCAGATTATTTTCTTTGAACTGGATTATATGAGTCTTCACTGCCATATAATCCAATTCAAAGCAGATAATCTGGATTCAAAAACTCGATTACATGGCAGTGTAGATGGAGCCTGAGTTAACATTAGCCAATGTTGTTGTATGTCTTTCGGGCATTTTTAGCCAATGTTTTGGTTTATCTATCTGCCAGGAACACACCAGCTCCCATTTTAAAGTTTTTATTACAGATACTGGGGGAACACCAGGATTTAAAAATATATATTTGTTGACATAAGTAAGGGAGTTATCTTGTCCTTGGGAAGCCAGGAAATTTGCTCAGATATGGGAGTAAGAACAACCAACAGGGCTACCTGGACAACAACCTGCCTCTGAGATAAACCACGAAATGAGGAGACTGTTCTCTCTTTCTTTCAGCCTGGTCATCTAATTTGTTCTTTTATTCCAATTTGGGAAGAAAGCACAAGGCAGGGCCAAGGGAGAAATGTGGCCAGAGGTAGTCTGTACCTAATTCAGATTCCCCACCACAAGCACACACAAACCTCATCTTGATTCTAGGATATTTAGGATTGAGCTGCAATGCAACCGTTCTCTAAGTTGCAAAGCACAGCTCAGTTCAACGCCACAATCTCTTACAAACACTTTGACTGATTGAAGATAATAGCAGAAGAAGAGTGCAACCAGATGAGGAACCCACTGTAGATTTTTTTATCGTGTCAGAAGTAAATTGAAAACATACTGCAAATTGCTTCTGGTGTGAGAGAATCAGCTGTCTACAAAGATATTGCCCAGGGGATACCCTGATGTGTTATCATCCTATGGGAGGTTTCTCTTGTGTCCCGTCATGCGAAGACGGGCTGACAGACAGGAGCTCACCCCATCTTGCCGATTTGAACCACCAACCTTCAGGTCAGCAGTTCAGCCAACGCGGCTCCCTTCCCTCCGAAGATCAAATCCAGGGTTTGACTCCCTACTCAGCTATGAAACCCAGTGAGTGACCTTGGGCAAATCACACTCTCTCAACCCCAGAGGAAGGCAATGGCAACCCCTTCTGAATAAATTTTGCCAAGAAAACCCTATGATGGGGTCACCATAAGTTAAAAATGACTTGAAGTTACACAACAACATAGAACATCTAGTTACTACTAGAGGTTACCTAACATTTACATGTTTATCCAGATCAAGAGTGTTTAATTTCAGTTGGCCTCAAGTCCTCTTAGCTTTCTTTGGGCTGTGGTTTTATTTACATCCTATTTTAAGGACTGTCCTTCTCCATATGTAACTCCCCAAGTATTCTGGCTTTCAAATGAGCTTCTGCTTCAAAGCTCTTGACACGATGTTGTAACTGAGTCCAAGTTCACCGTGTTGAAATGCTGAGCCATTCTAGTTAGAAAGGATCGTGACATCATGCATTTCCACCATCCCAGGCATTACTGTTTGCTCAGAGATTAGCTGCAGTCTTCATAGATGCCGAGGATAAAATTGGAGGATCAGATTTTCCCTAGCAATAAAATATTGCAGACTATGCTTCTTATAATGCAAAGTAATGACGTGTCTGTGTGCGTGCTGTTTACTCTTAAACAGCAATGGAGGCTCTTAATCTTTGTAAAACACCTGCTCTTGGCAGAAAAGATCACAACTTGGAAAACCTGCTTTTTCTGCCACATTCTGAGTATCGTCTATCTAGTTTAGTTTGATTTTTAGGAATTCTAATCCAAATTGGATATGAAGACCAGCACCATGCATAGAGTTGTTCCTCTTGCGGAGCCAAGGCAAAGACACGTCATCCCAAAAAGTATTTATATTTATATAACCAAAGGTTCTGTCTTGTCCAAACCTGATAATATGGAATGAAACAGTTGGCTGCATTTTAGGTTCTTCCCTGTGGGGCAGTTATGGTGACAGTTGTGATGAGAAGTGACATTTCAACATTAGCCACTGACTGTAAAGTTGTGTTGGCACCAAGCAGATACAAGAGTGGAGGTCAACCAATGGATTTCATGGCCAAGCAGAGATTCAAATATTGGCCTCGAGTCATAGTCCAATGCTCAAACCATTACATTATGGTGGCTAAGTACTATCGGGGAGAGGCTCCAATAGTACTTAGGAGCCACCACAATGTAATGGTTTGAGCACTGGACAATGACAATGAGACCAACTTTTGAACCTCTGTTTGGCCATGACATCCATTGGTTGGCAAATCACACTCTTTCAGCCTCAGAGGAAGGCAATGACAAACCTCTTCTGCACAAATTTTGCCAGGAAAACACTGTGATGGGGTCACCATAGTGTAGAAACAATTTGAAGACACGCCACAAGGAAATAGTGCTTACACTATCAATTCCCCTATCGAGGATCATCAAATCCACCACTCTTTTGTTGTCATTTGAAAGAAAATGGGATGACAAAAGTTTTTTTTATATATATGAGGGTTATCCAGAAAGTAGATGACGTTTTGGAATTAAAAATGAACAAAGTATAGGAGAAAACATTTACCATATGCAGTTGAAAGCCACACCCAAATACCACTTCTCAACATAGTCGCCATTCAAATCTAGGCACTTATCATAGCGATGAATGAGCTTGGCAACTCCTCCCACACAAAACTCTGCCACTTGCGTCCTCAACCAACCAGTCACCCCTTCCGCAGCTGCGCATCGTCGCCAAAACGCTGCGTTGAGGACGCAAGCGGCAGAGTTTTGTGTGGGAGGAGTTTCCAAGCTCATTCATCGCTATGATAAGTGACTAGATTTGAATGGCAACTATGTTGAGAAGTGGTATTTGGGTGTGGCTTTCAACTTCATATGGTAAATGTTTTCTCCTATACTTTGTTCATTTTTAATTCCAAAACGTAATCTACTTTCTGGATAACCCTCGTATATATATTTTCCTCATTTTAAATATTTCCCTAGCTCAGACTGATCTCTGGAAATTGTTACTGCCAATGCCCTGCTATGCTAACATTGTGGGATGGGAATAGAGGTTACTTGTTTATTTAATCTAGTGGTTCTCAACCTGTGGGTCCCCAGATGTTTTGGCCTTCAACTCCCAGAAATCCTAAGAGCTGGTAAACTGGCTGGAATTTCTGGGGGTTGTAAGCCAAAACACCTGGGGACCCATAGGTTGAGAACCACTAATTTAATCTAATACACAATTCTGAAAACCCAGCTTTAGCAGTTCTTATACTTCCAGATTTCTTGGATTTCTGCTTTTCTATCTCCCCTATCCTGTGACAGAATAGGATCTCCCGAAGGCACTATGTGGGCCAATTCACCTTTAAGACCAACTGCACTGTCTAGTATTAAAATTGCAAAGATCCTGCAACATCAAATATAACTATGATGATGGAACTCCATCATCTAACTATGCAGCCTCTGAAAAAAAACCCCTACAATTTCAGCTTGGCAGTGCCCCAATGAAAGGACTGTTGAGATGCTTAGATTGGGGTGTTAGAAGTGTTGTCCACAACTCCACGGGAAAGGTCAAGAACAGGCAGCTGGAGGGAACCCTTGGGGTCCTTGTCATAATTGCTTGTCTCCAGAGCCCCCCAAACCGTGAGAGCATAGCAGATGTAATTTCCCAGTGTTGTGATCTGCAGCATATCAGAAATACTTTAATTGGAGAGCTGCCACATTGAAAAGGTCACATTCAATTGTCATTGGCTGGAAATATGAATTCAAAGCATTGCAGGATTGCATATTTATCTTACAAATTTATTACAGGTTGGAATACCTGTATTTGATTATGATAGATAATGAGATATCTTGGGGATGGGGCACAAGTCTAAACACTAAATTCATTTATGTTTCATATACACCTTATACCCATAACCTGAAGGCAATTTTATCCATAATATTTCTAATAATTTTGCGCATGAAAACAATGTTTGCATATGTGTTGTCGAAGACTTTCATGGCCAAAATCACTGGGCTTCTGTGAGTTTTCTGGGCTGTATGGCCATGTTCCAGAAGCATTATCTCCTGACATTTTGTCCACATCTTTGGCAGGCATCCCATGTGGGCGAAACGTCAGGAGAGAATGCTTCTGGAACATGGCCATACAGCCTGGAAAACTCACAGCAACCTAATGTTTGCGTACATTAAACCATCAGAAAGCAAAGGTGTCACTATTTTAGCTAATCATGTGGACAATTTGGGGAGATGGTGGAAGGGTACAAATAAAGATTTATTATTATTATTATTATTATTATTATTATTATTATTATTATTATTATTATTATTATGGATTATTTTGGAATTACAGATAAGGGATACTGGCACCTCTCCTACTGAGCAGGATGCCATCCATCGATTTTAAAAACTAGAGATATATTCTCAGTTGCTTAGAGCATTTGCCCCCTTCTTTTTGGTTATTTCTCACAGTCAATTGAGCTCCCAGAGTGTTCCAGGACAAAAATTGGACCCTTAAACTCCCCTTGATTGCCCAACCCTTTCGCGAGCCATATTTCCTCTCATAAAGCAATCTTACTCTTTCTTTCAAACGTGATGGAGGCAATATTAAAATAAAACACAGTGTCACACTCCAGTCTTTTTAAAAAAGGTTCTAATTAAAACAAAGGCTTCCCCATCTCCCACACAGTTGTGTACATTAAACACATGAGTTCTCCAGGCAACAGCCAAAATCCTTATTTTCATCACACAAGCAAGAACTGCAGGGTGGGAGAGCAGAAAGGAAGAGTCTCTAGTATGAAGTTCTTAACTCTTCAGTTTGAGGTCTAAGGGCTTCAGAAATTGTGGCAAAGGCAGGGCCTCCAGCGCCTCGGGGAACTGATCTGGAGAAATGGTCCCAAGTAAGACTTGCATAGACTGGACAAAGAGGGAAGAAGGTGCTAAGCCTGCCAGCCACTCAAACCGTTGCTTCCCCAATAGTTCTTGCCATTGTTGCCTGTCCTCCAGGAGCTGCGGCTTCTGTGCAAAATGGAAACCCTGAGGCATAAAGAGGAACAGGGAGTCCAGGAGGAGCAGCTTGGTGCGTAGGTTGGATGACGGGTTTTCCCAGATCTGCTGCAGCAAGAGGTCCAGAGGGGTGTTTCCAGCACCATCGCAGAGGCAAGCTGAGGCACCGTGGCCCAGCAGCAAAAGGAAACACTCGGGCCTTGCCAGTTCACAGGCCAAGTGGAGAGACGTCTTGCCCCCTTCCACGCGGCTGCAGCCTCGGCGGTCTAAGTAACCGGCTCGTTCGCTTGCGGGGAAGTCTCTGATGGCTTTTAGGATCTCTAAAAGGATGTGGACGCGGTTGTACCGGACGGCCATGGCCAAGTGAGGGGCCGACGAATGGCAGCAGCTGAAATGCAGGCTGGGTATCGCCAGGGCATTCTTAGGAAATTTGCTGAGGAGGTAGTGGGCATAAGGCTGGTGGTTGTGCACCAAAGCATAGAGAAGGGCCTCCGAAGGAGAGTAGCTGCTGACCTTGCCTCCTTCTTGCCAATGAAAGGCTTCCATGCGCCGCATGTCCTCCAAGAGCCACACGGGCAACTGGTCTCTCACAGCTTGGTAGAAGGCAAAGGAGGATTTCTTGCATTGCTTCTGGGACTGGGAGCTGTGGCTGCTGTAGCCGTTCAGCCATTTGACGTTCCAGGGCATCGCGGAGGGAGGGTTTCAAGGAGGATGGCTATCAAAACGTCTTCTTCATGAAGACCCAAGAGCAACCGAACTGCTTTAAAAGAAAAAGTAAAACATACAACGGTCAATGTAGAAGCCAAAGCAGAATGTGGGTTAATGGACAGTGCAGTTATGACACTCTTCCCTGGTGACATTGTATGTGAAAATAACTTGACATGTCTTAATTTTCCTACACTCTCTAGGAGTTCTATAAAATTGAAGGCTAATTTAATTATGTAAGGTTTTGCTACTGAAGAGAAGATGTTTATCAACTACATAAAAATACAATATATATATATATATATATATATATATATATATATCTCCCCGACGGGCTCCTACCCTGCTGGGATTCAGAAGGGTCATGAAAACATGGTTATGTGCCCAAGCTTTTGATGAGTAAATGACAAAGTTGACATGGCCTGATTTAAGGATGAAGCATGAGGATCTCGGACGAATGGAATTAATTATATATACGTTTTTAAGGTTTTTATAATGTGTTTTAACAATGTTATTAACAGATCTGTTTATATTGTTTTGTTTTTATGATTGCAATTTGGGCATTAAATTTTGCCAATTTTTGTAAGCCACCCTGAGTCCCCTCGGGTGAGAAGGGCAGGGTATAAATGTTGTAAATAAAATAAATAAATAAATAAATAAATAAATAAATAAATAGTGTACTTCTCTGCCCCAATATGTCCTCACAACTTTGTGAGCCAGTTAAGACCAGGAGAAAGACCGATGGTTTCACAGTGAGTTTCATAGCTCAGTGGGAATGTAATACAGTAGAGTTTTGCTTATCCAACATAAGTGGGCCAGCAGAACATTGGATAAGTGAACATGTTGGATAATAAGCAGGGATTAAGGAAAAACCTATTAAAAGTCAAATTACGTTATGATTTTACCCATTAAGCACCAAAACATCATGTTTTACAACAAATCAACAGAAAAAGCAGTTCAATACACGGTAACGTTATGTAATAATTACTATATTTACGAATTTAGCACCAAAACATCACAATGTATTGAAAACATTGATTACAAAAACACTGACTACTAAAAGGCAGACTGCGTTGGATAATACAGAACGTTGGATAAGCGAAGGTCGGATAAGCGAGACTTTACTGTATCTCAAGTCCTAGCCCAATGTTCTGATCGCTATAACAAATTGGCTCTAGGGATGGTGTGTTAAGTCCCTTGTTTTGCTGAGTTGGAAGAAGTATCATGAAATTTCTTTAAGAGGAGGAAAAACAGACCAACCAATCCTAGGTTTGTTGCAGAATCTTTTCTTAAAAGTTGAGAGATCAGTGGATATGAAAAGAGGGTTGCTCAGCTCTCACATATTGTGTGTGGGAATGTGAGATAGGCTGAAATGGAAAGATAGGAAGCCAGATACTTGATTCAGAGCTTAGTCTTTTATCTCCTATCCATACTGCAGAATTATAACACTACCACTGCTATAGCTACATCCTATGGAAGCTTGAGATTTGTAATTTGTTATGGGCCCTGAGTTCTCTGACAGAGAAGGGTATATACACCTCCCATAATAACATTGAGCCATGGTAATTAATGTGATGTCAAACTGCTATATTCTGTAGTGTGCCTCTACATTTAAGCCTTAGTGTCCTTAGAAGACATAGTAGAGAAAGAGAAGGTTGTGAATGGTCAAAGAAGCCAAGTAACTTAAATCTGGTTTAGACAAAAACCAATTTCCCTCAAGACAAGTGACATGGAAAACTTTCAAGATGGTGATTAACTAGATAACTGGAGACAAACAAATTCTGTGTGGTGATCTCTTTGGAGGCCAATGCCTTTGAGGTCTCCTTGGATGTGATAAGAGATACCGTATATATCTCTAATGCAATAAAGACTAATTAGTATATACCAGGCATGGGCAAACTTTGGCCCTCCAGGTGTTTTGGACTTCAACTCTCACAATTCCGAACAGCCTACCGGCTGTTCGGAATTGTGGGAGTTGAAGTCCAAAACACCTGGAGGGCCAAAGTTTGCCCATGCCTGGTATATATGGATTATATATGGATTAACTTCTCATAGCTTTCAGCCTCCTTTATATTCAGGCATCTGAAGAAGTAGGGTGTGTTCTATGAAAACGTATGCTTAAGAAAGCCTTTAAGATGCCACACGATTCTTTGCTGTTTTTTCCCAGAGGACTAACATGACTACATTGCTCTCCGGAGTATGTCCAATACACTGAAAAAACATGCCATATGCATTATTTTTATTTTATGAACAAAGTAGTCTCCATTGCCTTGATTAGTGATTCCTAGTTGTGGAAAAGTAGAGACACATTCCTTACATTTACATGGGATTGCAAAAGCAACTTCCAAACTGCCATTCTAGAAATACAGGTTAGGAAAATCAAACATAAAGAGGTATAAACAACAGAGCTAAACACTCAATAAGAACTCTGTTTAGGGGTTATATCAGAATGAGAAGAACCTCTGCATCAGGATTTTCTTATCGTTCCTCTCTAAACATACAGATTCAGTATCAATTTCAAATTGAAATGAGTAGCAAAGTTCAAATCTATCCTTTCTCCATCCATGTAAAGTCCTCTTCCCTAGTAAACCACCATGGTCTTTTGAAAGCTGATGAAAATATCAGATAATTAATAAAGCTGTTGTTTTGAAAAGATGTTCCTAAGCAAACTGGGTTCATGTTAATTAGGGTTGTTGTTTAAACCATATCATTCATTTTGTTGATTTCCTTCCTACTGATATCTGCAGGGCTGATCTTATCATTAGGCAGAATGAGGCCACAACTTCAGAGCAACACATCTGGGGTGCCGTTGTTGCTGTGTGCCTTCAAGATATTTTAGATCTATGATGACCTTATCGCAGGGTTTTCTTAGCAAGATTTATTCAGAAGAGACTTCCACTGAGGCTGAGAGAGTGTGACTTGTCCAGGGTCACCCAGTGGCTTCCCATGAGAGTCAAACACTGGTCTCCGGAGTCATAGTTCAGTGCTCACACAACTACATTACACTGGCTCTAGAGATGTTCTTAACAGGCACCCAAACACTTATTCCTCTTGAAAGATGTATTTCAGAGGAAGGAACTGGCAAAACCACCCATGAATATTCCTAACCTAAGGAAACCCCATGAAATTCATGGGGTTGCCACTTGACTTGAAGACATATACTGTATGTGTACACATTGTATTTCTATTGCTATGGAGTGGGAGCAATGCTTGTGGCCAAAATAATTTTAGGTAAGTAGGCTTGGGTGGAGGTGGGAGCATGATTTGGTGCTCTCTTGGGCTAGCAGTGAATTCTGTTAGCAGCTTTAATCTTCTTTTGTTTCAGGGTGCATCTACATGGTAGAATTAATGCAGTCTGACACCACTTTAATTTCCATGGATGAATGTTATGGAATCCTGGGAGCTGTAGTTTGGTGGGACACCAGCACTCTTTGGGAGAAGAAGCTAAAGACCACGTCAGGCTTCAACTCCTCAGATTATACAGCATTTGGCCATGACAGTTAAAGTGGTGTCAAACTGCATTAATTCTAGTGTTACCTTCCCGCCGGAGCGGTATCTATTGATCTACTCACATTTGAGTTCAGGCTGTGGCGCAGGCTGGAGAGCAGCTGCAATGAATCACTGCAATGAATCACTCTGACCAGGAGGTCATGAGTTCGAGGCCCGCTCGGAGCCTATGTTTGTCTGTCTTTGTTCTATGTTAAAAGGCATTGAATGTTTGCCTATATGTGTAATGTGATCCGCCCTGAGTCCCCTTTGGGATGAGAAGGGCGGAATACAAATGCTGTAAATAAATAAATAAATGTGCATGTTTTCAAACTGCTAGGTTGCCAGAAGCTGGGGCTAGCAGCGGGCGCTCATTCCGCTCCCGGGATTTGAACCTGGGACCTATTGGTCCGCAAATTCAGCAGCTCAGTGCTTTAACACACTTCGCCACCGGGGCTCCTATGAACCCTCATTTATCCTGCCAGAAAAGGGACAAAATGCTCATTTCCTGACTCACAGAAAACTGGCTATAAAACGCAGGAGAAGCTCTTCACTTCCACCTCCTTTAGAAGAAACTTGCCATTTGATTCCTCTGAGGCCACAGAGAGCGTTCCCCAACGAACTGGCTGATAGATCTGTGACAAAAGCTGTCAGTTCACATGACCAAGTTGGCACCAGGCAAATCCTTGGTTGAGTGGCTCCACACAAAAAAGCAGCTGGTCAAGGGAGGCAATGGTGTGGGCGAGCATCCTTCGGTATGCCTACTGCCTCACATTGCCAGCCACATCTCTTTTAAGAAAGATACAGAAAACATTGTGAGCCACTCCTTGAGTTCTGAGCAGGTTTGTCTTCTAAGAATCGAAAAAACACTCTCTGATTTACCTTAAATAACCTCTCCCGCAAGAGAAATTTATACAACCTGCAAGCATAACAGGGCAATTGGGTTTTGCGGAAGAACAATACAATTTGTGGGCGGGTCAATCTGAGCCATGGTGGTGCACTGGGTTAAACCCTTGTGCCGGCTGAACTACTGACTTGAAGGTTGATGGTAGGAATCCGTGAGACAGGGCGAGCTCCCATCTGTCAGCCCTAGCTTCCCAAGTGGGGACATGACAGAAGCCCCCGCAGGATGGTAACACATCTGGGTGTCCCCTGGGCAATGTCTTTGAAGACGGTTGGTTCTCTCATGTCTGAAGCGACTTACCTCAATTCGCTTCTGACACGATTAAAAAAAAAACCAAGTGGGCGATCTTCTCACAGTCTACATCTCAACTTGCTGAAGGTGGGAGTATGATTTTGGAAAGCAGGATTTCAATCTCTGCTTAGAGACAGAAACCTGCTTGGGTGGCCTTTGGGCAATCCACACTCTCTCGGCCTCAGAGGAAGACAAGGTAATTCTCTTCTGAGCCGATCTTTCCAAGAAAACCTTGCGATAGCTTCACCTTAAGGTCCTCATAGGTCAGAAACAACTGGAAGGCAAACAGCAACAACATCAAGCCAACTTCTCCTACTTGCCACCCTCCTTGATTCTTTGGTTGGATCTACACTGCTAAATATTGCAGTTTAAACTACATTATAAGGCCATTCTTTGCATTCTTTGGCAGTGTCGATCCAGCCTCAAGCTGCCCAACATAACCAGCAATTTGTTGCAGGCTTTCATGGCCAGAATCACTGGGTTGCTGTGAGTTTTCCAGGTAGTATGTCCATGTTCCAGAAGCATTCTCTCCTGATTTTTCACCCATATCTATGGCAGGCTTCCTCAGAGGTTGTGAGGTTTGCTGGAAACTAAGCAAGGGAGGTTTATATATCTGTGGAAGGTCCAGGTTGGGAGAAAGAAGTCTTGTCTGCCGGAGGCAAGTGTGAATGTTTCAATTAATCACCTTGATTAGCATTGAATAGCCTTGCAACTTCACAGCCTGGCTGATTCCTGCCCGAGGGAATAATTTGTTGGGAAGTATTAGCTGACTCTGATTGTCTCATGTCTAGAATTCCCCTGATTTTCATAATGTTGTTCTTTATTTACTGTCCTGATTTTAGAGCTTTTTTAAATACTGGGGGGGAAAATCAGGACATAAATAAAGAACAATACTCTGAAACAGGCGAATTTCATACAGGAAACAATCAGGGCCAGCTAACACCTCCCGACAAAGGATTCCCCCAAGCAGGAAGCAGTCAGGCTTTGAAGCTGCAAGGCTATCCAATGCTAATTTATATTATTTATTTATTACAATATTTATATCCCGCCCTTCTCACCCAACAGGGGACTCAGGGCGGCTTTCAAAAAACACATATATAAAAATTATACAGTGCAATATAAATCAAGGCGATTAATAACAACATTCACCTGCCGCAAACAGACAAGAGTTCGTTCTCCCACCCTGGACATTATTCCACAGATATATAGGTAAACCCCACTTGCCTAGTTTCCAACAGACCTCACTACCTCTGAGGATGCCTGCCATAGATGTGGGCAAAACGTCAGGGGAGAATGCTTCTGGAACATGGCCATACAGCTCGGAAATCTCACAGCAACGCAGTGATACCGGCCATGAAAGCCTTCGACAACACAGAGGCAAACCCTGGGCGATTTCTCTCCTTGACCAGAAGGAAAAACACAAGCCAAGGCCTCCTTCCTTCCTTTTCCTTCCTTCCTTCCTTCCTTCCTTCCTTAATTCCTTCCTTCCTTCCTTAATTCCTTCCTTCCTTCCTCCTCCGCCCCAAATCTCTTACCTCATAGGTCTCCACCCCAAGTCGCCCACCCGGGTTGGAATGGGGGGAGATCTATAGATCCTGGGATCTACAAATCTTGGGGGAAAAGGAGAAAACGCGCAGGCTCCTCACCTCCTCCTCCTCCTCCTCCTCCTCTGCTTCTTGGGGAACTCCGGCTTCCTTGGATCCCTTGCCAGCCGGCTGTTCCTGCTGCTGCAATGAATGAGCCAATGCCTCTCTTACTCCTCCCTCTGTTGCAACCACAATTATATATATATATATATATACACACACCTCCTCCTCCTTCTTCTCCTTCTCCTCTTCCTTCTCTCTCTCGTCTCCCCACTGCAGCCCCAAAGCGTTTGCGGAGCCGCCAAAGCTCCGGGGCTCCTTCTGGGGCTCTTTTATGCTCTCCCCTCCCTCCCTCCCTCCTTGGCCCCCTCCCCTCGGGAAGGCCGGTCAGGACCGGGGAACTGTCCAGCCACTCGGGATTGGTCCCCGGACAGGGCTCCCCCGCTTGCGATTGGCTGGCCGGAGAGGGTTGTTGCGTCACAAGGAGGCGAAGTTCCAAGAAACTTCGCCTCTGGGCCATAGAGACCCAAAGGGGAGGAGGAAGAGGAGGAGCAGGAGGAAGAAGGACAACTTTAGGCTGCCCTCAGTGCCCTTGCCTGAGCTGGCAATCTCTTCGGGACTGCAACACAGAGAGCTTAGCTATGGGAGGAAAGTCATGATTACTAGTTTTATTTTTCATTGTTGGGTTGCCTGTTGAGTATTGATATTTATTGCTTGTATTATTTTTAAATTGTTGTATGGTTCTGCTTTTTATTAAGGTAAAGGTAAAGGTTTCCCCTTGTTGGGAATCACCCTGGACTACTCAAGTCTAAATGTAGTCAGATAGATGATAGAGTTAGATTGAGGGAATCCTTTCCCTATTTCCAAAGCATGCCTAGATAGGTTTTACTGTGTTTTCACTCTATCCTGTGTATGTCACATCTCTTACTTTGAAGTTAGTAGAAATGTGAATCTTTAGGGACACTAACTTCTCATTGGTCAGAATGTATTTTATGGTCCCAATAAACTGGACCATGAGGTTGGAACCATTTTGGTTCTCTCTTCTCTCTTTGTTCTTCCAGCTAACAAGCAGCATCTTGCTGTCTCTCCTGGCAAGATGTAACTACAGTAGAGTCTCACTTATCCAACACTCGCTTATCCAACGTTCTGGATTATCCAACACATTTTTGTAGTCAATGTTTTCAATATATCGTGATATTTTGGTGCTAAGTTCATAAATACAGTAATTACTACAAAGCATTATTTATTTATTTATTTGCGACATTTATATACCGCCCTTCTCACCCCGAAGGGGACTCAGGGCGGTTTACAAGTATATATACATACAATATATTATACAACTATATCGCAATATTATTAGTAATATTGCATGTAATATAAATATACAATTATAATAGTGAATTATAATTATTATTACTGCGTATTGAACTACTTTTTCTGCCAAATTTGTTGTCTAACATGATGTTTTTGTGCTTCATTTGTAAAATCATAACCTAATTTGATGTTTAACAGGCTTTTCCTTAATGCCTCCTTATTATCCAACATATTTGCTTATCCAAAATTCTACCGGCCCGTTTATGTTGGATAAGTGAGACTCTACTGTATTTAGATGTTTGTTATTTTTCCTTTCTTATTTTTCCTTAGAAACCAGTCTAGAGTAGACTAGACAGCTCCCAAGCCTTTCTATCTGCAATGGAGTTCTTTTTACCTGAATAAATACTTTTTGAACTTTTACTGAGTCTCTGCAATCGATTGGCATCCTAAGCTGAAAGGCTTCTCTTTGCTCACCCCGTGTAAGTAACTGTTGCATTTGAAAGCTTTTGCTTTTGCTACTCTGCTGCATTTTGGTGGAATCTCCCCCAGAGAGGGTTAAATTGAGTCTAACCACTCAGAGATTACCACAACACCCCTGACGTTAAGTCCGGTCGTGTCTGACTCTGGGGATGGTGCTCATCTCCATTTCTAAGCCGAAGAGCCGGCGTTCGTAGACACCTCCAAGGTCATGTGGCCATTGGCATGACTGCACAGAGCACCGTTACCTTCCCAATGGAGCGGTACCTATTGATCTACTCACATTGGCATGTTTTCGAACTGCTAGGTTGGCAGAAGCTGGAGCTAACAGCCGGTGCTCACTCCACTCCCCAAATTCGAACCTGCAACATTTCGGTCTGCAAGCTCAGCAGCTCAGCGCTTTAACACACTGCACCACTGCATGTTTTTATTATGTGTTTTGTATTGTTTTTATCACGTTGGAAACCACCCTGAGTCCCCTGAGGAGCTAGGGCAGTATATAAATAAAGTTTTTTATATTATTGTATTATTTATGATTATCATGTCCCCCCTCCCTCTTTTGGTTTCCTTCCCCTTGGAAATTCTCTGGCCTTGTTTCCTGGGGAGAACTGTCAGGTTCATGGCCGGAATCACTGGTTTTCTGTGAGTTTTCTGGGCTGTATGGCCTTGTTCCAGAAGCTTTCTCTCCTGACATTTTGCCCACATCTGTGGCAGGCATCCTCAGAGGTTGTGAGCTATTCTCTGACTTCTTTGGCCACCCAGCCCTAAGGAAAGGCTCTTTCAAAACTTGACCTTCGCGCAGGAAGGAAAGGACACTCCGAGGTGCCTTTGGGGAGGAGGCAGCTCACACCCGCAGCCTCAGGCACCAGGGTGTTGTTGTGCATGGGTTGTTGTGCATTTCCCGGGCTTTATGACCATGTTCCAGAAGCATTCTCTCCTGGCGTTTTGCCCACATCTATGGCAGGCATCCTCAGAGGTTGTGAAGTAGATTGGAAAACTAAGCAAGGGAGAAATGCTGAGCAACTATAATATCAGACTACACAGAGAAGCTCTTGAAATCCACAAGCATGTGAACAATTTCAACAGGAAGGAGGAAACCATGAAAATGAACAAAATCTGGCCACCAGTATTAAAAAAACTCTAAAATGAGAACAAGGAACAATACCCTGAAAACAGAGGAATTCCAGACATTAATCAACACCTCTGTTGATTCTAACTCCCAACACCTCTGAACAAAAGATTGCCCCAGGCAGGAAGAAGCCAGGACTTGCATTTGGCAAGGTCATTAATACTAATCAAGGTGATTAATTAAAACATTCACACTGGCCTCCAACAGACAAGGGTTCCTTCTCCCAACCTGGACCTTCCACAGATATATAAACCTTCCTTGCTTAGTTTTTTTCCAATATACCTCACACTCTCCGAGGATGCCTGCCATAGATGTGGGTGAAACCTCAGGAGAGAATGCTTCTGGAACATGGCCATACAGCCGGAAAATGCACAACAACCCTGTGATTCTGGCCATGAAAGCCTTCAACAATACATTAAGCAAGGGAGGTTTATATATCTGTGGAAGGTCCAGGGTATGAGAAAGGACTCTTGTCTGTAGGAGGCCAGTGTGAATGTTGTAATTAATCACCTTGATTAGCATTAATGGCCTTGCCAGATTCATTCCTGCCTGGGGGAATCCTTTGTTCGGAGGTGTTAGCTGCCCCTGATTGATTCATGTCTGTAATTCCTCTGTTTTCAGAGTGTCGTTCTTTATTTACTGTTCTGAGTTTAGACGCCAGGCTTGAAAGCCAACTATTGTCACAGCAAGTTTCTGCAACAAAATGTGAGCCTCAGAGTCTCTCTGGTGCTTGAGGTTAGTTTATAGTAGACCTTACATTGCCTGTCCCAGTGTGAGCATTCGTGGGCAGAACTCAACTACTGCTCTCATTATTGCACAAGACTCAATGTCTTCCTGAACACTTACAATGGGTCCTTAGTATCTGGTTGGGTTTGGTTCCCTGACCCCTGGAGATACAAAATCTATTTATGCTCAAGTTCCAAAGCCATGTTTTGCATTTTAAGGGTAGCTAAAGGTTTTCCCTTGACATTAAGTCTAGTTGTGTCTGACTCTGGGGGTTGGTGCTCATCTCCATTTCTAAGCTGAAGAGCCGGCATTGTCTGTAGACACCTCCAAGGTCATGTGGCTGGCATGACTGCATGAAGCACCGTTACCTTCCTGCCAGAGCGCTACCTATTGATCTACTCACATTTGCATGTTTTCGAACTGCTAGGTTGGCAGAAGCTGGAGCTAACAGCGGGAGCTCCCCTCGCTCCCCGGATTCGAACCACTGACCTTTCCGTCAGCAGGTTCAGCAGCTCAGCAGTTTAATCCGCTGTGCCACTGGGGGCTCCATTTTAATATAGGCTAAAAGAGAAGACCAACCTCCACAATGACAAAGAAGAACATACACAGGGGGAAGATGGACTTTATCACACAAAACAGTCCCATGGCATTTACATGATCGTTGATCCTGGGAATTTAATCTTGAGAATGCTTTGTTGGTCATAGTTTCTGCTCTGTGGACGTCCCATTGGGGAGGGAACTCTGCCTCCCATAGTTCCATGGATTTGTTTTATAATTACTTTTTAAACATGTAATTTGAAATTTCTGTGAGGTTTATTTTAAAAACTTTTAAACTGTAACCTTTTGGCCCATCAATAGCAGGGAATGGCTAGGAGGCGATGTACCACCAATGTTGTGCATGACATTGTGCAATAGGAACCATCACAACAACAATGAGTTTTTGCTCCTATGCTGGTTGGTCACCTCCTTGAAATAAAGATCATAGACTTGTGGATATAAGTTCATAGAATCCTTGAGTTGGAAGAGATCACAAGGGCCATCCAGTCCAACCCCGTGCCATGTAGGAATACACAATCAAATCACCTCCAACAGATGGTTATCCAACCTCTTCTTAAAAAACTCTGGAGAAGGAGACTCCGCCACACTTTGAGGCAGCCTATTCCACTACAAAACATCTCCTACTGTCAAGGAGTTCTTCTTTTCCCTGCAATTTGAATCCATTGATCAATGTCCAGAGCAGTAGAAAACAAGCCTGCCCCTCCTCAATGTTCATCCTTCCAAATATTTAAATATGCCTGAGGGAGCTAAACGGGCCCAGCTACCTCAGCCATTTGTCATAGGGCTTGGTTTCCAAACCTGTGATCATTGACACGTTCTAACTTGTCAATATCCTTCTTGAATTGTGGTGCCCAGAATTGGACATAATTACAGGATATTGGGTTGAGGTTCTCCTTGGTGTGTGCCAAAATAAGAAGGCTAACCCGGAATGCTACTCGCCTTGGTTATTACTCAGAGTGTGCCAACTACTGCTTTATTTTGGGCTGCAGAATGTCTCCAATTGGGTTTGTTGACAAGGACCCTTCAAGACAAAGCCTGCTCAGTGTTAACCATTGTTTTACACTGCAGTGTGCCAAAATATCTGGCACTAACAAAGACCTCTGCTTCATGCTTTTGTTTCCCTGTCTTTTCTGTATTCATTTGGAAACTCCATACAATGAGTCAGACGGCGAAGGAGCCGAGGATGTGGCTTGGAAACAATGACCAAACGGGGGGCCGACGCCAGCCATTCCTGGAGTTTCCTGAAGTCTGATGCCAGTTCAATATGGAGCTGACAAAAACCAAACATGTCAAATTCCATCTGCAGAATCAAAAGAATCTTTAAAAGAAAATGTGCTGGAAATCAAAACTTTCCATGCCACCTTAATGGAAAGTCCAAGGCAGCAAAAATCCTGGAAATGTATCGTTTCTCCTTTGTGTTATGTTTATGCATAAACAAAATGAAGGGCCCTTTAAGGTCACATTGATATATCACTGATACTACTGCAATTGATATGGACCATTCAATTGAATACAGGGATTTCTGGTTTGGGAAGGGGTACTTTGAATCCTCAGACAGAGAGCTCTAGTGTCTTTAGTGGGTCGGGCTGTGGCGCAGCTGGCTAGTAAACAGCTGCAATAAATCACTACTGACCGAGAGGTCATGAGTTCAAAGCCCGGGTTGGGTTAAGCCCCCGACCATTAAATAGCCCGGCTTGCTGTTGACCTATGCAGCCCCGAAAGACAGTTGCATCTGTCAAGTAGGGAAATTTAGGTACACTTTATGCGGGAGGCTAATTTAACTAATTTACAACATCATAAAACTGCCAACAAAACATGAGGAAAGGAATGAGGAAGTACAGCCACTAGTGGATGGTGAAGCAACAGCTCCCCCTGTGGCCGGAATCATGAAGCTGGAAAAATGTTAAATGCCTCTGCGTCAGTCTATACTGCATGTTGTTTGTCTGTTGGCATTGAATGTTTGCCATATATGTGTTCATTGTAATCCGCCCTGAGTCCCCTTTGGGGTGAGAAGGACGGAATATAAATACTGTAAATAAATAAAATAAATAGTGTCTCAACAAACTACAAACTCCATGATTCTATAACATTGGTTCTCAACCTGTGGTCCATGTACCATCAGAGGTCCAGAAGAACTAAAACATGGTCCGCGATCTCACCATTGCTACTATGGATAATAACAGGTTTTTAGGCCTGTTCCTGGGGTTATTTGGGGTGTTGATTCAGAAAATTGCTCTGGATAGACCACATCAGCTCTAGATTATTAAATATAGTTTTCTGTGGGCGAGCAGATGGTGACTACTGGGTGGCATATGTTCTGTATCAGAAACTAGATGCAATGCAATTTTCTGAATCAGCACCCCAAATAACCAAACCAAATCTAAAGTTGACCAAAAAATTGATTCGTAATCCTTTTGGTACTAATGTTAGAGAGTGGTCCCTGGTCAAAAAAAGGTTGGGAACCGCTGTTCTATAGGATGGAGTTATGACAGTCGATGCAGAATCAAAATGAAATAATTGAATCTTAATAGAAAGCTACCTTCTGTGCTGTTATTGTGGAGGCTTTGGAGTAGAAAACAGTATAGAAAAGTTACTTTTTAAGGACTTGTGGATGCTGGGAATTGTAGTCGAATAATTACTTTTCCAAGAGCTTCATGTGATAATGTGGACTACTATACCATCCTGAACAAACTTGATTGTTTTTTATTTTAAAAGATATGCAGAGCTAGGCCAAATCTATATATATAAAAGAGTGATGGCATCACGGCAATTCACATAACAACAAAAGTACAGGCCCCCAACCTCAAAATTTGACAACACAACCCATCATCCACGCCTCAAGGTTGATACAACAAAAAGAAAAGAAAAATAAAGTGCTAATTAGAGGGAGAGCAATAATTTTTTTTATCCAATTGCTGCCAGTTTAGAGGGCTAATCTCTGCCCACTTGGTTGCCTAGCAACCAAGGGACAGCCAGGTTTCAGTTAGGGGACAGGCAGATTTAGGCCTCCCTTAGACTTCTTCCACAGATTATCTAATTTGCACTGGATTATATGGCAGTGTAGACTCAAGGCCCTTCCACACAGCTATATAACCCATTTATAATCTTATATTATCTGCTTTGCACTGGATTATCTTGACTCCACACTACCATATAATCCACTTCAGTGTGCATTTTATACAGCTGTGAAGAAGGAGCCTCATATAATCCAGTTCTGAGCAGATAATATAAGATTAGAAATATACAGTAGAGTCTCACTTATCCAACGTAAACAGGCCGGCAGGATAAGTGAATATGTTGGATAATAAGAAGGGATTCAGGAAAAGCCAATTAAACATCAAATTAGGTAATCGTTATACAAATTAAGCACCAAAACATCATATTATACAACAAATTTGACAGAAAAAGTAGTTCCATGCGCAGTAATGCTATGTAGTATTTACAGTAGAGTCTCACTTATCCAACACTTGCTTATCCAACGTTCTGGATTATCCAACGCATTTTTGTAGTCAATGCTTTCAATATATCATGATATTTTGGTGCTAAATTCATAAATACAGTAATTACTATATAGCATTACTGTGTACTGAACTACTTTTTCTGACAAATTTGTTGTTTAACATGATGTTTTGGTCCTTAATTTGTGAAATCATAACTTAATTTGATGTTTAATAGGCTTATCCTTAATCCCTCCTTATTATCCAACATATTCGCTTATCCAACATTCTGCCGGCCCGTTTATGTTGGATAAGTGAGACTCTACTGTACTGTATTTACAAATTTACCACTAAAATATCACAATGAATTTAAAACACTGACTACAAAAACATTGATTATGAAAAGGCAGACTGTGTTGGATAATCCAGAACATTGTATAAGCGAATGTTGGATAAGTGAGATTCTTCTTTAATATGAAATAATTACCGGGATAGAATAATGCAGAACAATATAATCTCTAAAACCAGGACAGTAAATAAACAGGGGAATTCCACACAGGAAACAATCAGGGCCAGCTAACACCTCCCAACAAAGTATTCCCATCATCAAAGTCTGGAAAATCCTCTGTTTTCTCAGGGCCACAGACAGTAGAAGCACATAAAATATCGCAAACAACATCACTCTGAAAACAAGGGTATTCCAGACAGGAAACAATCAGGGCCAGCTAACACCTCCCAACAAAAAGTTCACTCAGAGAGGAAACAGCCAGGCTTTAAAGCTGCAAGGCCATTACATCCTAATCATTTTTCCTAATTGCAGCATTCATACTTGCCTCCAACAAACAAAAAAAACCAATCAGAAATATTGTATATTCACAACCTTTAGGAAATAATATCCCCTGATGGCGCAGCGTGTTAAAGCGCTGAGCTGCTGAACTTCTGGACTGAAAGGCCGCAGGTTTGAATTGGGGAAGCGGAGAGAGCCCCCACTGTTAGCCCCAGCTTCTGCCAACCCAGAAGTTCGAAAACATGCAAATGTGAGTGCATCAATAGGTACTGCTCCGGCGGGAAGGTAACGCCACTCCATGTAGTCATCCCACATGACCTTGGAGGAGTCTATGGACAACGCCGGCTCTTCGGCTTAGAAATGGAGATGAGCACCAACCTCCAGAGTCAGACACGACTGGACTTAATGTCTGGGGAAAACCTTTACCCTTGACCTTAACTACCACCAATTCCTCAATACTTTATTTCCCATACCACCAGACTTCGCCACAGCAACGCGTGGCCGGGCACAGCTAGTTATATATATAGTAGAGTCTCACTTATCCAACATAAACGAGCCGGCAGAACGTTGGATAAGCAAATATGTTGGATAATAAGGAGAGATGAAGGAGAAGCCTATTAAACATCAAATTAGGTTATGGTTTTACAAATTAAACACCAAAACATCATGTTATACAACAAATTTGACAGAAAAAGTAGTTCAATATGCAGTAATGCTACATAGTAATTACTGTATTTACGAATTTAGCACCCAAAAATCACGATATATTGAAAACATTGACTACAAAAATGTGTTGGATAATCCAGAATGTTGGATAAGCGAATGTTGGATAAGTGAGAGACTACTGTACGTATATGTATATATGGCATTGAATTGTTGCCTTTGTAAAGCCACCCTGATTCCCCTTCAAGGTGAGAAAGGTGCGATTCAAGTGTGTTAAATACATACATACATACATACATATATACATAAGTTAATACTTGGATAGGAGACCACCAGAGAACATCAGGAATCTCCAGAAAGGGCTAGGAAAGTAACTTGCTTGAAATTGGAAGGGCAGCTGCCTGTCAATTAACAATATTGGGAAAGACAAACCAATGTTGTGACTCAGTGTGACTTTAGAATTACCGCAGTTTGATAACACTGAAACTGCCATGGCTCAATGCTATGGAATTATGGAGTTCGTTTTACAAGGTTTTTAGCCTTCTTTTCCAAAGAATGCTGGTGTTTCACCAAACTACAACTCCAGTGATTCCATAGCATTGAGCCATGACAGTTATACTGGTGTCAAACGTCATTAATTCTACAGTGTAGATGCACTCCAAGATGAGAAGCTGGAAACCTTCTTCTAGGAAACATTATCAAAGATTGATACAGCAAACGTTCTTCACACAGAATGAAATTATCTTTGGATTCTGGGGTCTTTTGTGGGATGTGGGAAAGCACATTCATGCCTGGCAGGCCCTCCAAAGCAAATTAATAATATTCAGGGTGTTCATTTGCTTTCCTGCCAGCACGTCCTAGGTGCTTTGCTTAACACAAAGGTAGCAATGTCTGAGTCAATCATCCACTTGAAGGAAATATATGGTACTTGACCTGACAACCACCTACATACAGCGATCTCCATATCGGTGCTGCTGTTGCCTAGATACAGGGATATCCAGCTGCAGGAAAATCTCATTTCCCGGGAAGATGGGCTATTCCCTCCTTCTAGGCAGCATTTAATACGAAATATTTACCATTATTTAGACAGATTTCTGTACTTTGTCCTAGAGACTGACTGGAGGGGAATTTCCTTTTAGCCACTAAATTAACCCTTCTTCGTCTTGGATAAGATTCTAATTTAACCAGCAGTTTCCATTTGAAATACATGTGCCCTTCCCCAGATACAAGTTAGGAATGATGTGAAAGCATGTGACTTGGCACCACTTTGAGTCAGTCTCTAAATGTGGTACTGGAAAGCATCCCTGCTTCCACCCCGGGTTCTCTTTGTTTATTTGTGGTTCTATTTATTTATTTGAGGAGCCCCGGTGGCGAAGTGTGTTAAAGCACTGAGCTGCTGAACTTGCAGACCGAAAGGGGCCAGGTTCAAATCCCGGGAGCGGAGTGAGCGCCCACTGTTCGCTCCAGCTTCTGCCAACCTAGCAGTTCGAAAACATGCCAATGTGAGTAGATCAATAGGTACCGCTCCGGCAGGAAGGTGACAGCGCTCCATGCAGTCATGCCGGCCACATGACCTTGGAGGTATCTATGGACAACGCCGGCTCTTCGGCTTAAAAATGGAGATGAGCACCAACCCCAAGAGTCAGACATGACTGGACTTAATGTCAGGGGAAACCTTTACCTTTACTTATTTATTTACATCATCATTACTATACAAATAGATGTAGCAGATTATACAAATAGATGTAGCAGGAATATTATTTGTACAGTCAGCCACATTTGTAGTGGTTAGGGGCAAAGAATCCCTGCAAAAAAAAATTGCCTTTTTTTAAACCAGAGGGAACATCTCTCTGGCATAAGGTGACTACAGAGTTACACTGGAGGACCAAGAGAATAAAAAAGTGATTTTTAAAAAATAAAATTCATGAATAATCAAATCTGCAAAAGTCAAACTCATAAATGCAGAGAGTCAACCATTCATTATATCCGTTTCTCTCTCCCTCCTATAAAATGTAGGTATGTGTATGTTTATGTGTATGTATTATATATGTCTGCGTGCATATACACACACTCACTCACAGAGACACATCATTATATATCACTGGTGTCCAAGTTTGATTGCCTTCCAAGTGTAGAGTCTTGGCAGTGGGTCCGCTGGTGACCGTAGAGGCCTACTTTTGATCTGCAGTGAGGACATTGATTTCCAGATGGAAGGCGGTCCCGACAATGGTTGGCTTGACGCATCTTCCTCTTGACGTGGTTCTCCCTTTTGCCCTGTATTCATGCAATTTAAAAATCCACAGCACCGTTGGGAACATCTGACCTCAGTTACAATGCTCGAGGGCCATGGCTTCCCTTTTCTTGGTGTTTCTGACATAGTTTTTAAAGTTAGCTCTAACCCTGTTAAATCTCTTTTGTTGTCCATTGACATTCCATTTTCCATTCTTGAGATGAGAGTAAAGTAACTGCTTTGGGCAATTACTTGATCGGACATTTGGACAATATGGTCAGTCCGGTGAAGTTGATGGCGGAGGATCATGGCTTCACTGCTGGTACTTTTTGCTTCTTCCAGGATGCTGACGTTTGTCCGCCTGTCTTCTTCTTAAGAGATTTGCAGGATCTTTCAGAGGCAACGCTGATGAAATTATTCCAGAAGTTGAGAGTGACGGTCCACATTTTACAGGCATGCACACATACATGCATATCCATACATATGTATGGATGGCAGGCATGTGAAACCTATTGGTCTCCATGTATTAGCAGAATTAAGGTATTCTATTATTCTAAGTGAGCAAGAGGGTTCAAAGGGATGGGCAATGACACAACAGGTAGTTTGGAAAACCAGGAATCTCCATGGAGTTTTGGAAGCATGACCCTTTTGAAGATTAATTGGCATTCATACTGTTTGGAATAATCATAACCTTTTGGAAAGTATGATCTTGTTAGAGACCATAACCTTTTCAAAAGGCATGACCTTCCTGAGAAGAGTTATAAACCCGCTTGAGTCTATCTTCTCCTTAATGGTAAATATCCACTAGTATTCATGCAAGGCTATTTAGGTTTCTCAGCTGTTAGACTGACATCCCTGGTTATCTCTTTGAACTGTTAGGAACAAAGATGTGCCAATACATAAAATATATAGCAGATCTTCAGAATTATTACTTCAGCTGCCCAAAAAGAAACATATACTCTTCCATAAAATATATTCCTTTCAAATCATGCTCTTAAGAGACCAAAAATAGTTGTTGTTAAAGGTTAGCATAACTGATTTATTTACACACTTCATGGATTGAGCATACATGTACATTTCTTATTGGTTTAGAGTTTGAACTGAATATTGACAATATAAACTGACTTCTCACTGCAGAATTCTGTGCTATACTCAACTATATTTCAACTGACTTCATAAATCAACTGATGCAAACAGATTGACGCAAACTCCAACACACACTGTACCGTACTGACTCTGAGGTAAAACAGATTCATACTCTAAAACATCAACGAACTTAACTGACTTCCAACTGACTTCTGATTCAAACAGATTCTAAAATGGAGTCTCAATCTAAAATTCTTAGATCTGGGTCACATGGTCTTTAGCCCCTCCCACAACTTCAAACAACATAGAGTTAAGGAAAAACTGCATGCCAATATATATACAATATAGTAAGCAATTTTAATTACATACATAACAAATATCTAGTATTGGAGGCTTGTAGAAGGTTGCTATTTCCAACAGAGGGTGGGCAATGACACAACAGGCAGAGGGCAATTTTTCATCCTATATCCACATGCATTTTTACCCTCAGCTCACAAATCCAAATGCTCTCATGTTGCCCTGTAAAGGGTCAAAGTAAAGGTTTTCCCTGATGTTAAGTCCAGTCGTGTCCAACTCTGGGGTTGGTGCTCATCTCCATTCTAAGTCGAAGAGCCGGCATTGTCCATAGCCACCTCCAAGGTCATGTGGCCGGCATGACTGCATGGAGCGCCGTTACCTTCCCGTCAGTGCAGTCCTCCTCAAATTGATAACTAGGATATATCCATTTCTGTTGCCATTTTGAGAGTGACTATTTTGGTGGTTCTCTTAGTTATGTTTGTAGAATTGACGGTGTTTTCGCAAGTTTGCATGTATTGGGAGGACTTTCCTGCCAATTTTTTTTTAAATGGCAGTAAAATAAGTTTTTAAAAGATGGGTAGAATTTGAGGAGCATTTGGATGGTCAGGGGCAAGCTACAAATGAGACTTCCAGGACTAGATGCATCCTGTGAGCACATTCCAACAACTGTATAACCGAAGGAGCCAATGCTTATTTATGGGACTAATCAATTTAAATTGATTTAGATAACTGAAGATCATCATTGCTCAAGTCTATTAAAAATGAAGACACAATAAATCAATGAATTTCAGAGAAAAGCCAAGACTCTTATTAGAACAACCTGAATTAGTGTATCAGATGGCATGACTTCTTTCATCATCAAGTAGAATTAGACACAATGATTTATAAAGCACTGTATTTATCTTTGATTTTTTGCCAGCTTACTGGTTTTTTAGAAATCATGTCAGAATCAACTTGAGAACATACTGCAAGTCACTTCTTGTGTGAGAGAATTGGCTGTCTACAGAGATATTGCCCAGGGGACGCCCAGATGAGTTACCATCCTACTGGGATTCTTCTCTCATGTCCCTGCAAGCTAGAGCTGACAAATGGGAGCTCACCCCATCTCACAGATACAAAACGGCAACCTTCAGGTCAGCAACTCAACCTTTAAGTCAGCAGTCCAGCCAGCACAAGGGTTACCCATTGCGCCACTGCGGCTCCTAGCTTTCTGGTTAAAGCTTACTGTACTCACAACTGTTTAGGAATTTATTCTAAAAGTTGAGAACAAGGAAATATATAGCTACCTTTTTCAAAGGTTAGATTCCTGAAGTTAAGGAAGATTGGTTGAGGAACATTAAATGGAAAGATAAAGAAGTAACAAAAGAAAATATATAAAACAATCTGAGCACTGTCAAGCCAAAGGAACACAAAAAATAAAAAAATAGTAATAGAAGGATTGAGAGTGGCTTAGGAAATCAAGATTTGCTGAGAACTGTCTCCCAGCCAAAAATATGGTCTAGTAAAAGTCAAGTTCTGTGTAAACATCACAACAAGATTTATGGCCAGAAGAAAGAAAAATATCCCCAAAGACGTAGCAAAATTGGAGATGTGTAAGTGCCAGTGGAAACACTGGAAAACCCAAGCCATTGTACAAATGGAACGTTCTCGAAAAATTAGGGCAAAAAGTCAAATTAAAGCCCAAAAGCCCCAAACGGAGTGTGTGTGTGTGTATGTGTAGCTGGAGTTTTTTTTTTAAATCCATTGATATATAATCGATCTTTTCCCCAGCACAACCGAAGCAAGATCTACACTGCCACATAATCCAGTTTTTGAATGCAAATTAACTGCTTTGAACTGGATTATATGAGTTTAGTAAAGGTAAAGGTTTTCCCCTGGACATTAAGTCTAGTCGTGTCTGACTTTGGGGGTTGGTGCTCATCTCCATTTCTAAGCTGAAGAGCCGGCGTTGTCCGTAGACACCTCCATGGTCATGTGGCTTTCATGACTGCATAGAGTGCCATTACTTTTCCACCGCAGCAGTACCTATTGATCTACTCATATTTGCGTGTTTTTGAACTGATAGGTTGGCAGAAGCTGGGGCTAACAGCGAGAACTCAGTCCGCTTCCCGGAATTGATCTGCCGACCTCGTGGTCAGCAAGTTAATCAGCTCAGTGGTTTAATCCACTGCACCACCGGGGGCTCCTATATGAGTTTACACTGCATATAATCCAGTTCAATGCAGAATTAATCTGATTTCAGAAATTGGATTATATGGAAGTGTAGATGGGGTCTGAAATTCAGTACCATATTGATAAATGGCATGTTAGGAAAAATAGCATCCCTTTGTCATAGGGCAAACAACACATTGTATGATCTTACCGAGCTAGCATAGTATAGCGGTTTGAGTGTTGTTTGAATTCGAATTGTTGTTCAGTGCTAGAAAACTGCTAGGCAAGGCACCTTTTCTCAGCCTTGGAGGAAGGCAATGGCAAATCTCCTCCAAATTGATCGTGCCAAGAATATCCTATGACTAGATTGCTATATGTCAGGTTTAACTTGAAGGCAGATAACAACACTGAAATTCTTATCAAGGTTAATTCAAGGCACGGAGCCGTTTAAAGTATTCATGTTACTCAGCTCTTGACTATACCGTTCCATTCTAACATAGACTGGCCAAGACCCACCCAATACAACGACCATTTGTCTGTCTCTTTGCCCATTCTAGACTACAAACAAATCTTGGTTGTGTATGAAACAAACAAAATATTTCTTCTGTTGTATTTCATAGTTAAGTAAACTTTGTACCCAATGCAATTCTAAGCTGCATCCACAGGAAGGTTAGGTGTCTAGACACTTTCTATGAAATGCTGGTGGGTGTGGGTCCACCAAACCTGTGCTTGAGGATCCATAGGGTTGAAATCATCACGATAGCCATGTTAAATATTTTAAAGGATGTCACATTGAGGAAGGTGAAAGCATTTTCTCAGCTGCTATAGACAATAGGAATTGTATTTTGGAAAGGCATGACTTTTTAAAGTCCATAACCTTTTGGAAAACCAGGAATCTCCATAGCCTTTTGGAAGCGTGACCCCTTTTTGGAGATTAACTGGCATTCACACTATTTGGAATAATCATAATCTTTTTAATCAAGAAGTATGATCTTCTTGAGAAGAGTTAAATACTCATTTGAGTGAATTAAGGCTCTTGTATAAGGTCTGGTGGCGAAGTGTGTTAAAGCACTGAGCTGCTGAACTTGCAGACTGAAAGGTCCCAGGTTCAAATCCCAGGAGAGGAGTGAGCGTCTGCTGTTAGCTCCAGCTTCTGCCAACCTAGCAGTTCAAAACACATGCCAATGTGAGTAGATCAATAGGTACCGCTCTGGCGGGAACGTAACGGCGCTCCATGCAGTAATACCGGCCACATGATCTTGGAGGTGTCTACAGACAATGCTGGCTCTTTGGCTTAGAAATGGAGATGAGTACCAACCCCCAGAGTCAGACATGACTGGACAACGTCAGAGGAAACATTTACCTATAAGGTCTGGTGAATGAATGGCATAAGCACTTTGCATTGTTTTAAACTTTGTATATTATATTTTATGACCATTTTAACTGTTTTAATGTTTTAGTTCATTGTATAATGGTGTAACAGCATCAATTGTAAACCAACTTGTAAGCCGCCCTGAGTCCCCTCGGGTGAGAAGGGCAGGGTATAAAAAATTTAAATAAATAAATAAATAAATAATCTTCTCCTTAGTGGTAAATATCCACTAGTATTCATGCGAGGCAAATTAGGCTTCTCGGTTGTTAGACTGATATACCTGGTTATCTCTCTGAGATAATATATAGCAGATCTTCAGAAGTATTATTTAAGTTCCCCCCCAAAAAAAATTACTCTCCCATAAAATATATTAGTTTTTAAATTATGCTCTCAAGAGACCAAAAATAAATAGTCTTAGTTAAAAGTAACATAGTTGATCTACTTACAAACTTCATGTACTCAGCATACAAGCACATTTCTTATTGGTTGATAGTTTAAACCAGTGGTTACCAACTTTTGGTCCTCCAGGTGTTTTGGACTTCATCTTCCAGAAACCCCAGTCATTTTACCAGCTGTTAAGAATTGTGGGAGGTGAAGTCCAAAACATCTGGAGGACTAAAGATTGGGAACCACTGATTTAAACAATCTGTTCTCTAGCATTCTGCTTCAGTCTCTTCTCTGTTGCATATAGACTAACACTCTCTTCAGTCTAATACAGGCATGGGCAAACTTCAGCCCTCCTAGTGTTTTGGACTTCAACTCCCATAATTCCTAACAGCCTACCAGCTGTTAGGAATTGTGGGAGTTGAAGTCCAAAACACCTGGAGGGGCGAAGTTTGCCCATGCCTGGTCTAATATGTGACTGAACATTGACTCAATAAAGACTGACTACTCACTGCAGCATATTGACACTACCACCTGCATTTTGCTGACTTCATAAACTGTACTGTACTACTTCTGATGCAAACTAGCTTCTAAAACGGAGTCTCAGTCTGAATAGTCCCAGATCAGGTCACATGGTCAGCAGTCCCTTCACAGCCTCAAACAACGCAGACATATACATACAATATAATAAGCAATCACAATTATATATATATACATAACAAATAACTAGCATAGGAGACTTGAAGAAGGTTTCTATTTCCAACATTGGAGCAATGGATCCGAATTGCAGGAAAAGACATTCAACCTGAACTTTGTAGCTGTTCAGAAGTGGAATATGCTGCCTCAGAGCGCAGTGGAGTCTCCTTCCCTGGAAGTTTTTAAACAAAGGTTGGATGGCCATCTGCCAGGAGTGCTTTGATTGTGTATTCCTGCATGGCAGAATGGGGTTAGACTGGGAAGTCTTTGGGATCTCTTCCAACTTTATGATGCTGCAAGGGTGACATTTTTCAAGATATTTGGGAACAAGAATATTTAGAGACAGAGTGGTTGGATTCCAGTGCCAATGTTGCCCTGTGGGACCTGTCTTTGGCTGCCATCCCTACTTTCTCAAATTCAGTGGCAAATCATCAAATATTGGATGACAGAGTGGGAAAGGGCATTTTGAGAAAGAGGAGACACTTTAAAAAAATTGTCACTGAATTTTAAATGTGGCAGACTCTTTTTATACATTCATGTATTTTTTGGCGAGGAGACTACAAAAATGACCTTGGAGCTACATGTGATCCAAGGCTTGCTTATTCCCACACCTAATTTTAACCAGCAGAATGATATTCTGTAGCAAAGAACATTCATTATGTCCCTTTTTCAGAACTATGTTTTAAAATAATTAAAATAAGGGATAACCTTTTGCAAGAGTAGATGTTTGGCACTCCTGCTGTCATCTCAATATAGACTGTTGGCAATGTTGCATTAGATACATATTAGTGGAATAGGCTGAACTGACGGGAACACGATGAGCCTAAGGCTGGGCATAAATATAGCAGCAAAACAGGGAAGCAGAAGGGGCATCTGTGACCCACAACCCAAGATGTACAGAGGAAACATATTCTGTTGGTGTTTCATTCAAAGTATTCCAAGTGCATCCCATTTACAGATTGTGCGTGGCTAAATAACAATAATGCTTATTCTCCACACATGGCAAAACGGGTGAGGAATGGCATCCATTTATTTATTTATTATTTACAGTATTTATATTCCGCCCTTCTCACCCCAAAGGGGACTCAGGGCGGATCACATTATTCACACATAGAGCAAACATTCAATGCCCATAAACACATCAAACAGAGACCAAGACAGACAGACGCAGAGGCAATTTAACCTTCTTCTGAGGGGATGTTTGATTCTGGCCACAGGGGGAGCAGCTGCTTCATCATCCACTCTGACGGCACTTCCTCATTCCAGGTTGTAAATTAGTTAAACTTGCCTCCCCACTTTTATAAGTGGTACCTTATTTCCTACTTGATAGATGCAACTGTCTTTCGGGTTGCTAGGTCAGCAACGAGCAGGGGCTATTTTTATTTTTAATTATTTTTAATTTTAATTTTTTTTAATTGATGGGTGCTCACCCCGCCACGGGCTGGCCTCGAACTCATGACCTCATGGTCAGAGTGATTTATTGCAGCTGGCTGCTCAACATCCTGCGCCACAGCCCGGCCCCATTTCACAATAAGCTCAGTTGAGATCTATGGGGCTTACTTAGGCCAAGTAAACATGTCTAGGATGGCAGACTCACATATTCCGCATGGATGTTTTCCACCCTTCCTAGGCCAAATTTAAATTGTGCATAATTTACACCCAGTTCTATGTAGCATATCTAGAAAAAGACATAAACACTAAATTAATATGTAGAGTGCATCTAAATCGTAGAATGAATGAGTTTGACACCACTTTCACTGTCTATGGAATCATGGGGTTTGCAATTTAGCAGAGTAGTTTTTTTCGTGTCAGGAGCAACTTGAGAAACTGCAAGTTGCTTCTGGTGTGAGAGAACTGGCCGTCTGCAAGGATGTTGCCCAGGGGATTCCCGGATGTTTTTATGTTTTTATCATCCTTATGGGAGGCTTCTCTCATGTTCCCGCATGGAGCTGGAGCTGATAGAGGGAGCTCATCCACACTTTTCCTGGGTTGGTTTTGAACAGGCAACCTTCAGGTCAGCAATCCAATCTTCAAAAGTAGATGAAAATCTTGTACAACTAGAACTCCCAAGATTCCATAGCATTGAGCCATGGCAGTTAAAGTGATGTCAAACTGCATTCATTCTACAGGGTAGAGATGAACCCATAGTTAAATTAGTGAAAGCATACCAAACTCCGTTAAAGACATGTATACTAAGAGTTAAAAGGCTGCTTAAATACAAATATATTTGCCTGCTGGTGGAACAAGAACAGACAGAGTCAACCGAACTTTAAGTGGGAGAGAAATTCAACAACATGGGAACAACCACCAAGAAAACCCTGCCACACTAAACACACCTGTGATGGTGAAGGGACCATGGACCAGAAATTAGTAGACTTTGGCATATATAGCTTTGCCTCTGCTTATATCATATTAGCTTCATATAGACAACAAACTCTTTGTATGAGCCAAAGTAACAAAGGACCTGTGCCCCTCCCTTTCTCTTGAGCTGGTACCTTTCTCCAGAAAGTACCAAGGCCAAATTCTAGCTTGAGATCAACAAGTGAGATCATAGACACCACTTGTGCCAAAGAGGTATGAAGGTGAAGAAGACGCTCAGAAATTGGTCAAGTTTAGATAAGTCGAGATATACTGTATATCCTTTGTTTACGACACCACGCTTCGCGGCAGCCATTTGCAAGTACAAACCTTTTGGGGTGTACGGCTGTCCCGCCTTCTCATAGCTATGTGAAAATGAACTTTGCTTTTGTACTCTCATGAGACTGGATTTTCTCTCATTGCCTCCTGTGCCAGAACTCCTTTTTGAGATAAATTGTCTTACAATGGTAGTAAGCCCTCCATTAAAGATCTTAAAAATCATTTTGGGTAGTTTGGACCCAAGTCACAGGGGGCTATATAAGTTGTAACCTGCACTTTGGATTGTGTTTGGAAACAAGATTGGTAGCCAGTGACATGGTTTCAACCAAAGAGTAATGTGTTTCCTACAATCAGCAGTCCAGGTGCAGCATATTCGAACCACTGCAGTTCCCCAACAGTTTTTAACAGCAGCCTCCCATAGAGCATGTTACAGTAATTCAAATGGGATGTAATGAAGGCATGTGTCACTACAGCTTAGTCTGATGCTTCCAGGAGCGGGCACAGCTGGGCACTGGTTTTCGCTGTGCAAAAGCACCCCTCGCCACAGCTGAGCATCTGGACTCAGATCCTAGCCCATGAGTCCGTCCAAACAGCAAACTCGAGACTGCAGGGAATATGAAACCCCATCCAGATCAGGCTGAATCCTTATTTCTTGATCTGTCTTTCAAGTGATCAAGATCACATTTATTCCTTTTAATTTGTCTGCCCTCATCTAGTCTGTCAATTGACAGCTGGCACAGGTTTAGTACTGAGACAGTCTTCTTGAAATTGGATGGAAATGAGAAAGAGAAGCGTGTCATCAGGCTGTGGCGCAGGCTGGTAAACAGCTGCTGCAATAAATCACTCTGACCATGAGGTCATGAGTTCGAGGCCAGCCCGTGACAGGGTGAGCACCCGTCAATTAAAAATAAAATATAGCCCCTGCTCGTTGCTGACCTAGCAACCCGAAAGATAGTTGCATCTATCAAGTAGGAAATAAGGTACCACTTATAAAAGTGGGGAGGCAAGTTTAACTAATTTACAACATTGGAATGAGGAAGTGAGGAAGTGCCATCAGATGATGAAGCAGCTGCTCCCCCCATGGCCAGAATCAAACATTCCCTCAGGAGAAGGTTAAATTGCCTCTGCGTCTGTCTGTCTGTTGTCTCTGTCTCAGTTCGATGTGTTTATGGGCATTGAATGTTTGCCCTATATGTACATAATGTGATCCTCCCTGAGTCCCCTTCGGGGTGAGAAGGACGGAATATAAATACTGTAAATAAATAAATAAATAAATAAATAAATAAATAAATAGTGATACTGAACCTCAAGGTTTGCTTGCTTAGAAGAGAGTTACCATTGTCTTCCTTTGAGGCTAAGAGAGTGTGAATTGCTCAAGGCCACCCCGTGGTTTCCATGGCCGAATAAGGAGTTCACACCCTGGACTCCAGATTCATAGTCCAAAGCCCAAAATATTACATAAAACTAGTTCCACTAGAACTGCTGCAAAACAGGTTTTCTCCCAAGTTCTGCCCAGAGATATACTCCAAAAGGACATTATTGTTGAGGGTATCAACAGTCCAGCAGGACCTTGTCTCGTTCCCAGTGAAGGTCATCCACCAAGGCAACCAAAGTTGTCCCCATCTCATAAGAAGTCCTAAACCTGATTGAGATGAATCTAGATAATCCATCTGATCCAGTAACCCCTGAAGTTTCCTTTTTAAACCAAGTGCAATTCAAAATATCTACAGTCTCATAAAAATACACTTTCCTCCATAAATAACCTGCTAGTGCTGTGTTTTTTCCAGTACATGCATTACATGTACTTAAGGCTCGGAAATACTTAGTTAAGAATTAATTTGCTGCCTCTGATTCATTATAATGTTCCGCAGCAAATGAAGCATTAATTATTTTAATCATTTAATGCCAGCACCATGAATTTAGAGAAGCAATTAATGGTTTGTGAGACAAGAATTCATCACTGCTGCTTTAGTAATTTTAAATATTTGTTTAAAATAGGCTCTGTTTAACAAATTATTCCAAAAATTAATGTTATGACTTCTTGGCAAATTCATGTTGAGTTACCTTAATCTGATGATTTAATATGAGAACTAACATTAATATTCCCAAACTCTGCATGTATTCTGTTAATGTCTACTGGATGACACAGAGCCCTATAGATTGTGGAAACTGCTCTTGATTTCATCTCTATGCCTTCAATCTAGTGCAGTGGTTCTCAACCTTCCTAATACCACGACTCCTTCTTCATGTTGTGGTGACCTCCAACCATAATTTTTTTTGCTACTTCATAAATATAATTTTGCTACTGTTATGAATCGTAATGTAAATATCTGATACGCAGGATGTATTTTCATTCACTGGACCCAATTTGGCACAAATACCCGATATGCCCAAATTTGAATACTGGTGGGGTTGAGGTGGAATTGATTTTGTCATTTGGGAGTTGTAGTTGCTGGAATTTATAGTTAACCTACAATCAAGGAGCATTCCGAACTCCACCAACGATGGAATTGAATCTAACTTGGCACACAGAACTCCCACGACCAACAGAAAATACTGGAAGGGCTTGGTGGGCATTGACTTTGAGTTTGGAGTTGTAGTTCATCTACATCCAGAGAGCACTGGGGACTAATGATGGGTCTGGACCAAACTTGGTACAAATACTCAATATGCCCAAACGTGAACACTGATGGAGTTTGGGGAAAACAGACCTTGACATTTGGGAGTTGTAGTTACCTACAATCAAAGAGCCCCTTGAACCCCACCAACGATAGAATTGGGCCAAACCTCCTACACAGAACCCCCATGACCAACAGAAAATACTGGAGGGATTTGGGAGGAATTGACAGTGATTTAGGGGAGATGTAGTTCACCTACATCCAGAGTGCACTGTGAAACCAAACAACAATGGATCTGGACCAAATTTGGCACAAATACCTGATACGCCAAAATCTGAATACTGGTGGGGTTGGGGGTGGAGATTGATTCTGTCATTTGGGAGTTGTAGTTGCTGGGATTTATAGTTAACCTACAATCAAAGAGCAATATGTGTTTTCTGGTAGTTTTTGACGACTCTTCTGACACCTCCCTCGCGACCCCCCAGGGGTCCTGACCCCCAGTGCATCATGGCAAGTATTAACTGCTTTGGGTCTTTTTTAGAAAGAGAAAGCAGGGTAGAAATAATAATAATAATAATAATAATAATAATAATAATAATAATAACAACAACAACAACCCCCCATCGGGTGCCACCTTGTCGTTGGCGGGGGGCTTAACCAGCAGGTTCAACCAAGCCAGAGTGGTCTCAACTGAGAAGTAGAATTAAGTGCACCCAATCCATTTAAATATGGTAAAACAAACTCTAAAGAAGTCTATACTGGCTCGGTCGTCACCCAGGATAATAAGGACCACGGCGAGTGCTACTCCTGCGCACCCTTCGACAAGTGGGCTACAGGAACCAGGACCCATTGCTGTAGGACAACTGGAAGCAAAACAACTACAGAAGCGGAAGAAATTCTCAATGCCACAGTCCTAGACACTTGGGAAGTGTCCGACGTGTGATCCAATACAACAGCCAGCAGAGTGTCTGCTGTGGACTCATCTTGTTGTATTTCAAATAATAATAATAATAATAATAATAATAATAATAATAATAATAATAATAATATGCATGTGTGGTATTGAATTGAATTCTGGGCCTCCTTCTCTCCCTTCCTCGTCCCTAGATTGGGATTCATGTCAGATAATATAATTTTAAAAGATACTTTGCTCTTGTGTGCCTTCAAATTGTTTCCGACTTATGGTGACCCTAAGGCCAATCATGTTTTTTGGGGGGGGCTGAGGTTGTTTGATTCAGCCAAAGTTACAAGTGAGTTTTAATAATCTTGAGGCAAATGGATTTGATAGAAACACAAGCTCTGGACAGTCCAGATGCCACTTTAGAGCCCTTCGCTTTGAACAAAGACCAAAAAGGACACACTGCCTTTCACAGACTTAGTCTACCATTGCAGATTTGTGTTTGCTTTGGCAGTGTGCTTTAACAGGGTTAAGCAAGTATAAACATTGATCACAAGAGGTGAGGGCCAGGCCTTGACATAAGTAAGCAAAGTCTAGGGAGGCCAAAAGATCAGCTCATATCCTCAAACTGCACTTGTAAGCACATTTTTGGTTCACCCTGAATATCTCTTAAAACCCTTCCAGACAGACCTTATATCCCAGGATCTGATTCCAAATTATCTGGCAGTGCTGACTCATATAATCCAGTTTAAAGCAGAAAACTTGGGATCAGATCCTGGGACATAGGGCCTGTCTGGAAGGGCCCTTAGATACTTAGTAGATACTATTAACCAACCTTCACCTTTGGTTTTTCCTTGCTCTCTGGGTTAAGCATAGTGTTATTATGAATTTGCAATGATCACAAAAGAAGCCTTAACAATTTCAGGGTGTGCTTAAGTAGAACTTCCTTTTCTTTGAATGACTGTGTCGACTTTTGTCTCCACAATGGAACAGAAAACATGAATTCAAGGCGGAGTTTTGGACACTGCCCAGTCTGTATACATAGTCTCCCAAGTGGAAACTATAGCATATTCACATGGCAATGTAGGGAATTTTTTTATGCTCTCTGTTTGTGGACACTGTCTGCTTTAGCCATTGAAATTTAGTGCTGGTAGTTTGTGTGCAACCTGTTTCAGTCACAAATTAGCCACAATTTATGTAATCTCAAAGATTAATGAGGATCTGGTTCAGGTCCAAGTTATTTGACAGTTCATATTTCCCCATATTCCTTAATTCCTTATTTCTGTGTATGGTTGTGAAAGTTGAACAGTGTTTGGATTGAGGGTGGGGGAAGAAACCCAGGAGGAAGTGGGTTAAAATAACCCGCTTTCTCATGGCTTTCTACCCTATCTGGAAGGTACCTTAGAGAAATCATCAGCCATGGCACTTAATCAAAATAGATTAACAATTGAATGGATAAAAATCTCACATTCATGAAAGAATAGGGTACTGAACATTATTTTTTATTGTGCTTTTCAAATGAAACTGCCAAAAATACATTAAAAACAACTATATAAAGAAAATTATCTCATCTTCTACCTAACTGATAAGTGGTGCAATTAGGCCATTTACACTTTGGATTGATTATTATTTATATATACACACACCCCACTTTGGTGGTAATGACCGAAATCCAATTGTTATTCTCAAGCAGAGTAGACCTTTTGAAGTAATTACTAAATAGTCAGTCTACCCTTCTGCAAATCCTATTGATTAAACTGATCAATTGTGGCTCTTGCTGAGTACCAATTGAGCTTAGGTTCTGACATTCTGTTACTGATATACACATGCATAAGTCATGGTGCGCATGTAAAGTGAATTATTTGCCAGAGTGCAAAATATGTATTCTGCGGATGATGGTGGAAGTGAAGTTGTGCATACAGCATGCCTTGTGATTATGCACTCTAGTTACACATTACTTATTGTGTATTGAGCATTGCGTTGTGGTACACATGCCTCATCTACACTAACCATTTATTGCAGTTCCAAGCTAGCTTCAAACAGTGGCAGCCAGACAACAAGCTCCCACAAAAGTCCACTGAAGAAAGCTCTTAATGTGCATCAGTGATCTGTGGTTTGTGTGATCACCATCTGGGCCTCAAACTGGTTGCAGGATTCCCTAATTTTTAAGTTGTTGTTGTTGGCAAGTTGTTGTTGTTGTTACATATATAGACATATGCATAAGTCATGGTGCATATGGGGGGTAAATTATTGCCGATCTTCTTGCCAGTATTATTACATATGTGTAATAATTAAAAAATCATCTGCGTAGCAAAACCACTTTCTTCAAAACTCTTTTGGAACTGCAAAAAATGAGCAATGTAGATGAGGCCTGTATTGATCAATGTTAGCATCCCATATGAGGGATTGCTTAGTGCTAGTGTGGCATCTATTTGTACTTTGCTGACACTATGTTGCATTGCATCCAAAGTATGTTAGCATCCTTACATCAAAATGAGGTAAGCAATTTAAAAGGATCCCATGCCACCTTTGTTAAATAATATTTGGGGACTTTATCACACCAGCCTGTTCTTCTAAAATGTTGTTTAAGCAAATGGAAACATAATGTTATTGGAATTATCATCTTCATGGTTTTCTGCAACTGCGTACTGCTGGCATTTTGTTGGTGTGAATTCCCATAATCACTCTTTTACACAGTCTCACTGCCCATGTTTTCACTACTCAGTGCATGTGCCCTGCATTTTTAACCCCCCCCCCCTCATTTTGCTGAAATGGTGTCGTTATGTAGTGTTGCTGTTCTCACAAGACTTTTCTCTACTTTGCAATATTGGAACTGCAGCTGAAGGGCATTATTGCACAAGGAAGAGTGCTGTTAGAACAGTGATAGTGGATGCATTGACATCTCAATCATGATTCAAGCTTAACATAACAGTGGCAGAACCACAGCGTCATGCAGTAAGCCCCTTCCAAGAGTGCTTTCATCCTGTTGCAATTGCGGGTTGTCCTAAGACTTAACTTTCTGTTTGTATCTAGTCCTCCTTTTGACCACTCCCTGCTTTTCAGCATTTTTGTTTTACTGATCACTTGAAGGGCAATATGTGGCCCATGACCCACATCTTGCACACAGATCTAGCCAATGAAGCATGCAATCTGCAAGCATAGGCATGTATTCCTTCCGCAAATCCAACTCTGATTAAAACATTTGAATAGGCCATGAAACAACCTCAGTCCAGATTAACATTCCATACCATATGTGGTTTGTTTATTTTATGTAGTTGTTATTTGGATTGGTGCCCCTCCCTATCTCAAGGGCTGAGGGCAGCTATCAGAAAGGTGACTAAAAACAAAGAAACTCTTGGCAACTTAAACACTAACAAATGTATTAAACTTTCATCAGCTGGAGTTCATTTCCTCAGAAATATGATTGAGGGACATATTTGAGTTCATGCTCATTCAAAACCACACACAGACACACCATAAATTAAACCCAGGAAAACGAAAGCTTAGCAGCAGTCGGAAATATGAGATCAAAGCAGGTGGCTGAATATAATTTTAAAATGCTATAATTAATCATTCCTTTTCTCCAGTGGTCCCTGGACAGTGAACATTTCCTAGTCTTCCCTATCCCATTCATGGCTTGATAAAAGTGTTAATCATCCCAGCAGATTTCAAGGATGCCACCATCATCACCCTTTTCTAAAAGGAGGAAAGAACAGACTGTGGAAACTATCAAGGTATGTCCCTTCTAACCTCTGCTGAGAAAGTCTGTGAAAGAATCCTTGCAAACCTCCTTCTCCCTGTCTCAGAAGACACCCTCCCAGAAACCCAGAACAGCTTCCGCCCTTCCAGAGGAACAGTGGACATGATCTTCACTGCACAACATCTCCAAGAAAAATGCAGGGAACAAAATCAACTTCTTTACATGGAATTCATTGACTTTGCAAAGGCATTTGACACAGTGAATCACAGAGCTATCTGGACCATCCTCCAAAAAATCAGATGCCCTGACAAATTTGTGCACATCCTGTGGCTCCTCCACGACATGATGGCAACAGTCTTGGACAGCAACAGCTCCCAAAGTGACCCATTTAAGGTGAAATCAGGTGTCAAACAGGGATGTGTAATTGCCCCAACTGTATTTTCCATCTTCATTGCTGTGACATTTCATCTTGTTGGTAGGAAGCTTCCCACTGGTATGGAAATCATCTATCAGACAGATGGCAAACTATTTAACCTCAGCAGACTAAAAGCCAAAGCCAAGGTCACAACAACATCTGTTATAGAACTCCAATATGCTGATGATAACGTAGTCTGTGCTCATTCAGAAGAAGATCTCCAAGCCACTCTAAAAACCTTTGCAGAAGCATATGAGAAGTTCGGCCTCTAACTGAACATCAAGAAAACCAAAGTGCTGTTTCAGCAGGCACCAGCCAATCCCTCTGCAATGCCAGAAATACAGCTTAATGGTATAACTTTAGATAACTTTGACCATTTCCGCTATCTTGGCAGCCACGTCTCCACAAAAATCAACATCGATACTGAAATACAACACTCTATTGTCATGGGACCAATTCCCAGGGCTGAATTTGCAAGCCCTGGATTTGGAGCCATAACATAAACAATCCTGAATGCCTCAGGAAAGCACCTGGCAGCAGAGCATGGGAACTCGGGGTTGAAAATCTAAACAATTATAATGAGTAGTTTGTGTGGGAATAGTAGAAATGTGAGACAGGGGGTGGGATTTGGTGATGATATTTACGTGTGGTGTTACGTTGCAACCAAGGTGATAAAATTGCTTGTATGTAAACATTATGTCATTCTCGACTTTTCCAAGTCGTGTGTTCTTCAATAAAGATCGGTTCTGATAGCAGCTGTCTTTGATCTGCGTTCATGCTGGTTGTTTGAAATGAGCAGGACAATTAAGTCGAGAATCCCCATTCTCACCCTCCTGCGGAGCCGCAGTGAAGTGGAAATGAGTGGAGGGGGCGATCAAAGCCCGAAAGGAGCAGAGGGGCCCTTGCCAGAGGCTCGGCCGCTGGGAGAGGAAACGCTACAAGCTATCGCTTCCTCTACCGGATACCCCAGACCGAACGGAATTACCCAGAGAATCCCCAGAGGAGGGAGAGGTGTCTCAGCAGCTGCAGAGACCAGTTGGGGGTCTGGAGGGAGCATGCCGGAGACCGTGGCCCTACGGTTGTCTATCTTGGAGACCAACCTGTCCAGGCTGTCGGAGACCGTGGGAAGATTGGTGCCGCTGTTGGAGGAGAATCTCCAGAAGGAGCCCACTCGATACGGTGCCGAAAGAGAGCCGAGTAAGGACGAGGCTTGGGGCCAAAGGGGCCAGCGCGCATCGATGCAGAGCCCGGCGGCGGCAGGCGGCGATGGAGACGAGGAGTACTGGCAGGAGATGGAGTTCAGGGAAAGGATGGCGCGCGAGGAGGAGCGCCAGCGAGCCTTGGAGACTCTGAGACCGCCAACTCCAACAGTACTACCGACCCCCCGAATGGGTGTCGGGGTTGAAAGACCGCTGGGACCAGGGATCGGCTCCAGCGGGTTAATGGATGAAGGCGAGGAGGAGCCGGAGATCCCCGAAGACGGGGAGGATGCCCCATACGGCGAAGGAGTGCGAAGTGCGGGGGCTACAGCAGGACCTGCATTCAAATGGGTGGAAGGGCCGACAGCAGCAGCGGAATCCCGAGGGCCGCGGGGAACGACCGCTGGGCTGGGACGCGGAATGATCAAAGGGCCAGCTCAGGGGAACCTGATGCAACCCCTCCCCAGACTACCCATGCAAAGGCAGAGGGCTGCAGAATGGATGCCTAGGAGAGAGGAGCTCAAACTAGAATTCGGAGGGGAGTCTTCCGAACTGAACTTTTTCCTCATTGGCATCAGAGGATACATGGAGGACAATGCACACACAGTCCCCTCCGAAGGAAGCATGGTGCGGGCCATTGGTAATACTCTGAGGAGGGGAGCGGCCAGCTGGTATGTGCAACTACATGCCAGACGCAACCCGTGCTTGAGGTCAGTGCCCCAATTCCTCGCCGCACTGGAAAACCGATTTAGAGACCCGCTGGAGCAATTGAGGGCTCGAGACCAACTAAAAGGAATAAAGCAGAGGGATAAGACGGTACCCGAGTACGCAGAAGAATTCCTCCATCTCGCGGAAAGGGTACCAGAGTGGTTCGAAGTGACCAAAGTGGAAATATTCAAAGAGGGACTGCGCCCCGAGGTGTTTAGTTGGGCGGCACACAGAGATGACCCAGAGACACTACAGGGTTGGATTCAACTGGCAGGGCGCGTCGAATCCACCCTGTCCCAAGTAAAGCGCTTCCGGAGCGGCGGCGGCGGCGGCCAGCAGAGATCGGTGGCGAGGGGTCGGGGAGAAACGAGGAAGCAGGAGAAACCCGGAGGGAGGCCGGGAATCCCCTTCAAAGGAGACGACAACAGACCTAAACCGGGATGCTTTGTATGTGGGAAGACGGGCCATCGGGCGGCAGAATGTTGGGCCCGAAAGGGAGAACCGCCCAAAGCCTCAAAGCCCACGCCAGCAGCCGGGAGACGAGCGGAGGAGGAGGTGCGAGAATCTCCGGAGAGGCTGGTGAGTCAAGACAAACGCATGCTGGTGGTGCCGATCTGCTTGTCGGGGTTAGAGAATCGGGCCACCTGTAGAGCGTTCGTGGATTGTGGTTGCTCTAGGAACATTATAACTCCGGAATTAGCAGGGGCACTAAAGTGCCAGCAGACGCTGCTTGACTCCCCAATTGCATTTTCGCAGCTAGATGGATCAGTTGCTGCTGGGGAAGTATCTACGAAAGAAATACAGGGGATCCCATGTAAAATTGGCAAATGGGAAGGAAGAATATCCTTTGTGATAGCCCCTATTGCCACATACAATATCATACTAGGGATTCCATGGCTTGAACAGGCAAACCCCGCAGTGGATTGGAGAGGAAAGAGCCTGACATTTAAAGAGCAACAAACACAGTGGGAGATAAGCAAAATAGCAGAGGAAGAGAGCGAGGAAGATGAAGGGGGGGAAATAGACCAAGAACTATTGCCCCCTGAATACAGGGACTTTGTGGATGTGTTCAATCAGAAAGAGGCAAGTAAATTACCTCCCAAAAGGAATATAGAAGTAGAAATCGAAATAACCCCAGGAGCAAACTTACCAAAACCAAAAGTGTATCCCATGTCTGTCCAGGAGAAGGAGGAATTGAGGAAATACATTGATAAGAATCTGGCGCGAGGCTTCATTAAGCCGTCCAGCTCCCCTTTGGGAGCCCCAGTATTATTTAGGAGAAAGAAAGACAACTCTTTAAGGCTGTGCATTGACTATCGAAATTTAAATGCAATTACTAAGGATAATAAATACCCTATGCCCTTAGTAAAGGATCTGATTACCGTGTTAAAGGAAGGAAGCATATTTACCAAACTTGATTTAATTGAAGCTTATCATAAATTAAGAATCAAACCCGAGGATACTTGGAAAACTGCATTTTCCTGCACATTCGGCCATTTTGAATATAAAATTTTGCCTTTTGGATTAAAAAATGGAGGCGCTTGTTTTATGCAGCTTATAAACGAAATCTTACATCCACTATTATATCGAGGAGTATTCATATTTTTGGATGATATCCTTATCGTAAGCGAGGACAAAGAGCAACACATTGAACTAGTCCGGGAAGTTTTGCAAAAACTGAGGGAAGCAAAACTGTATGCGAAACTCTCCAAATGTGAATTTAATAAAACGCAAATTGACTTTTTGGGGTATCGAATATCTCCGGAGGGGTTAGCTATGGACCCATCCAAAGTGTCGGACGTAAGGGAATGGGGAGTGCCTCAAACCAGGAGACAATTGCAATCGTTCCTAGGATTTGCAAATTTTTATAGATCATTCATAAAAGGCTTTGCACAGATAACCGCACCCCTCACAGAACTTTTGAAAACAAAAGGGAAAAGGGGAGACAGCGAAAGTGAAAGCCCCTGGCGCCAAGTTGAGCTGGACGCCAGAATGCCAAAAGGCTTTTGAAACCCTAAAAGAACGCTTTACAGAAGAACCTGTCCTAAAGCACCCCGACATTCAAAGCCCTTTCATAATACATTGTGATGCTTCGGATTGTGCATACGGAGCAGTACTATTGCAAAAAGATCAAAATGGGAACTTAAAGCCTTGCGGATATTTATCTCGGAAATTCAGTGAAACTGAAAAATGTTGGCCCATATGGGAAAAGGAAGCATTAGCTATATTAAAAGCCTTGGAATGCTGGCGACACTTCCTCGAAGGGAGTGGAATCCCATTTGAAATTTGGTCTGATCATAAGAACCTCCAGTACTTACAGTCTCCTCGAAAATTATCCCCCAAACAAATTAGATGGGCACAATATTTTAGCAGGTTCGATTTCCAATTAAAGTTTTTCCAAGGGAAACAGAATGTTTTGGCAGATGCTCTTTCACGCATGCCTCAGCACGAGGACATAACCACAGCAAAAGAGGGAACGTTATTTTCTGAAAGGCAATGGGGTTTAGCTGTCAGTACAAGAGCGCAGGCTCAAAGGGAGAGCATTGCTACTGTCAAATTTGAAGGAGAAGATAGTTGGGAAAAGGAACTGAGGCAGTCATATGAAGGAGATCAGTGGATCTTATCCAACGCGGGAAAAGGGGAGCAGAAGGGAGGATTTTGGTTTGTGAACAAGAAACTGTATATCCCAGCGATATTGAGGATTAAGATTTTGCATCGTTTTCATAATAACCAGAGCGCTGGTCATATGGGGATTACAAAAACGACGAAGGCGATAGCAAAACACTGTTGGTGGCCAGGGATGAGAAAGGACATAAAAACTTATGTTATCCAATGCGATGATTGTGCCAAAAATAAACCGAGAGGAGGGAAACCAATGGGACTATTACAAACGGTAGCAGAACCTACCAGGCCTTGGGAATGTGTAGCCATGGACTTTGTGGGAGAACTGCCTGTTAGCAGGGGGCATCGCTACATATGGACAGTATTAGACCTGTTCTCTAAGCAGGCCCACTTTATAGCACTGGCTAAACTACCATCGGCAGAGAAACTGGCTGAATTATACATAAACCACATTTACAAACTTCATGGATGTCCCAGTAGAGTGGTCAGTGATAGGGGTGTTCAATTCACAGCAAAATTCTGGGAAAAATTCTTGGAAATGCTAGGAGCAGAAAGGAGCTTAAGTTCTGCTTTTCACCCCATGACAAATGGGGCGGTAGAACGTACTCAACAGACGCTGGGGCAGTTCCTTCGCATGTACTCTAATCTGAGACAAAATGATTGGTCTAAGTGGCTAGCCTTCGCTGAACTAGCTTTTAACTCTACCATACATTCCGCAACAAATAAAACCCCCTTTGAAGTAGTTTACGGGTATGAAATCCAGCCTCTGCCCCAATTGCCAAGGTGGGCAGAGGATGAAGAAACAGGAGCAGGGAAATGGAAAACTCAAATGCTCGAATGTTGGAGTCAGGTGACTGCATCCTTGAAAGAAGCACACAAAAAGTATAAAACATTCGCAGACAGGAAAAGGGTGGAAGGCGATAAACTGGAGAAAGGGGACTTAGTGTGGTTAAGCACACAAAACATCAAATTGGGGCTACCTTCAAGGAAACTAGGCCCCAAATTTATTGGACCTTTCAGGATACAGGATGTGATAAACGAAGTGACTTTCCAATTGTCCTTGCCAAAAAGTTTGGGGAAAATACATCCAGTATTCCATCGCAGTTTATTGAAAAAGTATATGGGTACTTTGGACAAAATGGATACCTAGTGTTCTTGTTTGATTTATTTCAGAGTCATGATGGAAGAAGCACGGAAGAGGAGGATGAAGAAAAGGGGGGCGCCATGTCATGGGACCAATTCCCAGGGCTGAATTTGCAAGCCCTGGATTTGGAGCCATAACATAAACAATCCTGAATGCCTCAGGAAAGCACCTGGCAGCAGAGCATGGGAACTCGGGGTTGAAAATCTAAACAATTATAATGAGTAGTTTGTGTGGGAATAGTAGAAATGTGAGACAGGGGGTGGGATTTGGTGATGATATTTACGTGTGGTGTTACGTTGCAACCAAGGTGATAAAATTGCTTGTATGTAAACATTATGTCATTCTCGACTTTTCCAAGTCGTGTGTTCTTCAATAAAGATCGGTTCTGATAGCAGCTGTCTTTGATCTGCGTTCATGCTTGTTGTTTGAAATGAGCAGGACACTCTATGAGTGCTTTATCCAAATGAAGCAGAGAGTGTTTGAGGATTAGGACACCCACAGAAATATGAAGGTGTTTGTTTAGAAAGCTATTGTCCTCCAACCCTGTTATATGCCTGCAAAATGTAGTCCATTTACAGTTGTTGTCACACTCAAATCCTGGAACAATTTGATCAATGTTGCCTCTGTAAAATCCTGCAAATATCTTGCGAAGACAGGTGGAAAAATGTCAGTGTGCTGGAAGAAGCAAAACCACCAGTATTGAAGCGATGCTCCTCCGCCATCAACTCCGTTGAACTGGTCATGTTGTCTGAATGTCTGATCACTGTCTCCCAAAGCAGTTACTGTACTCCCAACTTAAGAATGGAAGACTTGGACAACGAGGGATCATCTAAATAAAGTAAAAGTGTTAATGTCTTTAAAATAGATTCAGAGAGTTGGAAGAGATCTCAAAGGTCATTCTGCAGTTTTCTGTCAATGTTAATACAGCTGGCTTTCCATATCCACGGTTATGAATACATTTGTTGTGAATTTCAGCTTCCACAAGAAGCATGGGTTTGGGGACTTGGCATGTCTAGCTTTCCAGAAGACCGAATCAGACACTGATGGCCTGATGGCAAAATCAGAGGGTTTTTTTTCTCAATGGTCAGAGGGGACGTGAGTGAAGAAAGCACTTCAAAGTGTGAACACAGAGCACTTTTATTTCATTTGACAGCTATTCAAGAAACCCACCTCAGCCCCTGATTGGTTCAGAAACCGTTCAGCTAGGATCCACATTTTGACTTTGTCCGATGTCATTGCTGATGGCAGGAAATTCAATGAACGGTCACTGATGTATTTGAAGTGTCAGTCCGTTTATTTATCTTACATTTTATATAACCCATAAATTTGGGGGAGGGTCTGATAACACCTTCCCTTCAAAGAACTTACCATTGCCAACCCTGGCATTTGTTGTTTTATTAAAACCCATTGGGCCCAATTGATTTTGCCCAAATTGGCACATGGGTGTGGTTTTCAAGTCTTAAAACAGCTTGGACTACAATTTTTTGGATGATGTGATTTTAGTATTGAATGTAATATTTTTTAAATGCTCAACATGTATTAATTTTAATTTAATTTATTTTTAAGCTTAACGTTTTGTATGAGCTTTTAGGGTATTGAATAATTACCATATGTAAGCCACCTTGAGTCTCCTTTGAGGTAGAGAAAGGCAGGGTATAAATAGGGCAAATAAATAAATAAATAAATAAAATGTTTTGCCTGGCTTTAAATGGCATTAAATTAAACTCTGTATTCTGAGACCAGCAGGTGGATTTAGGTCTGCGAGTTTCTTACCACAAATGGAAAACACAAGATTCCAAGCTGTTCCAAGTTTCCTTTTTGTTTTCCTGACTGTAAAAGCTACAGGTAACAGAAAGGGAAACCTAAAAAAAACCATGTGCAGTATAAGTACAGTATACTTTCATTTCCAACATCTTGAAGTTACTTTCATTTCTTCAGTTGACAGTTCAGTTTTAGTTTCTGACTGTATTGCTTTGTCACTGTATCTCTAAACAGAAACTGAATACCAAACCCACCCTTCTTTGCCTCTTGTTTTATCTAAATGCAGAGGACATTTTGTGTCACGGACATTCCAGCAACCCAACCTTTCTCAAACAGACGTAAAATAATGTAGTGGTTTGAGTGTTGAACTAGGACACTGAGAGATTCAGGTTCGAATCTGCACTTAGCCATGGAAACCCACTGAGTGATCTTGGGCAAGTCACACTTTCTCAGCTTCAGAGGAAGGCAATGTGAGCCCTTGTCTCAACAATCTCCCCCTCTCCCCAGATAAACCCATGATGGGCTTACTTTAGGGTCACCACAAATCAATGAGATGATGATGATGATGATGATGATGATGATGATGATGATGATGATAATATTAAACCCTAATTTTCTCTCTTTTTAAAGACCCAAACCGGCTCATGTCCAAATGACTTGAAAGCACACAACAATCTTTCTCAAGATAGATGATCCCAATCTTCAAAGCTATGCTTATGGTTTAAAATCTATAGTGTTGCTAAAAACATTCAGAACTTGGCTTTGAACATTAATAAATCAATGAGCTGGTATCATGGAACTGCCACACTTTCCAACATTTTGCAGATGAAAACTAGGACACATGTAGTTAACATCAGAGTGTGGTCAAGGTGGCAAAAGTTATTATTGAGAGAGAACACACAAGTTCGGAAAGGCTGAAGCAGTTTGCTTTTGCCTGAAGAGCAAAATATTGCCCTATTTTCCTTTCTACTCATTTTGAGTGCAAACTAGTTTTGTGGTTTGAAATAACAGCTGAGGATTAAGGGGGGAAGTGGGAGGAGCAGCCATAAACTGGAACATTTTGAAACAGCTGAAGAAGCTGGACTTGAGAGGGTTAATCTGGACCGCTGCTGCCAAACAGGGACGGTTGGAAGGTATGAGGTTGTCAAAATGAAATAATAATTTTGGAGATGCCCATGGAGTAGCTAAAGAAAGATCTACTGCTCACTACTTCTCATCTTCTATTTTCCTGTATAGAGATAATGAACAAAGACTAATTTGTCAAATACTGTTCTGGCTAGGGTTACCAATTGGAATCTGTATTGCCAGCTAAATTATTTCACAGAAATACAGTCTCCAGCTATAAGGTGGCCAGATGCAGAAGAGGACAGGGAATCATTATTGACTTGTTGCATCATGTGAGCTCCTCCTGCCAAAATGTTCTCCTCCCGATATCTGTTAAGGGAGCCCTGATCTCTTGTCTTTCTCTTCTATGTCTGAGCATCTTGTTGTGGATTCAGGGCTGTCAACGGAGAGCAATGCTGGATCAAACTACAGCTCTCTTCAGTCCAATGCTTTATTCTACTATGATCAGTCATTTTGCTGATGGGAAGTCTATCAAAAGAATGTGAATGTGACAATATTCAGTGTGTGTTTTGAAATGCCAGAAGCAAGGCATCTCTACAGCTGATTGGCCATCACTCTGGCCAATCCCCAGCTGCCATTCTCCCTCCCAGTCAATCCTGGCACAGATTCTAGCCTGCCTTTTTTTTAGCCAATCAGGGGAGGGAGTGGGAAGTCTGAATAAAGTCTGAATAAATGTTGAACCATATAAGATGTCTTGTACTTCTCTGTATGTTTATGCTTATACATTTTGAAGCAAAATTGCGGTACTTGCATCCTTTTTGACGAAATCATAATAAACCTATGTGGCTGTTCTTCAACCTGGTGAGTTGGTTTCTCTGTCCTGGCCTATCTGATTTAGCATACACACTCCAGGCACAGACTCTCTAATTGTGGTCCTAGCTAAATCACTACACTAGCATGTCATGCCTTTGATTTAAAACATATAGGAAAGGAGCTGATAAAGATAATGCTGATAAAGCGAAAGACAATAATTTAAAATTAAATAAATATTTTTGCAGCAGAGTTCTACTTTTTAAAAGTACATCATGTTACAAAAGCAAAAGGCTGGCTCGTTGGTTTGCTTTCTGGCACTGAAACTAATGCTGGGATGTAAATAAAACAAATACGTAATAAATAAATTACACACTTGCAATACATTCTATGGTTTCTTAAAGTCATTAAGGAAATAACTAATACCGCAAGATCAGTTGGTTGAGTAATATATATATATATATATATATATATATATATATATATATGCTGTTATTGAGTTACTTTCAAGCAAATACAGATATTACCCTCTACAGACAACATTAAGTTACTGCAGAGTTGATGTGATAGTTTATTTCTTCCTAATTGTCAAGGCCTGGCACTTCTCTGCCCTTAAGTGGGCTACATTTTCTGATGTTACTGAGAAATTGGACGTCAACTCCTAAAAATATGAATTATATAAAATATGAATCATTATCTGTGGCTATATGGTCAGAACATTGGATGTTTTTCTCTTTGCCTGAAAAGTAATCTTTCATGAATCTCATTTCTTTTTCTCTCTACAAGAAAATATTACACTCTGATGTTGTTTGGTCATATGTGTCTCAATTTTAATCTGTGAAATGTTTATGGCTATGATACAATGAACCTACAAGACCCCATTTGGTGTGCCTTTGAATGCCAGATGGGCTATATTTCTCACATACACACAGGCCATGGAAGTTGCCCTTGTTTTGGCTCTTTCAGCACACAGCATTCCTCTGACCACCTACTTGCACCAAGCCGCTGATTACTTCTCCGTTTAATATTAACACAAATGAGCCTTTATTTGCCCAGTGTGAGGGAAGGGCCGTTCTTGGTACAGAGGTCTTCCATGTTGTGAAGCATGCCAAAATCTTGCCTAACTGAACAGCAGGTTTCACAATGCTCTCTACCTGCAGAGCATTTTAATTAAGAGAAAGGGAAGCTTTCGATCACGACAACAACATCATACAGGGATGAGAGCTGAAAGCATTCTGTTTATTTTAATGACAGGTTACATATCGGCTTTCACAAAGTCTGTGAGCAACAACAAATGGATGTCTTTTCTGTCCACTGAAAAGCTTTGGAATTGCTCAACCATTTTCCAGGTGTAGTTCTGTCATGCCTAGACAGAGTTCACATGGTTTTTAATTTAACCAAAATTGTTAATAGATAAATTCTACTACTAAGGTCATCCTGCTGCCTCCTTGAACTGAATTGTCCACATTGCTTTGACATTCTAACATATAAAAACAAATTATGACTTAACAATTAAAATTACATTAAAAATGCAATCTGTTATATTGGACAAAAAGCAAAACATTGAACAGTTCCTTGGGGGCAAACAGATTGATCATTGCTTAAGATGTTTATTGAGCTGGTGTGGTGAACGGGGCACAGATACGGATGACAGCTATTAATCCGAGGAATAATGGTAGTATTACCATCTATTCCTTCTCCTCTTCGTAAGCCAGTGAGCAAAGGTATGTCTTCAGCAGTTTCTTGAAGGCAGGGCGGGAGGGGGCCATTTTTAATTCCTTAGGAAGGGAGTTCCAGAAGTGGGGGCAGCCATGGAGAAGGCCCCTTCTCTCGTTCCCATCAGCTGCGCTTAGGACAAGGGTGGAACCGATAGTAGGGCCTCCTCCGATGACCGCAGTGAGTTGGTCTGTAGAGAGATACGGTTTGTCAAATGGTCTGGACATTAGTTATTTAGGGATTTAAAGGTAAGAACCAGCACTTTGTATTTGGAAGCGGACTGGCAGCCAGTGGAGCTGCCACAGCATGGGAGTGGTTCTCTCCCTGAACGGCGCTCCAGTTAGTAGCCTGGCTGCTGATCTCTGGACCATTTGATGCTTCCAAACTATCTGCAAAGACAGCCCCATGTAGAGAGCATTGCAGTAATCCAAACGGGATGTGACTAAGGTGTGGATTACCATGGCCAAGTTTGGCGTTTCAAGGTATGGGCACAGCTAGCGCATGAGTTTTAACTGTGCAAAGGCTCTCCTGGCCACTGCCGACAGCTGGGGTTCCAGGATCAGCGATGAGTCCAGGATCACCTCCAGACTGCGAACCTGTGTCTTAAGGGGGAGTGCGGCCCCATCCACCACAGGCTGTAATCCTACACCCTGATTTGTTTTATGACTGACCAGGAGTACCTCTGTCTTGTCTGGATTTAGTTTCAGCTTGTTGGCCCTCATCCAACAATTCCTCATCTATTACTGATGACAGGCATTGGTTCAGGACCAGAATGTCATCTTTGGCTTTAGGTGGAAAGGAATAATACCATTGCCCTGTAGTAACCTTTCATAATTTTCTCCTGGAATGTTGCCCCACCTCAGACTTCAGGATGTAATCATAGGTAAAGATAAAGGTTCCCCCTGATGTTAAGTCCAGTCATATCTGACTCTGGGGGTTGGTGCTCACCTCCATTTCTAAGCCGAAGAGCTGGCGTTGTCCGTAGACACCTCCAAGGTCATCTGGCTGGCATGACTGCATGGAGCGCCATTACCTTCCCGCCAGAGCGGTACCTATTGATCTGCTCACATTGGCATGTTTTTGAACTGCTAGGTTGGCAGAAGCTGGAGCTAACAGTGAGCACTCACTCCGCTCCCAGGATTTGAACCTGGGACCTTTTGGTCTGCAAGTTCAGCAGCTCAGTGCTTTAACACACTTCGCCACTGGGGCTCCATATATATGTATATTGGGGCCACTGGGGCTCCATATATATTTTTTTTGCCCTCACAATTACCCAGGAAGACACTCTGGGGACACACGATGGGTTTGCACAAGAGCCTCTGGGTCTTTCCCTATTTCATCCTGATATGACCTGCTTTATTCCTGGGAACACTTCCTTATCCCTGCCATCAAACCAGACTCCTTCCTGGTGCTCCCATTGAAATGGTCAATCTTCTAAGCACCCTTTTGTTTGTCTAGACTGGTATCCACTGTATTGACTGGAGTTGAGATATCAAAGCCCATTTCAGCCCATTGTTGCATGTCCCACCACATTCCTTTCTGATTGCACCCCTCTCATGGGTGGATCAATAAACTGACACAATCTTCAAAATAATATAATGACAGTTTATTTAACTTTCCCGCCACAGTGGGGACCAACCAGCGATGATGTCGGACAAAGCTCCGGACCAACTGGGGAGCAGATTCTAAACTAAACAGAAGCCAGCATGGTAGTCTTGAATAGCTGTCAAAAGAAAATAAATATGCTATGTGTTTGCAATTGTAGTATGTCAGTTCTTTGGGATGCTGTCTCCTTGACATACTCTTTGGCCAAAGAGAATAAAGCCTCTGATTTTGCCTTCAACCTGTCTGTGTCTCATCTGGCCATCTGGGAAGCTTGACACACCGGGCTCCAAACCTGCGGTTCTAGTGGTAGCTGAACTCATAGAATAGTTTCAAGTGGTTTTATATTAAGTCAAGCTACAAGCAATTTATAATAATAATAATAATAATAATAATAATAACAACAACAACAACAACAACTTTATTTTTATACCCCGCTACTGTCTCCCCGAAGGGATTCATGGCAGTTTACATGGGGCTAAGCCTGAACATGACAGACATAATAAAACACATCAAATAAAACCAGTCAATAAAAACATATCAATAACAAATAACTTTGTCACAGCTTCAGAGCTTGGAAATGTGGTTTTATAGAGCTCCCAGAATCCCCCTGCCAACCATTGGCTATTCTGTGTGGAAGATTTGGGCATATTTAATCCAAAATAATTACACTGCCAAGAAAATAAAACAACATGCAAGAATAAAGATATATTTAGTAGAGTTTTGCTTAGATAGGTGAGGCAGCAAGATTTGAAATAGGTGGCTCCTCTGACTTGTTGATTATAAGCTATAAAGAACTGCATAAAATCAGTGCCCAAACAATGAGTGTGACAACTGCCATTACCAAGCAGCAAAGGCTACACCTGTTGCATTTTCACCTACCATTCAGATCTTAAAGCAGAAGTAGGAGGCGCAGTGGTAATCCAGTGGGGACACTAAATGCACCATTGTGTGGCAAAACAAATAGGATAAAAGTAGATCCTATTGAATCAATTTCTCACTGATTCAAAGGATGTAGGACTATAGACTTGCATATCATAGTTGCACTTTTTTTCCTCCAAGAAAATGATCAGTTCTTTTCATTCTTTTACAAATTTCCCCTTTTCTCTGCTCCATTGCACCTGCCACTTGGGCTGCATCTACACTGTAGAATTAATGCAATTTGACACCACTTTAACTGCCAAGGCTCAGTGCTATGAAATCACAGGAGTTGTAGTTTGGTGAGGCACTAGCACTCTTTTGCAGAGAAGACTGGACCTTGAAAAATGATAACTCCCATGATTCCATAGTATTATTCATAAAAGTTAAAGTAGTGTCAAACTGCATTAATTCTACAATGTAAATGTGGCCTAGGTTACTGTATCTGCCTGAAGGCAAGAGCAGAGCCCTAAACCTGGTTCTATGACTGCCATCTTCTGGATAATGGCATGAACTGCCTATGCAAACAAGCATGCTTAAGGCAGAACAGTGGTCTTGATTGATGTGTGGGTTGCATGTCTGAACTCACAAGGTAAACTGACATCATACCCTGTCATATGATGCTGTGTGCATCCTGCTGCCAGTCTGCCTCCTCCCCGCATAATTCTCCGTAATTCCCTTCTACAGCTCCCAATCCTGCAACTTTTCCGTCACTTACTTTGGTGTAATGGGTCCCTTCACTTTCTGTGCTGGCAGATTGATTTTAAGAATTAAAAATATATATATAAAATTAAGGAATAGCTGTGGTGCAAAAACAGAGAGCTTTGTGGGAGTGTGGGAGTACAATTGTTGGACTACGAATAGGCGAATCGGCACAATTGTACAATGAAAAGAGGTGCGATATCAAAAGTGCACAAAGAGGTATGTATCCATCATCAACAATAATGCAATTTTAGTGGAATAATGGTACTGTGTGATAAAGTCTTGGGTGAACAATTCTATAGGGAATTACTGGATATGCGGAGAAAGTGATGGAATTGAAGAAACTACAAAATTGGTGATGTTATTCAACACACTACCAATTTGAAAGAGATTTAAGGCACAGTGAAGGAAGCTAATAGGATGATAATCAACACATTTGAGATGCGTTGCTGACCAGATGAGACTTCTATTAAGCTCCTTTATATGAGTCACTTCCAAAGGCAGTATGGTCCAATCATTAGGAATCATGGGAATTATAGTCAGGAATCATAGTAAAAAATAATGGGATTTATAGGCCCAAAATATGAGAAGTAGCAGATTGCATCCACTTCCTCATTGCATTTGTCCATGTAGGCTTCAGTGCTGAAGGACAGGAAGGAGGGAAATAACTTTCACCACCACTCTTGGTGCTGAGAAATGCTGGGTCTGTTGAAAGCATGGGCCTTATATCAAGGCTAGAAGCAATTTGCCCCATATTTTAAATATAGGTCATCACCGATAAGCTCCTTTGCTGAGTCTATTCTGAAAGTCTATTCCATGATATTCTTGACCTCTGCAAATATAGAATTGCATCCCTGGAACTGGGGAAAGTTACTTCTTGGATTACAAGAATCCTCCAGCCAGACATAAACATCAACTAGGTGTTTCTGAGAATTTGAGTCCAAAAAGGAACTTTCCTGAGCTCTTCTAATCTATCCCAAGCTTCCCATCATTCCAACTCAACATTATATGTGTTATAGCCCAGAACAGCTGGTGTATTCTAGAATCAAAGGAATAAAAATAAACACAAGGACCATTTAGTCCAGTGGCATCCAACCTTTAGTCCCACAGGTGTTTGGGACTCCAACTCCCAGAAGACCTGGCCAGCTTGTCCAATGGCCTGGAATTGGGAGCTGAAGTCCAAAACACCTGGAGAATCAAAAGATGGACACCAATGATTTAGTCCAATCCCCTACATTGCTGGAATCCACAGCTGGAAGATGTCCACCCAACCTCTGTTTAAAGACTTTCAAAGCAGGAGAACTACCAACCTCCTTGGCAGTCTATTTTACTGCTTAATAGCTCCTTCAATGTCACAAACTGCTTCCAGATAATCCCCTTATTTGTAGTTTGTTTGTAACATCTGAGTGAGGCAATTAATACACTGTGAAATTTAACTTGAAGTTTAAATTATGAATTAATTGACAGACTATCTTTCAAGTCTGCTCATGCGCTGAGAGTCTCAGGAGAGGGCCTTCCTTCTACTGAAGCACCTTCACAGATATGTTTGTGGGGATGCTAGATAGAGCCTTTTGGGGGGTTACTTAGATTCTGGAAGTCCTTCCTTAGAGAGGCTAGAAGTGTCCTCTCCTTGCTGTCCTTCAACATCAAGAGGTGCAGGATAGCCTTTTGAAAATGGAAGGATGTTTCCAGTTCATGGACCCCTGGGTTAAGTGAATGGAGTCCTACTTAAGCATTTTTTTTATCATGTCAGAAGCGAACAGAGAACATACTGCAAGTTGCTTCCAGTGTGAGAGAATTAGTTATTTACAGAGACATTGCCCAGGGGATGCCCAGATGTGCTAGCTTGGAGGCTTCTCTCATGTCCCCGCAAGTTAAAGCTGACAGACAGAAGCTCACCGTATCTCGCAGATTTGAACCAACAACCTTCAGGTCAGCAACCCAGCCTTCAGGTCAGCAGTTCAGCCGGCACAAGGGTTTAACCCATTGCCAGAGCCGTCCTTAGGTATTTTAATGTAGTAGGCAAAGGTAATTTTTGTGCCCCCCCCCTTCGCGGTGTGGGGAGCGGGGCCACACAGAGTGGGGGCGGGGCTGCATGCACGGGGGCGGGGACGCATGGCATGGGGCCGGGGCTGCGTGGCGCAGGGCGTATGATGAGGCCAAGCCGTGTGGGCCTCATGGCAGCAAGGTCCAGGCCGTGCCGGGAAGGGCCAGGCTGCATTGGAGACATGGCCAGGCCGCGTGGACCAGGAGGCATGGCAGGCCATGCGGGGGGTGGCGCCATCCACCCGGGGGCCTCGATGGCGCCCCCAGGATGATGGCGCCATAGGCAAATGCCCAGATTGCCTGGCGGTTGGACTGCCTCTGCCCATTGCGCTACCGTGGCTGATGATGCCTGGTTAGTTTCATAACTTTACTCAGTACTTGGGTCCCTCATCTGCCTGGAGACAGGGAATTAATTTGAGCCAAGCAGAATAAGCATTTATGGAAATAGGTGACCGGTTTCTATTTTTTTAAATGCAAGTCAGCACTTTTGATTGCCTTCCTTGCCTCCTGCCTGTGTCAGGAACAATTAAGTTAACAGTAGGTAACGAGTGAGAAGTACTTTGGGAAACATTGGGGACTGGGCAGTGAAGCCAAGAGAACTGATTTCTTCTCTTCCCAATGCCCATTTATGCCACATTGGATACACTGTTCTTAGCAAGAGGAGGTGAAATTGGGACAGGGTTTTTCTATCAATGGCTGAACAGCTACAGAACTTTCCTCAGATGTCAACCTGGGGCAAGCAATGGGCTCTTGGCGATCAGCGCTGAGCAGAAGGACACCACCATCTGCGAATTAGGACTTTGGAGTGCTGGCCAAAGGCTGAAGAGGTCCTAATTCAGTGTTTCTCAACCTATGGGTCTCCAGGTGTTTTGGCCTATAATTCCCAGAAATACAAGCCAATTTACCAGCTGTTAAAATTTCTGGGAGTTGAAGGCCAGAACATCTGGGGACCCACTGTTTGAGAACCACTGTGCTAATTTAGAGTGAGGAATTATGTGGATGGTGGTATCTGAACAAGGCACCTCTCCCCAATTTTCTTTCCTCCCCCTGAAAGCAAGCAAACAAACAAACAAAAAAAAACCACGGAAAAGTCTATATACAATACCCAGGTGAAGCTATTAGCTAAGTACTTAGATATATGTAACTTGGGTGTTTCCTTGAAAGCATCGAGTTTCACCCATCGTACTGGATTAACACATGATGTTTCTTCTCTTCAAAAGCGCCTCTGGCAAACTGTGGTTTCTCGCGCAGCCTGGGACCTTGGAGTTCTTTTCACCTTCCATCCCACTTGGAGTCCTGTCTCCTGTGTGACAGAAACGCATGTCTATGCTTGAATTTCTGTATTTTTCCAGCAAGAGAGTTTGGGAAGGTTACTATTGTGTTACTTTCCCAAACTCATCCATCCTCACAGCCAAAATGGGTCAAACAAACACATTTTCTTCCAAGCACTGGCTGAGACTAGGATGGGCAGAGTACAGCCTTCCAGAAGGTGATGGACTGCAACTTCCATCACTTCTCACTATTAGCTGTGTTGGGACTTGCAGGTCAACAACATGAGGAGGAGCACATCCTCATGTTTTAAGAGCCAGGTTAGCACAGCGGGTTAAACCGCAAGCTATAGAAGATCCTGCCGACCGGAAAGTTGGCAGTTGAAGCCCAGGTCGAGGTGAGCTCCCGCCGTCAGTCCAGCCTCTGTTCACCTAGCAGTTCAAAAACAACAATGGAAGTAGATAAATAGATACCGCTTTGGCAGGAAGGTAAAAGGCACCCTGAAAAACATGCTAGCAAAAATCCAACCACGAAAGGCATCTATGGATGACAGGCTCCTCAGCGTGGAAAATGAAACAACAGCACCTCCCCATGGCTGAGTCGAGCAGAGCTGGATGCCGGTGATGAAAAGAGGGAAGCCTGGCCTCTGTTTATGTACTGTCTGTTTTTGTCAATTGTATAATGGCCTTGAATATTTGCCATATATCCACCTGCAATCCACTCAGAGTCCCCACAGGGAGATAGAGTGGATTATAAATAAAGTATATTATTATTATTATTATTATTATTATTATTATTATTATTTTATTATGACACAGCAAACAAGATAGATATGCTGGATTTCGTATCACAAAATCACAAGTCGAACACTTCCCAAGTGTCTAGGACTGAATGATGTATTTTCGGATGATGCGTGCAGATCCCAGTAGGGTGCCCTTTTGCAGTTGGCAGATTGTGATTTTGTCAATGTCTATTATTATTATTATTATTATTATTATTATTATTATTATTATTATTATTATTATCCTAAACTCAGGTTTAGGAATACGTCTTTCTCTTTAGAATTCTTTCTTTGCAGAGTTGGTAAGGCTCACCGTCATCACCATCATCCCCCCTTCCTTCTCTTCTTTTTCTCCTTCTCCTTCCTTTATTTTCTTTCCTGCCTCTTTGATTTGACTGGTTAAGTACTTGCCTCTCACCCTCACTGAATTATTTGAATGGGTCCTTCAGCAATGGCTGTGTTCCACCCTTGGATGGCTGACTTCCAGGGCAACCAGATGACTCTTTCATTACACAGAGAGATGGACTGGAATGCCTGATGTATGAAAAGGAGATTGCTTGGAGGCATCTCCTTTGATGCTGTTGCCTTTGGAATACAGCAGCTGCTTGACAATGAAGATTCAAAGCCTAAAAGATACAGCCAGATGTCAAATTTAAAAATAAAAGCTGCACTTGCGACATGGCTGCTGGGTTGGCTGATGCTATGGTTTCCTAATGGGGAATAAGGAATCAGTCCAGCTTATCACGTGACATGCCTACTAATCATCCACCAGCAACAGGTAAGCTGGCCGGATTTCACCTTGAGCACCTCTGCAAGATCAAGGATCTCACGCCAAGATGTTATTGGAGGCTGCTTGCTTTCCCCTGCAGTCTGTTCCTGAAGCATCACGTCCAACTCATCTGACCTTTGAAGGTCAAGATCTTCCAGGTATTGTTTCAGAATGCTTTGTTATTTTATTCTGGTGCACCTACACTGTAGAATTAATGCAGTTTGACAGCACTTTAGCTCCCTTGGCTTAATGCTATGGAATCCTTGATTTGTAGTTTGGTGAGGGCCGGGCTGTGGCGCAGGCTGTTGAGCAGCTGCAATAATTCACTCTGACCATGAGGTCATGAGTTCGAGGCCAGCCCGTGGCAGGGTGAGCACCCGTCAATTAAAAATAAAAAATAGCCCCTGCTCGTTGCTGACCTAGCAACCCGAAAGATAGTTGCATCTATCAAGCAGGAAATAAGGTACCACTTATAAAAGTGGGGAGGCAAGTTTATCTAATTTACGACCTGGAATGAGGAAGTGCTGTCAGAGTGGTTGATGAAGCAACTGCTCCCCCCTGTGGCCAGAATCGAACATCATCTCAGAAGAAGGTTAAATTGCCTCTGCGTCTGTCTGTCTCAGTCTCTGATGTGTTTATGGGCATTGAATGATTGCCCTATGTGTGTATAATGTAATCTGCCCTGAGTCCCCTTCGGGGTGAGAAGGATGAAATATAAATAATGTAAATAAATAAATAAATAAATAAAGCTAAACACTTCGTAAAACTACAACTCTCGTGTGATGACTCATGGGCCATGTAGTCCCGTTCCCAGTACTATTGTGGCAGATGAAGAGGAAAACTTGGGTTTCCCACCGTTTCAGCCAGAATTGGAGCCCTTGCACCTGCAAGATGTTTGCCCACAAGAAGTCAGCCAAACAAGCCTTGAGCAGAAATCTCCCCCATTTTCTCGCCGGGATTATTATAATCGAGATAGAGGCGCTAGGGAGGCGAATCGCAGAAGCGCCAGGATTGCTGCCAGACAATTAACTGATTAAGCCTGTTTCCCTTGGGAAATCTTAAGGAGTCATGCATCTGGACACAGTATGGGTTTCGTTTCTTGTTCCCCAGGGAAAGTGTTCCTTTGCGGGAAAACAAGATCCTATATAGGTGTTTGCCCGCAAAGAAATCCTTGCGGAGTCAATTCGTCACCTTGTGGAGTGAGATCGTGTGTGGACTACGCTACTCCAGTCCCTTGCCTCCAGGACCAAGTTCCAAGCCTTGTTTCTCGGACCTTGTTCTAGCATCAAGCTTCCCTTGTTTCCACGGACCTCGCCACGGACCTTGTTCTTGTTTCTTGCCTCTTGCTGCCACGTATCAAGCCTTGTTTGCCAAGAATCTAGTTTGCTTCCAGCATTGTTGCCAAGCTCCATTGGACTAAAGGACCCTGTCATTTCCCCACACTTTGCTTGGCAAAGTGTGTGTTTCGGTTATTGGATTACAACTTTGGACTCTAATATCACATATTGGACATTGTTTTCCTGGACTATATTTGACCTTTCCTGAAAGGTCTACTTCTGAACTATATTCTTCACTTGTTTTTATTGACTTTATATAATCCTTTAATAAAGATATTAGATAGATTCTGGTCTCTGCGTATGGTTATTGGTGCTCTGCAGCCTGGGTCCTGACATCTCGTGATTCCATAGCATTGAACCATGACAGTTTAAGTGGTGTCAAACTGCATTAATTCTATACTATATATACCTGTACAGCATTAGACTCTAACTGCTGCCACATCTATTCTGGGAATTATAACCCAAAAAGATAACTAGTCAAACCTTATTTTTTCAAACTTTTTAGAAACAATCTTCAGTTAAAAAAAAAGCAGCTGTGACAATCGGAGGAAATCAACCTTTACCATGAGGTACTCTTGGCGAAATCTGCATTTGCAAACCCAGTCTGCAACTTGTTTAAGGTCACCCAATGAGTTACCATGAAAAAAAAATGACATTGTTGCTGTTCAAACAGATA